>NC_092086.1:75042017-75349240 GCF_045679555.1 Salvelinus alpinus
ACTCTGTCATTTAAACTAAACAAAAATATAAACATGCAACAATTTCAAAGATTTTACTTAGTTGCAGTTCATATAAGGACATTAGGGCTGAATTAATTCATTTCAATTGACTGAACTATGGATTTCACGAGTGGGAATACAGATATGCATTGCTTGGTCACAGATACCAAAAACAAAAAAAGGTAGGGGAGTGGATCAGCAAACCAGTCAGTATCTGCTGTGATCACTATTTGCCACATGCAGCGGGACATCTTCTCAGAGTTGATCAGGCTGTTGATTGTGGCCTGTGGAATGTTGTCCCACTCCTCTTCAATGGCTGTGCGAAGTTGCTGGATATTGGCGGGAACTGGAACATGCTGTCGTACGTGTTGATCCAGAGCATCCCAAACAAGCTTAATTGGTGAGTATGCAGGCCATGGAAGAACTGGGACATTTTCAGCTTGCAGGAAATGTGTACAGATCCATGCGAAATTGGGCTGTGCATTATCATGCTGAAACATTAGGTGATTGGGGTGAATGAATGAGGCCCATTGTCGTGCCTGGATCTCGGCACGGTTTCTTTGCGCATTCAAATTTCCATCAATAAAATGCAATTAATGTTAGTTGTCCATAGCTTACGCCTGCCCATACCATACCAGAGTGCCCCATGGTGGGGTTTACAATATTGACATCAGCAAACCGCTCACCCACACGACGCCACTGTCTGCCATCTGCCCGGTACAGTTGAAACCAGAATTAATCCGTGAAGAGCACACTTCTCCAGCATGCCAGTGACCATCGAAGATGAGCATTTTCCCACTGAAGTCGGTTACGAAGCCGAACTGCACTCAGGTCAAGACCCTAGTGGGGATGACGAGCATACAGATGAGCTTCCCTGAGAAGGTTTCTGACAGTTTGTGCAGAAATCTTCAGTTGTGCAAACCCAGTTTCACCAACTGTCCAGGTGGCTGGTCTCAGACAATCCCGCAGGTGAAGAAGCCGGATGTGGATGTCCTGGGCTGGCGCCGTTACACATGGTCTGCAGTTGTGAGGCCGGTTGGATGTCCTGCCAAATTTTCTAAAACGACATTGGTAGATAAATGAACATTCAATTCTCTGGCAACAGCTCTGGTGGATATTCCTGCAGTCAGCATGCCAATTGCGTGCTACCTCAACTTGAGACATCTGTGGCGTTGTGACAAAAATGCACTTTTGTCACCAGCACAAGGTGCACCTGTAATGATCATGCTGTTTAATCAGCTTCCTGATATGCTACACCTGTCAGTTGAATGGATTGTCTTGGCAAAGGAGAAATGCTCACTAACAGATATAAACCAATTTGTGCACAAAAGTTGAAAAGATTGAAACATTTCTGGGATCTTTTATTTCAGCTCATGAAACATGGGACCAACACTTCACGTTGCATTTATTTTTGTTCAGTCTAGGTTAGTATTAGGAGTAACTACAATGTTGTTGATCCATCCTCATGTCTCTCTTATCACTGTCATTAATCTCTGTTTTATATGTCACCATTGGCCTCATGGTGAAATCACTGAGCGATTTCCTTCCTCTCCGGCCAATGAGTTATGAAGGATTGAAAATCCTCCCTGGTCTTCTTAGTTGAATCTGTGCTTGAAATTCACTGCTCGACTGAGGGACCTTACAGATAATTGTATGTTAAACATTATTATTGCACACAGAGTGAGTCCATGCAACTTGACATAAGCACATTTTTACTATTTAACTTAAGGCTTGCCATAACAAAGGGGTTCAACATTTGAGTCAAGATATTTCCGCTTTTCATTTTTTATTAATATGTCTAAAAACGTAATTCCACTTTGAGATTATGGGGTATTGTGTGTAGATGTTACGTCCCCAGCAATGAACTAAACAGAATGGCGAACTAACAAAGACTCACTAACATGAACCAAAACAAAAACAGGTTGGGTTCTAAGAGGGGTTCTGAAAAACACTTATGGGGTTGTCCACTGAATTGACTAGCAACAACAACTGGGACCTAAAAGACACCCACTATACTTGCCCAAGAAAAGGCAAACAAAATTAAAACCTACACCAAACTTGAAGACAAAGCAAACCAATAAGTAGAGCAAAACAAACAAAAAACAGGAAGGAAGATCATATATATATATTTAAATAAATGAAATAGGGAGACCCAACTAAAAAAAAGTATTAACCCTCCACATCTCTCAAACCAACTGGAGCACTGGGCCAGCAACTCTTAAAACATCACATCTGACTAACGAGATGACAAGCCAGCACGGGTGTAACATACTGACTAACGAGGTGACACCAAATCAGTGCGCCCAACGTGCTAACATCCAACCTCTAAATATAAATGAAAAACCAAAGCCTGTAACACCTTTTCCATTAAGACAACAAATACAGTACCGGAAAGTATTCAGACCCCTTGACTTTCCACATTTTGTAAAGTTACAGCCTTTTTATTTTTTTTACTGATTGTTCCCCCCCCCCCACCCTCATCAAATCTACACACAATACCCTATATTGACAAAGCAAAAACTTATTTTTTGGGCTCCCATTCTTCTCTGCAGACCCTCTCAAGTTCTGTCAGATTGGACGGGGAGCGTTGCGGCACAGCTATTTTCAGGTCTATCCAGAGATGTACAATCAGGTTCAAATCTGGGCTCTGGCTGGCCCACTCAGACTTCTCCAGAAGCCACTCCTGCGTTGTCTTGGCTGTGTGCTTAGAGTCATTGTCCTGTTGGAAGGTGAACCATCACCCCAGTCTGAGGTCCTGAGCACTCTGCTCCGTTCATCTTTCCATCGATCCTGACTAGTCTCCCAGTCCCTGACACTGAAAAACCTCCCTCACTGAAAAACCTCCCTCACAGCACCACCATGCTTCACCATTGGGATGGTGTCAGGTTTCCTCCAGACGTGACGCTTGGCATTCAGGCCATACATAGAGTTCAATCTTGGTTTCATCAGACCAGAGAATCTTATTTCTCATGGTGAGTGTCTTTAGGTGTCTTTTGGCAACTGCATGCGGGATGTCATGTGCCTTTTACTGAGGAGTGGCTTCCGTCTGGCCACTCTACCATTAAGGCCTGATGGGTGGAGTGCTGCAGAGATGGATGTCCTTCTGGAACATTTTACCATCTCCACAGAGGAGCTCTAGAGCTGTCAGAGTGACCATCGGGTTCTTGATCACCTCCTTGACCAAGGCCCTTCTCCCCCGATTGCTCAGTTTGGCCGGGCAGCCAGCTCTAGGAAGAGTCTAGGTGGTTCCAAACTTCTTCCATTTGAGAATAAGGGAGGCCAGTATGTTCTTGGGGACCTTCAATGCTGCAGACATTTTTGGTACCCTTCCCCAGATGTGCCTCGACAGTCCTGTCTCGGCGCTCTATGGACAATTCCTTCGACCTCATGGCTTGGTTTTTGCTCTGACATGGAGTGTCAACTGTGGGACCTTACATAGACAGGTGTGTGCCTTTCAAAATCATGTCCAATCAATTGAATTTACCACAGGTCCTTGAGCTGCAGGACAGGAAGGAAACTGCTTTGAGGCCAACTACAGAATTCAATGGCTGTGATGGGAGACAACTGAGGATGGATCAACAACATTGTAGTAACTCTACAATAATTAACGAAATGACAGAGAAAATACAAATACACAGAATAAAAATATTCCAAAACATGCATGTGTAAAGTAATACTGGGGGAAAAAACAGCAACGGAACACACTTTTTGGCATAAATCCAAAGCATTATGTTTGGGTGAAATCCTACAACACTGAGTAACTGCCTCCTTATTTTCAAGCATGGTAGTGGCTGCATCATGGTGTAGGTATACTTGACATTGGCAAAGACTGGAGAGTTTTTCAGGATAAAAAGAAATGGGATGGAGCTAAGCACAGGCAAAAGCATGGAGGAAAATCTGCTTCAGTGTGCTTTCCACCAGACACTGGGTGACGAATTCACCTTTCAGTAGGACAATAAACCTACAACAAGAAGCCAAATCTACATTGGAGTTACTTACCAAGAAGACATTGAATGTTCCTGAGTGGCTAAGTTAACGTTTTGACTTAAATCTGCTTGAAAATCTATGGCAAGATTTGAAAATTGCTGTCCAGCCATAATCCCCAAAACCTTGACAGAGCATGAAGCATTTTTTAAATAAAAAATGGGCAAATATTGCACAATAGTGAACCGTTTCAGGAAACTAGGCGTATGTGGCGCGTCACTACTTCACAGGAGCTCCATTTGAACGTAAACAATTTAAATAAATAAACATTTGGGGCAGAAATATGTTCTCGAACGTGAAATTACACATGCCTTAAACTTGTATGCAATCTGTAAATACGAATAAAATTGTTAAAATTACGAGCCTAGTTGGTTTAGCCATGGAAATAAACAGCAACCTTCCAGTTAGCCATGATATGTTGAGCTAATGAGTGGGCTGGACATGCCGGGAGATGAGTTCGGATTGATCTGCCATGTAGCATGTTTCTCTCTATAATATCAGCTGGTCAAGTATGTGTAAGTAATCCTTTCTAATGTGGCTTTTTTGAAAGATATCGCGTAGTAAACCTGCATAAGTGTTGTTCTGCACTTTCTGGAGGACCGAGTTTTGAAAATCAGTGGAATAAGATTATGATAGCTAAGGAAATTGAGAAAATTATAGCGTTTGATTGCAAACATGCAGACAGAGTCGAAAAGAGAACACACAGAAGGCTCCGGAAGACATCTTCAAACTAAGGGCAAACATGGCATCGGTGACTAAGAGGGAGAAGTGTCCATCCATGTATATGGGTAAGAGAGTCTAGCTAGCTACATTGTCAGATAATACACATTTCTAATTTAGTCAGAAATTCATTTTCATTTCAAGTTAAAGTGAAACTTTTAGCTAGCTAGCTAACGTTAGCTGGCTGGCTAGTTAATGTTACGTGTATGATCTGTGTAGTAATATTATTCTTTGCATTGCTAGTTAAGCCTGATGTTAGCTAGCTAACATTGAACCTGGTTGGTTAGCTACCTGCAGATTCATGTAGGGTTGTACCGTTATGAGTTGGGATTATGGTTAATTGTTTAGCTAGCTACATGTCAAAAAAAAAAAAAAAGACTCCACTATGCAAGTATCTACTTCAATAGAATGTTAATGTCACTGGAACAACTGTTGATAGACGTAGCTGGTAAATTCGTTCTGGCTGTCTACTCCGATTTCAGAGCACTCTCGTCAGTGTGCCAGAGCACAGAATAACTGACAAATTTACAAACGCTCAACACCTGTTGAATAAGGCCAGTATCAGTAAACGTTGGCAAAAAAAGCGTAATTAGATTGTTGCCAGCAGGACAGTTGCAGTCACCAATGCACTGGATAACATAAAAAAATCTGCCTAACCAGCTCTGCCAGGGCGAGTAAAATTGTCAGAGTGAGCAGATCTTTCATTTGTGTCTAGACGTAAACTCAGCAAAAAAAAAGAAACGTCCTCTGTCAACTGTGCGTGGTGGCATTATTTTCAGCTAACTTAACATGTGTAAATATTTGTATGAACATAAGATTCAACAACTGATACAAACTGAACAAGTCCCACAGACATGTGACTAACAGAAATGGAGTAATGTGTCCCTGAACAAAGGGCGTGGTTGGTCAAAAATCAAAAGTAACAGTCAGTCTCTGGTGTGGCCACCAGCTGCATTAAGTACTGCAGTGCATCTCCTCCTCATGGACTGCACCAGATTTCCCAGTTCTTGCTGTGAGATGTTACCCCACTCTTCCACCAAGGCACCTGCAAGTTCCCGGAAATTTCTGGGGGGGGGGGTGGCCCTAGCCCTCACCCTCCGATCCAACAGGTCCCAGACATGCTCAATGGGATTGAGATCCGGGCTCTTCGCTGGCATTGGCAGAACACTGACATTCCTGTCTTGCCTTTGAGATATTTTGTAGTCACGTTTCACAATTTGGAACCGCTGTTTTTATGGAACAAACGCGCCAAATAAATGGACATGTTGGATATATATGGACGGAATTAATCGAACAAAAGGACCATTTGTGATGTTTATGGGACATATTGGAGTGCCAACAACAGAAGCTCGTCAAAGGTAAGGCATGAATTATATTTTTATTTCTGCGTTTTGTGTCGCGCCTGCAGGGTTGAAATATGCGTATCTCTTTGTTTACAATGGTGCTATCCTCAGATAATAGCATCGTATGTTTTCGCCGAAAAGTCTATTTGAATTCTGACATGTTGGCTGGATTCACAACCAGTGTAGCTTTAATTTGGTATCTTTCATGTGTGATTTAATGAAAGTTTGATTTTTATAGTAATTAATTTGAATTTGGCGCTCTGCATTTTCTCTGGCTTTTTGCGAAGTGAGAAAGTAGCGTCCCGCCTAAACTCAGATTTTGGATATAAATATGAACTTTACCGAACAAAACATACATGTATTGTGTAACATGAAGTCCTATGAGTGTCATCTGATGAAGATCAAAGGTTAGTGATTAATTTTATCTCTATTTCTGCTTTTTGTTACTCCTCTCTTTGGCTGGAAAAATGGCTGTATTTTTCTGTGACTTGGCTCTAACCTAACAATCGTTTGGTGTGCTTTCATTGTCTAACCTTTTTGAAATCGGACATGTTGGCTGGATTTACAACAAGTGTATCTTTAAAATTGTGTAAAATACTTGTATGTTTGAGTAATTTAAATTATGGGATTTCTGTTGTTTTGAATTTGGCGCCCTGCAGTTTCACTGGCTGTTGACGAGGTGGGACGCTACCGTCCCACATACCCTAGTGAGGTTAATTGTTTATGGTTCATTGAACAAGCATGGAAAACAGTGTTTAAACCCTTTACAATGAAGATCTGAAGTTATTTGGATTTTTAGGAATTATCTTTGAAAGACAGGGTCCTGAAAAAGGGACGTTTCTATTTTTGCTGAGTTTAGCTAGCTTGCTAACCAACATTAGCCAGTTAGCTTGGGTGCTTGACTGCTGTTAGGTCAGAACGCTTGGATCAACCCTACTTTTCGACCAGAGCATCCAGTGTGCCCTCAGAGCGAAACACTCAATTTACGAATGGACAATCTGACAACAGTTTATTTACACCCAGAGCACCCTCTGGCACTCCAGATTAAATTTACGAACAGACCCATAGTATAAACCAGCCTTTAGTGTTGAAATCTTTGGTTGTTTAGTACATAGCCGCACATGTGAATTTCTTACCCAAGAAGACTTACAGCTGTAATTGCTGCCAAAGGTGTTTCTACCATGTACTGACTCAGGGTACTTATCTAATCAAGGTATATAATTTCTTTTATTCATTAATCCTTAAAAAATATATAGAGAATTGTTCTACTTAGACAGTAATGTGTAGATTGTTGACAAAAATACAATTAAATCCATTTTAATTCCACTTTGTAACAATAAAATAAATTAATAGACTTTCTATAGACACTATATCTGATGCTGTCTGCCCAAAAAGATTTTGGCATCGGATACATGGGCTACATACAGTAAGACAGAGAGGCGCTGTTTCGATCACTGATGCTTTCTCCAATGAGATAGTTTCAGCCACTTGTGAATTGAAGGAAAGTTGGCAGTTGAACAGTGCACTGTTCAGATGCTAGAATTATTTTGGGATTAATGTAAAAATGTCTCTCTCATCAAATCACTTCAAAAAGTGACTGGTTCATGTTCATGGCACATTAAAAGGTAGTACATTTTTACAGTTAAATTACTCTTCACTATAAATGAAAACAATTGGGGGCGAACAGGCCTCTGCCTGGGACCTCCAAATCACTATTCGGCCCCAAATATGTTTTTTTATTTCATGCATCAAAATACAATTTTTTATTTTAAAACTAACCATTAAGATTTGTTGACAATTTGGACTTTGTGGCTACTATACAAGCTAATTGGAACCTAATTACTTAAGGAGTCCATTGAGCAGGAAGACCAGGTGTGCGCGTGCGCAATACAGCGCGAGCGAACCACAACTAAAATATTACTAAACGGTAAATACAAATGGACAATTGTCCTTATCACAACATACGTCATAACGCGAAGAACATGTGTGCCCCATACTTTCATAATTGTTAACAGCAATTAATCTTTGTGCAAAAGCTCAAAGCAGTTTCTGTAGGATGTGATATCGTGCAATTCGGTCTATGGCAGATAAAGGCTGGAAAATAAATTCAATCATTTAAAATCAGCAAATTTCACCGAAGCCTTTCAGTCTTTGAAAAGTTCGGAGTTAAACAGTGCAAAAACAAAGTATCTGACTCACCCGGGATCTTTAGTATGAATTTGGGACAGCAAAAATGCATATAAAACGTTTGGAAAACACACAATAACAACTAGCTAGCTGGGACAAACGACACAGAACACTATGCAATGGTGTGGAGTCGCACGTCCCCACAGCAGCTCGCGCTTTTCAAACTATACCTGAAGATGTGTCTTGGAGATATCTCTCCAACTGCGGGAATGTGAGCTCCGGTAGATCCAGCAAAGCTCCATAACGCTCTAGAAAAGAGCATATCACGGCGTAGCTTGGGCACAAATCGGAGGAGAAACCCGCCGATGGAGCCGAGGCAGCCATCTTTTCCAATGGTGGAGCAGCAGACTCGAAAAGCTCGGAGGACCAATGATTGCCCACAATTCACCGCGAAAAAGAAAATAGCAGCCCAGAGGTCTTTGCGGTAAAAAGTAAAATTACTAATGTAAAGAGTATGCGCGCGGAATGATCCTTCAGTGATACTATTTAGGCACTGATGAAGGTGTGAAGAGTTTCACATTCTTCCATAGTTAGGCAATTTAGCCCCAAATAAATACATGGAAAGTCTGCCATACAGTGGCTCGGACGCAGCTGCCATTTTGTAGCTTGAATAACTTCTACAATGTGATACACTGCCTGCCTATTGGCAATTGTATCAATTCATCCACTTGTAACGCCACGAACACTCAGTGGGGATAAAAGTAAAGATACCATCATAGAGAATGGCTCAAAAAATGAAAGTCACCCAGTAAAATACTACTTGAGTTAATCAAAAAGTATTTGGTTTTAAATATACTTAAGTATCAAAAGTAAAAGTATAAATCATTTCAAATTCCTTATAAAAAAGCACACCAGATAGCATCGTCTTTTATTTTTTACATTTACAGATAGCCAGGGGCATGCTCCAACTCTCAGGCATCACTTAAAAACAAAGTATGTGTTTAGTGAGATCAGGGGCAGTAGGGATGTTATCTTGATAAATGTGTGATCTAGGCAATTTTCCTGACCTGCTAAGCATTCAAAATGCAACGGGTGCTTTTGGGTGTCAGGGAAAATGTATGGAGCAAAAAGTACATTATTTTCTTTAGGAATGTGGTTAAATAAAAGTTGTCAAAAATAAATAGTAAAGTATAGATATCCCAAAAAACTAAGTATTTTTACTTATTCTCCACAGCAAAAATATAATTTTGGGAAAACTATAGAATTATGTTTTCCATGCAAAGCTGTATTTCACCCACCAAAAACATGATTTTGCTAATGATTTAGAAGTCAATTACCCTGATTTTTCAAATGCAATGAATGATGGTAAATACTGACACAGGTAATGTTACAAAAGTATGTGGACATCCCTTCAAAATTAGTGGATTCGGCCATTTCAGCCACACCCGTTGCTGACAGGTGTATAAAATCAAGCACAGCCACGCAATCTCTATAGACAAACATTGGCAGTAGAATGGCCTTACTGAAGAGCTTAGTGACTTTCAATATGGCAGTCATAAGATGCCACCTTTCCAACAAGTCAGTTTGTAAAATATCTGCCCTGCCCCCTTCAACTGTAGGTGCTGTTATTGTGAAGTGGAAATGTCTAGGAACAAAAGGCTCAGCCACACAAACTTACAGAACTGAACCGCCAAGTGCTGAAATGCGTAAAAATAGTTTGTCCTCGGTTGCAACACTCACTGCCGAGTTTGAAACTGCCTCTGGAAGCAACGTCAGCACAAGAACTGTTCGTCGGGAGCTTCCATGGGAGAGCAGCCGCACACAAGCCTAAGATCACCATGTGCAATGCCAAGCTGCCGCTGGAGTGTTATAAAGTTTGTCTCCATTGGACTCTGGAGCAGTGGAAACGAGTTCTCTGGAGTTATGAATCACGCTTCACCATCTGGCAGTCCCGACGGACCAATCTAGGTTTGGTTGATGCCATGAGAACACTACCTGATCGAATGCATAGTGCCAACTGTAAAGTTTGGAGGAGGCATAATGGTCTGGGGCTGTTTTTCATGGTTTGGGCTAGGCCCCTTCCAGTGAAGGGAAATCTTAATGCTACACTATACAGTCATACATACTAGACAGTTCTGCGCTTACAACTTCTTGGCAACAGTTTGGGGAAGGCCCTTTCCTGTTGCAGCATGACACTGCCCCCATGCACAAAGCGAGGTCCATATAGAAATGGTTTGTTGAGATCAGTGTGGAAGAACTTGACTGGCCTGCAGAGCCCTGAACTCAACCCCATCGAACACCTTTGGGATGAATTGGAATGCCGACCACGAGCAAGGCCTAATCTCCCAACATCAGTGCCTGACCTCACTAATGCTCTTGTTGCTGAATGGAAGCAAGTCCCCACAGCAATGTTCCAACATCTAGTGGAACGCCTTCCCAGAAGAGTGAAGGCTGTTTTCGCAGCAAAGGGGGGGACCATCTTCATATGAATACCCATGATTTTGGCATGTCCATACATTGTCATACAAAATGTTCCAGATATTTTTTATATTACACATGCAATTGTAATTCACACAGACAAGTTAAATTGCTTAACTTTTTAACCACCATTATGACAAATTAAGTAAAAGTAACAGTTTGGCAATAGGTTGCAACTACATTCTAGATGCTCTGGGGTGGGTGTCAAGAACCAAAGTGACTTTAAAAAGGCAAAGGCTCCGTTTTAATGCAAGCATTGTGTAACTTCCCATAGTGAAAGGTAATTTGGTCAAATAATTTCAAAGAAAACATTTACAAACATTTACTATTTTTATTTTTTTTCTCAACACTTGAAAAAGGTATTTGGATAATTTCCAGATGACTCATGATGACCTGTTAAAAAAAATATAGAAAATTAGAGCAGACATTTTTCTACCTTAAACTTTTTTGCACTCCTTTTAGGCTATGCTAACAAAATGCATAGATTTATGTCAATGGGCAACGTGTTGTCTGAAACCAAGCGTCTCTGCCAGCCGTGGTGGGATGCAGACAGACCGAGATAGTAGGAAACAGGGTTTCTGTGTTCAGGGGGAACGACAAAGCAGCACTGTGCAAGCTGTACTGGAACTTATCCTGCCTTTTTAACACTTAGCTAAACCTGCCTTACATTGGGACAATTGTGACTCTGGTTTGGGGCTCCCTCATGGTTATGCTGTGGGGACGGGTGTCGCAGGTGCGACGGCAGCGGCCTCCGGCTTGGCTCCCTTCTGCTCTGAGATGGGGGTTGAAGGGACCTGCTCGTCCTTGGGTTCCACGATGCTCACGTGGTCGGGGAGAGGCTTCTTGGGGCCGATCTTACCGCTGGGATCCCAGGGCAGCATGATCTTCACCTTGATCCCCAGCACACCTTTGGACAGGCAGAACAGATTGCACCTCAAGTATTTCACACCATTTCACCACTTATCATTTCTGGTCCTTTTCCATAAGACGACAAGTCGTCTTGATTAGTGTTGTCACTATACAAACCTTGTACTAATGAAACCAGGCCAATTATCTCAATACCAAGCAGTATTGCGATACCATAGGGGGAAATCAGCAGCCTAGTATCCTGTTCACCCCCAAGACGCTTGTTCCCGTTTTCAGGATTCGTACAGACAGTGGCAAGTCAAGTAAGGACTTTCAAGTACTAATATCTATTTTCAAGGACCATCAATTTGTAACAGTTAATATTATGCAATCGTTTCTAGTAGCCACCAGGTGGCAACATATTGCCACAACCTCATGGGGGAAAAACAGTATTCATCACTACCTTACAAGTTCTACTAAATAATACGATGTTTCACTACATGAGTGTTAAGTCAGTACTAATGATTTTGTAATTTGAGTAGTGACAAGCAGAGTTGAGACATGCCTACTGGTGAACACATTTCCTATTCACATTACTACACAATTCCAGCTGAATGACTGTTTTTATTGGGTATTTGGGAATCTACTAATTAATAGTTACAGAAAAGTGTCTTGCTTTAGTGTTGCTGGTCGGGAAAGGGTGGGTGGCCTGTGTGAAGGGAAAATGTGATGGCAGGCACACGGCTGCCGCTTGATAAAGCAGAATATCGCGGGCGCCCCGTAAATGAGGATATTGGCAAAAAAGCTGAAGGTTGTTGCAGAGAAGTGTGGGATGATTGGGTCCAGTGATATAGTGGTAAACTATACCGAAGAAAAATATAAGACGCAACGTGTAAAGTGTTGGTCTAATGTTCTCAGAGCTGAAACTAGAGATACCAGAAATGTTCCATACCCACAAAAGGTAGGATTAAATCTACATTTGCCTGGCATTTTAGCTATCCATGTGACGTTGCCAGGCAGGTACAGTCAGTTCTGTACCTGCCTGGCTGAGTGGCAGTGTGGATGGGATGAGCGAGCTCGCCTGGCAACCACAGCATGAAACACGTGAGGAAATAAAACTTAGTAGTCTGCCTGGAAATTAATTTGTAAGACCAATACATTTTGAACATGAACATATTTGGTTATGATCTGTTTTCTCATTTTAATCCAAGTACTTTTCAAGTATCAACTTGAGAAAATGTCTGATTTAAGGTATTCCAATACTTTAATTTCTGAGTTCTAAATTCAAGTACTTTAAGCACCTCAAGTGCCTTGTGCACTTGAGGTGCACAAGGCGTTTTCTAAACGTTCTACATATGTGCTAAGCAAAAAGCTGTCACAAATTCAAACATCTATTCAATACAACACATTGAATTTAACTTCAATGTTCAGTGTATAATAGATTGGCTGATTTGCTCATATTTACAAAGGCCTACCTGTGATTTGGTTGGAGGAATATACATGCATAATGAGCTGCATGTCATTGTGGCAGTAAGGGTAAAACACTGCAAGAAATGTTCTTTACTCTTCAGTTAACACAGGCATAAAACCCCAGGGTGACCTCACCTTGACGGAGCAGCACATGGCGGACAGCAGTGTCGACGTAGTAGTTAACGGGGTCTCCGCTGTGGATCATGAGGCCATCCACGAACTTCATAGATTTGGCCCTCTGACCCCTGAGCTTTCCAGAGACCACCACCTCACAACCCTTGGATCCGCTCTCCATGATGAAGCGCAGGACACCATAGCAGGCTCTGCAACACCAAAACAAGCAGAATTAAAACACCATATATTCTTACAAGTCCCAGGTCTTCAACTTTGCCAGACAGTGGCATGAAAACAATATACAACAGATAATTGCAGTCTTGATCTCCTAAACTCTATTCATCCCACCCTTTAGAGTAGTGTGTAAAATATTGTAAAAGATGAGATTGCGCTCTAACACTGGGATTTTCCAGTTTCAACTAACACCTAAAAGAATAACTGAAGTCACAAGAGGTATACCATACCACTGCATCACTTCATTATATTTTCAAGGTTTGACAGGATGGGCATTAAGAATGTCCGTTCATATGAAAATGATTCATTCGCGTTTTAAAAAGTGAAAAGGGGCTTAAAGCAAAAAGCTTACAGTACACAACTGAAAACGTAACATTTTCACAGCACTTGACATACTCCACAAACAAACATCTTAGAGTTTGAAATGTTATCAGTGCTTATACATTTTGCCTGCTAAATAGTTGCATTAAAAAAAATTTGAGCAGGGATTTTTTGCCATTGAAATCTTTGGGAGGGCTAGTATAGTTGCATCTCCAGATTTTTTTTTTTTTAAATGAACACAACTTCTCGGGATGAAAAACACTTTCAGTGTAAACTTAAAACCCCTAAAACCAGACTGAGCATGTAGGAAAGATTATGGACCATTTAAAAAATATATAATCTTTGAAAACTAACAATCAACAAAATACAAAACCAGAGTCAGGGAGAATTGAACATTCCAAAAACAATTAATTTAGCTAATTATGTTTGAGCAAAAGAACACAGCATTAGCCATAGAAAAATGCATAGAATTGTAGGACATCTTTAAAACTGCAACATTTTCTCTCAGTTCCATGGCAAAATGTATAGAATTGCAGGAAAATTACTTTAAAGCTGGAGAGAAATACTCAATCATGGACACTCTTACTGACAGTTGTGGCTACTTTGCATGATATATTGTTGTCTTTACCTTCTTGTCCTTTGTGCCGTTGTCTGTGCCCAATAATGTTTGTACCATGTTGTAGTCATGTGTTGCTACCATGCTGTTGTCACACGTTGCTGCCATGCTATGTTGTTGTCTTATGTGTCTCTTTATGTAGTGTTGTCTTGTCTCTTTTCATGATGTGTGTTTTGTCTTATATTTTTATTTAATATCCCAGCCCCCGTCCCCGCAGGAGGCTTTTTGCATTTTGGTAGGTCGTAATTGTAAATAAGAATTTGTTCTTAACTGACTTGCCTAGTTAAATAAAGGTTCAATTTAAAAAAAAAAAGTAACTAACACACACCTTTAATTAAGTACTAACCATAGTTAGTACGAGAAAACACAGGGCAAAGATCCTCACCTGCGGACAGCCAGACCCCCAAGAAGCTTGTAGCGCAGGGACTCTGCCTGGGCGATGGCGCACAGACCACGAGTGGCAACCTTCTCAGCATACAGCTGATGGCAAGAAAAACAGACAAGGACAGTTATATAACCACACTCACAGTATGTTGCAAACTTTCACAGAGCAGAAAGTGTTTAGGGGGACAAGACAACGATAGAATTTCTGGTAGTATTTGACAAGGAATGAGCCACAAGCAAATACTAACTTTATAGTCATCCACCACCCCTAAAATATGATCCTGAAGCAATGAAAACAAAAATGTAGAGATCTATCATGGCCATAACATAACAATGGGTGTCTGAAACCAAGCATCCCTTACCTCAACACTGCCCTCTGGGAAGCCAAACCTCTTCTGGACCACTGCAGTCAGCTCACGGATACGACGCCCCTTCTCACCAAGAACGTTTTGTGTCCTGGTGAAAAAGTATTTGGTCTGTTGGCACCTCAACAGTTTGAGTCAACTCACTGGCTCTCAACAGTAGTGTTCATTATCAGAGACAACTTTCTAAAAATCTAAGTTTATCAGATAGTCAAAACTCATGTGGTCATATGTGGAGAAAAGTTCACGATCCCACCCACTGCAGAAAACGCATTGAAAATATAGGGAACATTATTGCATTCACCATGAATGGCGGTCAGCACGCAGTCATTAATCCCCCCCCCCACAGATACAGCTATAAACCACAACCCAAAATAATGGGAACAGATATGCACCATGTAATTTCCAGAGCTAATAAAAAAAAATTTGGGGGGGGGGGTGTTCAGGCATTTAGCTGGACATGCACAACCAATAGTGTGGATTCATCTTGACAGACTACTTTTGAGGTCAAAACATCTGACAAACATTGATTTGGAGTAGAATGTGCCAGTACGCCTGTGGTTTTTATGTCCAGGTGTTTGGACTCACCTGGTAGCCAGGATGATGATTTCGGTCCTGGTTGGAGTGACACGAACCTCCACACCGGAATAGCCATCCTCAGCGAGCTCTCTGGTGAGGAACTCGTTCAGTTCAGCTTTGAAGATGCCGTCAGCGACAAACTGTAAAAATATGACAGGAGGAGTGTGAGTGAGGTAATCAGCAAGTAATTTAGCAGGGACAGTTTGAAATACAGCATCCTGGCTGCTCATTGCAACAATCAGTAGACTTACCAAGGACACATGTCTAACCAAAGTAAAGATTGAAATGTTACATGTACACTTCGATCACATTAAATACAGTTTAACTCTCCTGGTCGAACCGAGAAAACCCCATCTATCCGGAGGCAACTTATTTTTCCGACGCACACATTATCTGGCCTCACGGTGGCATGTTGATGTTTTATGGAAAACTGGCATAGTAATATTGTAAGACCTACTAAACTTGCATGGCAAGGAGAATACCCTGCAGGTTGGGGATTGATTTACATTTTGAAGCTGCGGATAAGAAAGGTACCAGTGGGTTAGCAAAGTAACTAGTTAGTTAACATCTTTAGCAAACTACACTGGTCAATGAAGAATATATTTCAACACACTACAGTATGGGATCATGTGCGCGTGCTGCCTAGCATGCTAGGTCACCAGCCGTAGCTTTAAAAATAAAAATAAATTTTAAAAACTTCGGAAAATTGTACATCTACTTACAGGACATGTTACCGCAGTAACTAACTTCTTAACTATAAGGGTGGTTTCTATATATGTGAACTGAAATCTCTAAAACTAAAGATAAATCGGTACAAACCTTCCTCTTCTTAGATATTTGCACTGCCATCTTGTTAGTTAGTTAACATCTTTATTTGCACTGCCATGTTTCTAGTTAGTTAACATCTTTAGCAAACTACACTGGTCAATGAAGAATATATTTCAACACACTACAGTATGGGATCATGTGCGCGTGCTGCCTAGCATGCTAGGTCACCAGCCGTAGCTTTAAAAATAAAAATAAATTTTAAAAACTTCGGAAAATTGTACATCTACTTACAGGACATGTTACCGCAGTAACTAACTTCTTAACTATAAGGGTGGTTTCTATATATGTGAACTGAAATCTCTAAAACTAAAGATAAATCGGTACAAACCTTCCTCTTCTTAGATATTTGCACTGCCATCTTGGGAAGTTTCATAGACCGGAAAGACTGTTCCGGCTTCCCGGAAATAACCATATGCTATTGTTTTCATTTAAGCGCATGCACATTCCCTGATTCTCCTCTTCCTCACTGCGTTAGGTAGAATAGCTGAAATACGTACAAAATGTAATTGATCTGGAATGTTATACAATTCTATTTATTTCCGTCAAGTATTGTACGTTTTAGTTTTAGTTTAGTTTGCATTCTGTGACACCAATCAGGCCCTCGAGGATTGGAATTGCCCAGCCCTGCACAAGAACAAACTCAGCAAAAACGGAACAAAGGTGGATTGTATTAGCTGGCTAGCAACTGTTGGGTTTTTGTGGTCCAAACCTGTTTGCATACAGTTAAGGCAAGGATTCACAAACACGTTTTGGCACTACACCGCTGATTCACTAATCAAGGTTTGATCATTTGAATCTGTTGGGGCAAAAAACAAAATGCTCACCCATTGGGGTCCCGAGGACCGAGTTTTGGAAATGCTGAGTTAAGACGTTGGATTGACAGTCGCTGGATCAGGGTTCAAGTCCCGGTCGAGGCTACCCCCCGAATTTTCTAGAATATACTTAATTGGTTTCATTGACCCTCCCCTTTAACTGCAACATTTTTAGCTACAACGTCTGAGTCGGTTGGAGAGGAACAGCTTGAGCAAAGTGAGGTGTAAAGTCACTGATCTACAAATAGTATTCTCTGCCAAATAATAGGCTTTATGTGATTAAGATTCACCTCCCCTGGCATAGGCGACCCCACCCCACCACCAAATACACATGCACAACCAGACATTGATGATTGGTGACAGGTTGTCTCAGTTAAGTAATATTTCCTAGGATTTTCTACCTGCAGCAAACTTAGTGGATCATACTGGAAATACCAGTGAAAGCAAAGTGCCAAAAAATAAATAAAACATGGCCCTAATCCTGGGTCAAGTCTCAAATATGGATGAATTGGTGTGTATGCACAGAATACTGTTGTACACTTTTTAATCCACTAGATGGAAGTAATGGGCAACCCCTTCTACTGAAAGTTGACAAATGTCACTTGTATGGAGTTAGATGTTTCAAAGGGTAATGTGAGCATATAGCCCATTTTCCAGTTGTTTTTTTGGCTCAGAGTAAAACAAAGTAAAACCCACCAATCCCAGTCCTGATTTCAATGTAGTAAATCTTGCTCATTTGCCCCTGGTAATGAAACAGACATTATTGTTTTACCTATTTGCAACTTTAGTACCGAAATGTTCTTGCTGCTCCGACAGGATAGCCTAATGATAAAAGGGTACACGGTTGAAAGTAGAGACTGGGTTTAAAGGGTATCGTAGGGTGTTTGACATTATAATTTTGATGGGTGCTATGCTGGCCCAAAGGTTCCATGGCATTGGTGCAACTTTCAGTGGGGTCATGTCCCCCCCACATTCCGAAATGGCATTTTTGGCCCTCCCAGTTTTATCATTGCAATGTGTAAAAAAATATATACACTGGTGTGCTTTAGGACCATGTGGACGCCTCCGAGCGGTCGGTTAGGCTGTGTGAAGGCAAAGCTTTTGGAAGGCTGGCTGGACTAGCACGGGAGAGTTTAACATAGTTCAGTGTGTATGTGTTGTGCTTTTTCATCAAGTTGTAAAAGAGAGCATAGCAGAAAGTGTCTACTCTTTAGTTGACTGATGTAGCTGGGAATGTAACGGCTGTTTAACTTAACAGGAAAAAAAACTAAACAAGTGTATCAGTATGGCAATGTAACATTATTGATCTGTCAGTTTCCCTAACTAAATCCCTACTTTTCACAGTGAAACAGTAATAAACAGCTCAAATGTTATAAGTTTCACTGTCATGGTGCACAGTAGAGGTCACTGTCATGATGCACGGGACAGCAACACTTGCTATGTTTTGCATAGGCCTATAGGATATAACTTACCTTTTAACAGGAAAAAAAACTAAACAAGTGTATCAGTATGGCAATGTAACATTATTGATCTGTCAGTTTCCCTAACTAAATCCCTACTTTTCACAGTGAAACAGTAATAAACAGCTCAAATGTTATAAGTTTCACTGTCATGGTGCACAGTAGAGGTCACTGTCATGATGCACGGGACAGCAACACTTGCTATGTTTTGCATAGGCCTATAGGATATAACTTACCTTTTAGGAGGACGATTTGTAAGCACAGACAAATAAATGGGTAATCGATACTGCTTTAAAAAGAAAAAGGCGCAACGCTTGCTCACCATAGTAGCCTAACCAGTAGCGGATTTAGGTATAGGCGACATGGGCGCACGCCCATGGGGTGCCTGCACAAAAATATGTGGAATGGTGACATTTGTGTGATTGTTTCAACTGTTCTGCCTGCGGCTATGGAACCCTGACCTGTCCACCGGACGTGCTACCTGTCCCAGACCTGCTGTTTTCAACTCTCTAGAGACCGCAGGAGCGGTAGAGATACTCTTAATGATCGGCTATGAAAAGCCAACTGACATTTACTCCTGATTATTATTTGACCATGCTGGTCATTTATGAACATTTGAACATCTTGGCCATGTTCTGTTATAATCTCCACCCGGCACAGCCAGAAGAGGACTGGCCACCCCTCATAGCCTGGTTCCTCTCTAGGTTTCTTCCTAGGTTTTGGCCTTTCTAGGGCGTTTTTCCTAGCCACCGTGCTTCTACATCTGCATTGCTTGCTGTTTGGGGTTTTAGGCTGGGTTTCTGTACAACACTTCGAGATATTAGCTGATGTACGAAGGGCTATATAAAATAAACTTGATTTGATTTTGATTTGATTGGTTTTCTATTGCTCATTTACATGTCAAGTCAATGATATCATGTCACCGTGTGGGAATGTGGGTCAATAACCTTGTCGGAGTGGGCACCTTGATTCTAGTTTGTGAGCTTGGCAGGCTACAGCCTGGGAAGGTCTCCCACTCAGAAGTACGAGATGGGGAGGGGGGCGGGGGTAGGTTGACCTCAGGTCTCCCCACTGTAAGCCCGAGGTAGGGGGAGCGGAGCAAATCTATCAAATAGCACACCTCTAACTTTGTACAGTACTAATGCAATTAGTAACATCAGTCACACTACGAAATGCTACCAAATAAACCACAATTTATTCATAATACTGTGAATATATAGTTTCACAGACATATTGTTGCATTTTTTTTTCGTTAAGAATAATATAAAACCAGTCAGCACACCACCAAGGTGAATTGGTTTAGTCTTGACTCTTGGTTGACAGTGTTGGGGGATGGGTAATGTATTGATGCTCAAGTGGGGGGCACTGAAGGGTGGGTTCGCCCAGGGAGCCATACAAGCTAGAACCGCCACTTAGCCTAACCTAAAGTTGAAGTCTGAAGTTTACATACACCTTAGCCAAATACATTTAAACTAAATTTTTCACCATTCCTGACGTTTAATCCTAGTTAGAATTCCCTGTCTTAGGTCAGTTAGGATCACCACTTTATTTTAATAATGTGAAATGTCAGAATAATAGTAGAGAGAATGATTTATTTCAGCTTTTATTTCATTCATCACATTCCCAGTGGGTCAGAAGTAGCATTGCCTTTAAATTGTTTAACTTGGGTCAAACGTTTCGGGTAGCCTTCCACAAGCTTCACACAATAAGTTGGGTGAATTTTGGCCCATTCCTCCTGACAGAGCTGGTGTAACTGAGTCAGGTTTGTAGGCCTCCTTGCTCGCACACGCCTTTTCAGTTCTGCCAACAAATCTTTTATAGGATTGAGGTCAGGGCTTTGTGATGGCCACTCCAATACCTTGACTTTGTTGTCCTTAAGCCATTTTGCCACAACTTTGGAAGTATGCTTGGAGTCATTGTCCAGTTGGAAGACCCATTTGCGACCAAGCTTTAACTTCCTGACTGATGTCTTGAGATGTTGCTTCAATATATCCACATCATTTTCCTCCCTTATGATGCTATCTATTTTGAAGTGCAACAGTCCCTCCTGCAGCAAAGCACCCCTACAACAAGATGCTGCCACCCCCGTGCTTCACGGTTGGGATGGTGTTCTTCGGCTTGCAAGCTCCCCCTTTTTCCTCCAAACATAACAATGGTCATTATGGCCAAACAGTTCTATTTTTGTTTCATCAGACAAGAGGACATTTCTCGAAAAAGTACAATCTTTGTCCCCATGTGCAGTTGCAAACCATAGTCTGTCTTTTTTATGGCGGTTTTGGAGCAGTGGCTTCTTCCTTGCTGAGCGGCCTTTCAGGTTATGTCGATATAGGACTTGTTTTACTGTGGATATAGATACTTTTGTACCTGTTTCCTCCAGCATCTTCACAAGGTCCTTTGCTGTTGTTCTGGGATTGATTTGCACTTTTTGGACCAAAGTACATTCATCTCTAGGAGACAGAATACGTCTCCTTCCTGAGCGGTATGACAGCTGCGTGGTCCCATGGTGTTTATACTTGCGTAGTATTGTTTGTACAGATGAATGTGGTACCTTCAGGCGTTTGGAAATTGCTCCCAAGGATGAACCAGACTTGTGGAAGTCTACAATTCTTTTTCTGAGGTCTTGGCTGATTTTTGATTTTCCCATGATGTCAAACAACGAGGCACTGAGTTTGAAGGTAGGCCTTGAAATACATCCACAGGTACACCTCCAATTGACTCAAATGATGTCAATTAGCCTATCAAAAGCTTCTAAAGCCATGACATAATTTTCTGGAATTTTCCAAGCTGTTTAAAGGCAGTCAACTTAGTGTTTGTAAACTTCTGACCTAATGGAATTGTGATACTGTGAATTATAAGTGAAATAATCTGTCTGTAAACAATTGTTGGAAAAATTACTTGTGTCATGCACAAAGTAGATGTCCTAACTGACTTGCCAAAACTATAGTTTGTTAACAAGAAATTTGTGGAGTGTTTGAAAAACTAGTTTTAATGACTCCAACCTAAGTGTATGTAAACTCGTTTTTAGTCGGCTTTGCGAGTGTACAATTATGTTCACTCCGGGGCCTGAAACTCCCCATAATTCAATTCTCGACGATTGTACATCCACTAAGACCGCAAAAACTTAAAAACATAAATTGAGAAGTCAACATACAAGTGTAAGTAAAAACTAATACTAATAAGTAGCGCATATAAAGCACCCATATAAAGCACTGAAAACACAATCATCGCGGGATGAACAAGTGACGAATTTCCGGCCAAGGGTGGTCCATTTAAAAATCATTCCTTCTTTCCTCGCCCTGCAAGTGTATACTCGTCAGACGTGTCCACTTAATTTGAGGGCTGAGGGGATAGGGTGTATTTTAAGTGTTTGGACCGCAGCCTCTATTTCAATGAGACCACACTTGCTAAGCACGCTTATACTCTCACGCCCAAATATGAGAGGTAGGCTACTGAAGTTGAAGCAGCGAATTCTGTGTGTATAAATGTGAAAAATGTGCTTTTAATACAATAGGGAGGACACCAAATATTTTCATTCCACAGTTGTCTGTCTGACCGCCCGCTCCAACATGCAGCATGAAAAATGCAGACCGCCGTAATGATCTCTGTTGGTCCCTCAGGCATCCCGTGGGATCTCAACTCTAGTGCAGTCAGTACACAACACTATGCTCATCATGTCTTAGCAGGGTGAGATGGTGACAGGGGTCCCAGCAGGATCAGACAGTCAGGGAAGACCAGTCTACGGAGCTTAGGTGAATTTTGCAGTATATTAACAATATCAGTGAATGGTACAAAGTTCCATCTTGAATTGATGGGTAGAACTACAGTAGCTACAGGACAGCAGCTAAAGCTACATTCTGGGATCTGAGAGTAATGGTCAATTCAATTATTGAACCATTGATTCTATTCTTGGATAATATAATGTATAAATATACACCAAGATAATTCTTTGTCATGCCTCATTTTAGAAGGATCAGATGGTGACAGGGGTCTCAGCAGGGTCAGGCAGCCAGGGAAGACCAGCTTGTGATGGAGGTGAGATGAATTTTTGCAGATACACTTTATTCCCTCTGTGTAGTGAAACACTGGACAAGCCAGATGTTATTTTAAGGCAGTCTGACAAACCTCCAATGTTGATTTCCAAAATTTGGTTGATAGAGGCTTTTCCAGATGACACAAAACATGTCAAACAAAAATGTGAGGAAGACCTGGTAGAAGCTATTGATGATGATGAATGGATACAGATATATTTGAATGCCCAGTCATGTTCATGTCAGTCATGTTCATCTCAGACATAAAGTACTGCAGTTTAAGACCATCAGTAGAATGTACTATTTGCCAGTGAAACTGAATATCATGCACTCAGAAATGTAATTCCTCTGCTGGAGGTGTAAAACACAAAAGGGATATATTTGCATATGTTATTGTCTTGTGAAGGCTGGCTGAATTCTAGCAAAGAGTATGTTCTTTTATCTCAGTATGTCTAAGGATTCTCCCTTCTCCTGTTTTTGTTTGCTTGGAAAATGTTGATACTGGAGACTTATCTGAAGAAACTGTATAACCAAGCATTTATAGCGGCTAAGTAATGCATGCCATTAATTGGAAGGTTGGTTATCCTCTCACAATGTCACGTTATATATCACTAGAATTGATTTATTACCAGATTAAGGGTATACTGGGCAACTTTCATAAGGTCTGGATGCCTCATTTGAATAAAGTACGACTAAAGGAGTCTGTATTGAAAACATGCCCAGGGGAGATACCTATTTAGCCAAACCCAAGCTGCTGGGCTGCTCAGTCCTGGCCATGGTGGTCTGTCGTGCTGTGGGTTGTCTGTACATAAGAATAATAATACAGCCTGTATCATATTTGAACACTTCATCCAAAGTGATTTACCGTAAGACTTAAAAACAGGCCTAAAAACAGGTAATGCTAGCTTGAAGTGGTTGGTGAACGCATTTGGTCAGTAGTGAATAGATAAACCTCATTTTGTCTTATATTGTATAAGCTAAAAACTAAAATTTTATTTGATTTTGGATCACAGGTAAAATGCTGCAATTACATTTACTTGTATTACTCATCAAGAGAAGGGGAGAGGGAGTTTCTTCAACCAAACCCATCTACATCCATCTATCCACTCTCCCCCCACATTCCTCCATACAAGTGCCATCTGTCAACATTACGTAAAAAACCCACTTGAAGCAAATTTAAGCATGGAATTAAACTGATTTAATCAAAGAGCAGTTGAACAAGAGTGAGCAAAACATAGAATGAGGGGGTGCCAACAGAAAAGCAACTCCCCCTAATGTATCCTGTAGAGAGAAAGAGCATGTGGCAGTTAAGGGATCATGCAAATTCTATGAGAGGGACGCAGTATTAAAACACAAAGTTAACACATAAATAACCTGATGTGGACAACCATTCACAGGCAAACAATTTGAAACTGTCTAAGAGTCATCTATACAGTGCATTAGGAAAGTATTCAGATTCCTTGACTTGTTCCACATTTTGTTATGTTACAGTCTTATTCTAAAATTGATTCAATGAAAACATTTCTCATCAATCTACACACAATACCCCATAATGACAAATTGAAAACTATTTTTTTGAAAATGTTCCAAATCTATAAAAATAAATAAGATCCCTTATTTACATAAGTATTCAAACCTTTTGCTATGAGACTCAAAATTGAGCTCAGGTGCATCCTGTTTCCATTGATCATCCTTGAGATGTTTCTACAACTTGATTGGAGTCAATTCAATTGATTGGACATGATTTGGAAAAGCAAAAACCAAGCCATGAAGTGGAAGGAATTGTCCGTAGAACAGGATTGTGTCGAGGCACAGATCTGGGGAAGGATACAAAAACATTTCTGCAGCATTGAAGGTCCCCAAGAACACAGTGGCCTCCATCAATCTTAAATGGAAGAAGTTTGGAACCACCAAGACTTCTCTAGAGCTGGCCGGCCGGCCGGACAAACTGAGCAATCCAATGCTCTTAAACGCTAGTAAAACTAAATGCATGCTTTTCAACCGTTCGCTGCCCGTACCCGCCCGCACGACTAGCCTCACCACCCTGGACGGTTCCGACCTAGAATATGTGGACAACTATAAATACCTAGGTGTCTGGTTAGACTGTAAACTCTCCTTCCAGACTCATATTTAACATCTCCAATCCAAAATCAAATCTAGAATCGGCTTTCTATTTCGCAACACAGCCTCCTTCACTCACACCGCCAAACTTACCCTAGTAAAACTGACTTTCCTACCGATCCTCGACTTCGGCGATGTCATCTACAAAATAGCTTCCAATACTCTACTCAGCAAACTGGATGCAGTCTATCACAGTGCCATCCGTTTTGTTACCAAATCACCTTATACCACCCACCACTGCGACCTGTATGCTCAAGTCGGCTGGCCCTCGCTACATATTCGTCGCCAGACCCACTGGCTCCAGGACATCTATAAGTCTATGCTAGGTAAAGCTCCGCCTTATCTCAGTTCACGATAACAACACCCACCCGTAGCACACGTTCCAGCAGGTGTATCTCACTGATCATCCCCAAAGCCAACACCTAATTTGGCCGCCTTTCCTTCCAGTTCTCTGCTGCCAGTGACTGGAACGAATTGCAAAAATCGCCGAAGTTGGAGACTTATTTCCCTCACCAACTTTAAACATCAACTATCTGAGCAGCTAACCGATCGCTGCAGCTGTACAGTCCATCTGTAAATAGCAGACCCAATCTACCTACCTCACCCCCATACTGTTTTTATTTTATTTAATTTTCTGCTCTTTTGCATACCAGTATCTCTACTTGCACATCATCATCTGCTCATTTATCACTCCAGTGTTAATCTGCTAAATTGTAATTATTCGCTCCTATGGCCTATTTATTGCCTACCTCCTCATGCCTTTTGCACACACTGTATATAGACTTTCTTTTTTCTACTGTGTCATTGACTTGTTTATTGTGTTATTGGCTTGTTTATTGTTTACTCCATGTGTAACTCTGTGTTGTTGTCTGTGTCACACTGCTTTGCTTTATCTTGGCCAGGTCGCAGTTGCAAATGAGAACTTGTTCTCAACTAGCCTACCTGGTTAAATAAATAAAGGTGAAAAAAAAAAAAATAATAATAAAATCCGGGGAGAAGGGCCTTGTTCAGGGAGGTGACCAAGAACCCGATGGTCAATCTGACAGAGCTCCAGAGTTCCTCTGTGGAGATGGGAGAACCTTCCAGAAGGACAATCATCTCTGCAGCACTCCACCAAATCAGGCCTTTATGGTAGAGTGGCCAGACAGAAGCCACTCCTCAGTAAAAACACGACAGCCCGCTTGGAGTTTGCCAAAAAGCACCGAAAGACTGAGACCATGAGAAACAAGATTCTCTGGTCTGATGAAACCAAGATTTAACTCTTTGGCCTAAATGCCAAGCATCACGTCATGTCTGGAGGAAACCTGGCACCATCCCTACAATAAAGCATGGTGCTGGCAGCATCATGCTGTGGGGATGGTTTTCAGCGGCAGGGACTGGGAGACTAGTCAGGATCGAGGGAAAGATGAACAGAGAAAAGTAGAGAGAGATCCTTGATATAAACCTGCTCCAGAGGGCTCAGGACCTCAGACTGGGCTGAAGGTTCACCTTCCAACAGGACAATGACCATAAGCACACAGCCAAGACAATGCAGGAATGGCTTCGGGACAAGTCTCTGAATATCCTTGAGTGGCACAGCCAGAGCCCGGACTTGTGCCAAGCTTGTAGCGAGGATGTAATCGCTGCCAAAGGTACTTCAACAAAGTACTGAGTAAAGGATCTGAATACTTATGTAGATGTTCCTGTTAACATTTTTTTTTTAATATATATAAATGAGCAAAAAAAATACACGTTTTGCTTTGTCATTACGGGGTATTGTGTGTAGATTTGTGAGGAAAATAAACAATTTAACACATTTTAGAATAAGGCTGTAACGTAACAAAATGTGGAAAAAGTCAAGGGTTCTGAATCCTTTCTGAATACACTGTAGGTACTACCACAAGACATGAGAGATGGAGACACCTTGAGAGCATCATGCATAACAGGAAGTGTAAAGGGCTTTCCTTGAAAGATGGGGGAGGAGGGGAGGATCTCAGCTGAGGTCCAAGCATTCTGATATGTTCTGTCCAGTTGTTCCTCAAACAGGCCTGCAGGTGCCATCAACCAGCCTACATACTATCTGTGAGTGAACTGTGAGAATGGTCAAGACAGAGAAGAGATTAATAAATCACTGTTGAGCATTCCATTTAAAATAGTCATATTCTTTCAGAACAGTAGGGTACAGCAGAATTAAAGAGATATGCTGATTTACAGTCATGGGGCCAGGCGTATTGCTTCGCATCAGGGTGTTGTAGGAGACAGTAGTGCAGGACCTTGAGAATATCATGTCGACTGGATAGGGCTGAGTGACTGAACTGTATGAATGGTCCTGTGGGTGGGAGAGAGAGAGAGAGAGAGATGGAGGGAAGGGTCAGTAATCAAGTAATATCAGACTGGCTCTGTATCATTGATCATCAGCCCCTCCCCCCCAGACAAGGGGTATACATTCCAAGAAGCATACATTCCAAGAAGTAGGCCAATTGTAGTGAGCAGGTAGAATGTTTGTGAAGTATACCCATAGCAATAAAAAGGCACATTTTAACTTACTGTATCGGCTGATGTAACTACATGAAGTTCATGATGATCTGCTCAGATGCAATACTGTGCCCTTCTCCTGCTGTAACATTCAGGACACACACACACCAACTGCTACTCTCTGTTATTATCTATGCATAGCCACTTTAATAACTCTACCTACATTTACATATTACCTCGACTGGCCAGTACCCCCTGTATATAGTCTCGCTACTGTTATTTTACTGCTGCTCTTTAACTACTTGTTACTTTTATTATTCATGTTTTTTTAACTGCATTGTTGGTTAGGGGCTTGTAAGTAAGCATTTCACTGTAAAGTTAAGGTCTACACCTGTTGTATTTGGCGCATGTGGCTAATAAAATTTGATATATAGCTTCACTGGATATTGTTGCATGTGTAAGCAATAGCAAAGTTAGCCTTGCAAAGTGCCAGATAGTAAATATCTGTCACTTTTAACTAAGTAATAATGAACAGCAGTTACTAAGCACAGCCAGAAGGTCTAGCTAAATTAGCTACAGAAAGAAATGGAGAAATCTCACCTTCTTCAGCAGGTAGCTCTGGCCGGGCAGCTTAATCTTGTAGCATGTTGAGAGGCTAACTTACTTCCACTTGCTACTACTAGTTAGCATGACTATAGCCAGTGGTCATGTAGGGCTAGCTAGCCAGCCTGTTAGCTAGTCAGTAGCCAGCCAGTGCTAGCTAGCCAGCTACTGCAAACCAACTCTGTGCAGATGTAGAGATTGTTCTATTGGCAAGCTAACTTCATGAGAAGTTCTGCATCTTAGCTAACATGAGCATTTTTATCTTCCTGTCACACAATAAATCATTTGTGCTGTAAACATCCCCCCAAACAAAACGAAAATCGGAAATAAAGTGTTATTTGTTTTCTGTTATTCCATGTCCATTTTTTGACCCAATAAAGGAAAAAAGCCATTTTCCGATTTTCGATTTTCAAATTCAGAAACGAGCCGTTTTCGTTTTTTCACGTCGTCTTTTGAATCAATTAACCAATGAATGGAAGATACACAGACCAAACCAGCCTGCCACAATTCTGGTTGTCACTAGTTACCACAGCCACAAAGTCACAAACCATGACTATTTCTACAATTTATCTTATTAAAAAGTTTTATACCTAACCTTAAACAAAAAATCGAATTGTTTTAATGAATATTTTATGATCAAATAAAATAAAATGTTATGGTCACATACGTGTTTAGCAGATGCTATTGCTATAGGGTGTAGCGAAATGCTTGTGCTTCTAGTTCCGACAGTGCAGCAATATCTAACAAGTAATATCTAACAATTTCACAACAAATACCTAATACACAAATCTAAGTAAAGGAATGTAATTAAGAATATATAAATACATGGACGAGCAATGTCAGAGCGACATAGACTAAGATAAAGTAGATAATATAGAATACAGTATACATATGTAAACATTAAAGTGACATTATTAAGTGATTAGTGTTCCATTTATTAAAGTGGCCAATGATTTTAAGTCTGTATGTTGGCAGCAGCTTCTCTGTGCTAGTGGTAGCTATTTAGCAGTCTGATGACCTTGAGATAGAAGCTGTTTTTCAGTCTCTCAGTCCCAGCTTTGATGCACCTGTACTGACCTCTCCTTCTGGATGAAAGCGGGGCGAACAGGCAGTGGCTCGGGTGGTTGTCCTTGATGATCTTTTTGTCTTTCCTGTGACATCGGGTGCTGTAGGTGTCCTGGAGGGCAGGTAGTTTGCCCCCGGTGATGCGTTGTGCCGAACGCACCACCCTCTGGAGAGCCCTGCGGTTGTGGGCGGTGCAGTTGCCGTACCAGGCGGTGATACAGCCCGACAGGATGCTCTCGATTGTGCATCTATAAAAGTTTGAGGGTTTTAAGAGACAAGCCAAATTTCTTCAGCCTCCTGAGGTTGAAAAGGCACTGTTGCGCCTTCTTCCCCACACTGTCTGTGTGAATGGACCATTTCAATTTGTACGCTGATGGAACTTAACTTGCCACCTTCTCCACTGCTGTCCCGTTGATGTGGATAGCGGGGTGCTCCCTCTGTTGTTTCCTGAAGTCCACGATCATCTCCGTTGTTTTGTTTACGTTGAGTGAAAGTTTATAGCCAATGTTGACTTCGTGTCTGTGGCATCTAATGGAAACCCACGATTATTTTGTGAAATGTTGAATAAAACAGAACAAAATGTGATTTCAGCAAATTTTATTCCATATTTATTTTAACAAAAAGAAATCTATCCAATTAAATAATTTAGAATTGCTGCAGATGCTACATCAGAATGGGCCGTTTGTTTCTACCGTATCTCTGAAGATACTGAAAATAAATCAGGAACATAATGACAAAAAACTACTTCATGGTTGTGTCAAAGTATTTCACAACCACATGTACTTTTTCAATATAACAGGGTAAACTTCAAAATAAGTTTGACATTCAAATCTCAAGGAGATCAACGAGAACACAGCAACGTGGCTGACAGATTCCTGATTTCCTATGATCAACAATTTATACGTTTCCGTATGTTTTAATCCTTAATGTAAAATTTCTGCACAGCTATCCATCTCAAAGCTCTGTAAACTATTAATATTTAAATGATACAATTAAAAAGCATACTTCAAATAAAATCAATCATACCTCCCAACGTAAACAAATATATATTTTTTGGCGACATAAATCAAATGCATTTCTCAAGGAGAACAATACTCATACCGATATAGATGGAGCAAAAAAGAAATAAGTAGACAAACAATGCAGCAACCACGAGAGAGACCAAGCAGCAATACTGAAAAGGGCTTTAACAGAATATCAAAAAAGTGCTTCAGTATTTCAGTCAGTTCACATTTCCTGTAGGTAATTAGGAACTATGGTGATTCTCCTCCGGGAACTTTAAGGCACGTCTGACTCATGGTCTGACCCAGGGATGCACCGCACAACTGCAAATCACCTTGCGATGCTTTCCATCTTGAACTGCGACCCAGTCTGCATTCCTGACTGAAAAAACTATTCTCACCAGCAACCAGCATTGGCTAGTTTACGCCTAGATTAGTATTGATGACAACATAGTTAGATCCTTGTTTTTACAACAAAAAGTAGCTCAAAATAAGTCTACATTTACTCATACATACACTATAGACTGCCCCTGGCAATCTTGAAATGTCCCAAGTTTTAACACAAGGAAGTTGTACAAATACATTTAGAAGAGTAGTAAATTTACGTGTCAGGGGCAGTTTTGTTCTAGTTTCACAGTGTGACCCAGATTTTACCCTCAATGGGGCTATTCCTATCTTAAACAATTACACCCCTCCAAAATTGCCACTTTTCCCTTGTTTATGAAATGTTGGAAACACTTTTTAAAGAAGTATTTCAGGTACAGGAGTGATACCCGCCTCTACCGTGTTGTCAATTTCCCTGAAATGTGCGGAGACAACAATAACACAATAACACAATCTACCAAGAACCAGACAGAGATCTGGCTTGGACTTTAGCTGTGTTTTTTTTTAAACATTGTGAGAGATGTACAATCCTCTCACAAAATTAGCAACACTTTGTTGTTTAGTAATCCAATGGCGATATCTTGCTCGAACAACAAGGCAAGACCCCCCCATTGCTCAATTCCCAGTTATGAAGGCGAGGGAGCTAGCCAGAGAGAGAAAAAGAGAAAGAGGTAGAGAGCGCAAGAAAACACAGTGTTAGAATACAGCACAGAGAAAAAGAGGTAAAGACCAAGGAAAAAGATGGGTAACAGAGAAAAATAATAAAGAGAACTAGAAAATGGGATGTGGGGTTGGAATTTGGAAACGGTGTCAATTGCACAATTATTTGGGTTCTCCGCACCGCACAACGTTTCAGCCCTACTGGCTCTGGACTGTGTGGAGGGAGACAAACCAAATGTTGGGCCACCTCATGGAGCCTCTCCGGTGGGGAGTGGGGATACCCCCTGGTTGGTTCAGGGGCTCTGGAGCCTGTTGTCTCTCCCTGGAGGGAGGGGGGGGGGGGGGGTCAGTCGGTCAGGGACCTGGATCCACCAGGTCTGATCTGGTTGTGGGTGGCAGCCACGGCAGCGTCGTTACACCAGCGTGATCTCCACTTCCTCCCTCTTCTTCACCTGGCCACGAGGCTGCTGTGGCTTGGGGGGCGGCGGAGCAGCGCGGACCTGTCCATAACATACAAACAAGCTAGGTTATTCCTTTGAGCGCCAAGTGGAACCTCAACAACGAGTCTTTTCAAACCGGACAAGGGTCAGTATCCATACAGTGTGTGTGGTGACTTACAGGTCGAATGGTGCCCCCCGCACCACCATCTGTTGGGTACCTGGGGGGCTGGGTGGAGTTCTGGGCAGGACCTGAAGGTGAGGGGGGCACACAGAGTCATCATCACCACGTCTTGGCATCGAAATTACTACAGGGTAGTGACATTGTGCCTTAATGAACACAACCCAGATGTGTCAAATCTCAGAATGAGGACTCTTAAAATCCATGCTGTTGTTTATTACTTGTCCATGTCCCTACTTTTTTACATGGTCTATTTTGTGTGCATTTATTATGATAAATAACATAGCCTGGTCCCAGATCTGGTTGTTCCGTCTTACCAACTCCTATGTTTGTTGTCATGCCATGGACTATAATACAGCACAAAACAGATCTGGGACCAGGCAATGAATGATATGCATTGCGATAACATTTGAAGTGCAAAATAATAAATAGTCAGCCTTTGAGGAGTGGTTCTTACTTTGCAAGTGGCCTTTGAGTGGTGCGGGCGGTGGCCTATGGTGGCTGTTGATGGAGGGGGGGCGGGGTGTGGGGGAGGCGCTGGCACTGGAGGGGCTGGACTGGGGCGAGGGCAGAGTGGGGGTCAGGAGGGGGCTGCTCTGACAAGGGCTGCTGTGGAACGGGCCCAGAAGGAAGGGACTCTGTGGAGAGTACTCGGAAAGAGGAACGGGGGACGCCTGGAAGACAGAGCACACCACAGAATTAAATAAAACAGTAAAATATTGATTACTGTTACACAGTATCTTTATGACGTATACTGTATGGATGAGAATGTGAGCCGTGAGAACCTTCCCCCCCCCCATTCATTCATTCATTCATTCATGGATTCATGAGTGTAAACAGCATAGAGATAGTTAGAGGACACAACATTGCATCTGTCCCATTATGGCGTCTGTGATAGCATGGGCAGCGCCGTTGAGGCCATCTCCATTTTGTAGTGGTACATTGTCTTCTACTACTTCTATGAGTTGGTAAACAAACTGAAAGGATGTAGTGTGTTGTTTGAACAGCTAGGTTGGCTCCTGATAAGGAAGGATCACATAATTCCATCCAGGTTAACCCATAGGAAGTCCCACCCAGTTGACTAGTTCAACAAAATGGTGAAAATCCTCAATGGTGCTGCCCATGCTAAAACGGGATTTTGGGCACTAGTCCTCTATCCATCTGTATGGTAAACAACTCCTAGGGTGATTGCATACATGTGTGTACCTGCGGATTGCTGCTGGCTTCTCCTGAGACGTCGCCATTCTCGCTGTCTCCACCGGCAACACCCACTGCCAGAAGGTCCTCCACAAGCACAGCAGGGAAGACACCCACAGTGCCATTGAACTCGCCCTCCCAGAAACCGTCATCCTCGTAGGTCTCGCGGCTCAGCACACGGATGATGGCGCCCTCAGGAAACGAGAGCTCCTCACCTGTCTGGCCCGCGTAGTCGTACAGGGCCTTGGCGAAGCACACTGAGGGTGGCAGAGGGGGAGAGAGCGGAAGTGAAAATGGGAGGTGGAATAGGGAAGGAGATAAGAGGGGAAAGAGAGTAAGAGAGCAAGGAAGAGATCAAAATGAAGAGAACATTTAAAAAAGAAATGGTCACAACATCTCAATGACATTGTTTATTCAACGTGGGGCGAATCCTAACTTTTACTTAAATCCAATTTCCTTTCATCTCCCACTGACATCAATGCATGACTAAGTGAAAATCGGACTTAAGAGAATGTTGAGTCATGCTGCTCCAAACGTTTCGGCCAAATTCACTGTCTCTCACCACCGCTGGAGTCTCCGTTGACGATAGGTGTGCCCGGCGTGTGCAGCTCTGACTCGTCTAGCTCGGTAGAGTTACTGGAGGAGTGGGAGCGAGCGTCCAGGGCAGCCAGAGACTGGAGCATGCTCATTAGGCTGTTGGACGAGGGCAGCTGCAGGTACTTCTCCGGGACGTAGCCCACCTGGCCCGTCTGGTTCCTGGCCTAGAAACAATGTTGGAACACACACACACACACACACACACACACACACACACACACACACACACACACACACACACACACACACACGGTTATCGTCAGTGAGTAGGGCACACCGCAGCAACATGTTTTGTAATGGAAAACAAAACAAAGTTCTTATTGAACAAGTTGAAGTAGTACCTCCCTATTTCACTCGGTTTCAAAAAGTTCTCTCCCCACTGGACACAACCCCTGGTGTGTACAGTAGGCGTATGATATGACTTCAGAGTACCTCTTGCTTTATTCTAGTTAAAACACAAACTGTGAGGTAGTGCCACTCTTGAAAAGCGCTCTGTACCTTGACCCAGTCCTCCATGTCCCCATCATCGATAACCTCCAGCACCTCCTGTTCCTCGATGGTCAGCTCGTCTGGCTGAGACGCCTGGGAGAGAAGGGAGAGGAAAGAGGTATATTCCGTTAATATATTATAGGTTGGAGCTGCGTGCTGCTCACAGGACCTATATGGTATGAGGTACGGTACCATACTGCACCGCATCCAAGGCGCTGAGTTAATTGCCAGCTTAAAGATGATAATAGGAAAGCACTCTGTGTGTGTGTGTGTGGGTGTGTGTGTGTGTACCTTGTATGAGTAGAGCACTTTGCAGGTGAGGGGGTAGTTCCTGAGGGTACTGGAGGGGCTGGAGCTGCTGTCGTCCAACACCTCTCCACTATCTTCATCCTCCTCCCTCTCTAGGTCACCTGTACCCTAAAAACACACACACACAGCATGTTGTAGAGGACCCCTTTGAGCAAGGGAAGCCGCAGAATCGATACTTTCGATCACCTAGTGCAGGAGTGTCAAACTCATTCCATGGAGGGCCTAGTGTCTGCTGGTTTTTTGTTTCTCCTTTCAATTATGACTTAGACAACCAAGTGAGGGGAGTCCCTTGCTAATTAATGACCTTAATTCATCAATCAAGTAATTAATGACCTTAATTCATCAATCAAGTGCAAGGGAGGAGCAAAAACCTGCAGTCACTCGGCCCTCCGTGGAATGAGTTTGAGACATGACATAGTGAGAAGGTGATTTGTAGATCAGTGATCAGTGACTGCAAAATTTGTAGCCTTGTTAAACCATCCTGATCTCGCAAGCTCACATGCTGTTAGTTTGGTTTCACAAGGCTAGTCAATCTCAAAACACAAACGCAGCACAGGCTAAGCTAGCACCTTAAGGTTGAGAAACAGTGTCTTAAAGACACACCTCAGCTCCCTTATGGGATTTAACTGAGACCGGCAAATTCCAGTAGGCAGGTATAAAGGGGACAAAATGACAAATTGAGATGCATTTGTGTGTATGAAATTTTGTCTCGTATTTGAATACATGTGTGTTTTGTGACTCACGGAGAGTGAAAGATCATGGGCATTTAGGTTGGCCCACCGCTCGTTCTCCAGCTCCTCCATCACCTGGTTCATGGCGCTCTTCAGCCACGTCTCCACTGTGATGCCTGCCTCTCTCAGTAGAGCCAGACGAGCATCCGCCTTCAGCTTCACGGTCTGGAATTAGTGACATATTATGAATTATATGCCTATTTTGTCATATTATGAATTTCATGCTTATTCCCTCCTAATTCCAGGAATCTACGAACTGGGATTTCTGAAAAACCTGGGATTTTGCAACCCTAGTAATGGCTCATGCTATAATAAAAAGCTCCATTAGAACTATGTTGGATGTATTCTGCCTTATCCACCAACAGGGGGCATCAGAGGCAAGAGAGACTAAGGTGAGAACCTGCTGGCCCACTGATAAACAAACCTCAGTAAGGGATCACACACACACGTGAGCACTGGTGGAATCGTAACCATGGTCTCCTGCTCAGGAAACCAACGTCTCCTTCTTGGGCCAAGGGTGACAGATTTTAAGCCGCAGGCAGGGCTACCTCATTGCTCCCGAGTGGCGCAGCGGTCTAAGGCACTGCATCTCAGTGCTAGAGGCGTCACTACAGACACCCTGGTTCGAATCCAGGCTATATCACGGCCTGCCGTGATTGGGAGTCCCGTAGGGCGGCACACAATTGGCCCAGCGTTGCCCGGTGTAGGCCGTCATTGTAAATAAGAATTTGTTCTTAACGGACTTGCCTAGTTAAATAAAGGTTAAATAAAAAATGTAAAAAATCCCAACAATCCTACTAAACTTCACTACACACACACAAGTTTACCTCTGCTCTCCGCAGGTTCTCCCTGGCCTCCTCCATCTTGAGCTCTAGCTCACTGCGGTTCTGCTCCGACAGCCCCTGTTGGGTCCCATAGTCCTCCAGGGTCTGAAAGGTCACAGGTAACATGTAGAGAACAAACCAATCTTAATGGCTGCGTCTGAAATGGCGCCCTATTCCCTGCATAGTGCACTTTGTACAGTAGTGAATAGGGTTACATTTCAGACACAACCTATGACAAATCTTAAAAGAAACTACACCACCACACAATGAAAAGGAGGAACCAAATCACAATCAAAAGCAGGAAATGCTAAAACAATAGGGCCATGAAAATGAGAAACGCTGAAATAATCAAGCAATAAATGGTAGACAACATTACAGTGAATAGAAGAAATTGTAAAACTCTCACAGATAAAACATGACTCATTTAATATCATTTCAAGTAATGGGGTTGTTAAAGGGCCATGTTACATCCTGGTTTACTGGAAAACACTTGTCAGAGTTTGTCCAAGAACTGCCTACATCCGTTATCTTATCACCAAGTTTTAACAACAAACCATCAGGCCAGTAGGGCGATGGTCGAACGTTTCCTAAACGTTATCACTTCCCTTCCCTCTGACACAGTGCAAGCATCATAAAACGGATTAATTATTAGTATTTTATATTGGGTGAATGATATCTCCGTGTTGAGTCAGTTGGAAGTGTACTGAGGTTGAACAAATCTGAGCCCGTATTCATAAAGTCTATGAGTCCATGTAATCTTATCTAAAAGGCAGAAAACTTTTCCTAGATCAGCACTCCTACTCTGAGACACTTAGTGAATATAGGCTATCCCTCGCTCTCACTTTTTTTTTCTTTGTCTATCCCTTTCTCTTTTCCTCCCTCTCTCTCACCCTCTGACTGTGGATGATGCTCTTGTGTTCTCGCGCCACTCGGGTCGCCCACTTCCGTGCCTCCTTATCCAGACTGTGCTCCTCCACTGTGCCACTCTCCTTCTGCAACTGCCCCACCTAGTGACCAGGGATGATGTATAGGGGAGGGAGAGAGTTTAATAATAATTGATAATATTCAGCTAAACATATTCAGCGTCCGTATATCTGTCCGTGCATCTATTAAAATAAGTCAAAAAGACATATATAATATATGGTACATATAAAACAGACACATTCAGACATAAAACAGACACATTCACCTAAATATTTAATGGTTGGATATTGGAGCTGATATTCGTTTGAGGGTGAATGTTGGCAAATATTATGAAATTAGATTTTTGAGAAATTAACTCAAGGCGGCGTAGTAAAAACATTATTCCACTATTGAGGCAGACGGCGAAACAGTGTGTGTTTGTGTCGAAAGAAAAACAACCTAGAGGAAAACACTTCCTCTATGGATGACCTCACAAGAGGAACACAGCCAATCCACGCATCCCGATGGGATGAGAGGCAATGTCTCTAAATCAGGGATGTAATCAGTACAACATGTGAAATGTCTGATATTTGCTCGGGGGTAGGTTGATTCCAATAATATAGGATTAGAAGGCGATCAGAAAAACATACATTTCAGATTAAAATGGAATAATCTTGTGCTTATTTCTCTCCACAACTCATCTACAAGGCCTGAAGTCTCGGCCCAGGCCTATCTGATGTGTAATGTGATATGTTCTGAACATTGCAAAATATAAACGAATAGAGCTGACACGGTTCTCTAGTCTACATGACCGACAATCATATTTGTTCTACACAATAGACTTATATCAGAACGTTCTGTAACACTAAGGGTTCATTATCCACCAAACAGAAGAAAACTTACTGAAACGGGGAGGGACGTCCCTGGACTTGTCTAATAATCAAACGCTCATTCTTGTTTCCTAATACAAAATGATTTTAAACATTTTCCATTGCACTCTGTAATGAACAGAGATCACTGGCCATCTGATGGACACACGCAACAGGACCACAAAGTTTGGTCTCACCTCTCCTCAGGAGGTGTATAGGTCAACTCCTATGACTGATGATGACCCCTGGCATGATTCATGCGCACACAGCTGACCTCTAATCTCTGAGCCCTGACAAAATAATAAACACAGTCCAAATGGCTAAATGTATAATTATGAGTGCATTCAGCGAGAGAGAGGCAGAGAGCTCTTCGGTCACGATAATATGCGCTTTTATCTATTCTAAAACACAGACACCCCTACCATTTGTATTTCAAATATTTGCACATTGTTAAAACACTGTACACAGCTGATAACATTATAAATGCCTTTATCTTTCAGAAACCTTTGTGGATGCAATATTTAAATCAAATTTTATTGGTCACATACAAATAGTTAGCAGATGTTAATGCGAGTGTAGCAAAATGCTTGTGCTTCTAGTTCTGACAGTGCAGTAATATCTAACAATTCCCCAACAACTACCTAATACACACAAATCTAAAGGGGTGAATGAGAATATGTACATATTTATATCTGGATGAGCGATGGCCGAGTGGCATAGGCAAGGTGCAGTAGAAGGTATAAAATACAGTATATACATATGAGTAATGTAAGATATGTAAACATTTTTAAAGTGGCATTGTTTAAAGTGACTAGTGATCCATTTATTAAAGTGACCAGTGATTGGGTCTCAGTGTAGGCAGCAACCTCTCTGAGTTAGTGATTGCTGTTTACTGTTCATTTCTAGTTTGTTTTGTTTCTTCACATTTTTATGTTTTGAATTACATGTCAATAAAACCCATTTCAATTACATGTCAGTAAAGCCCCTTTGAATTGAGAAAGCGATACCGTGCGAGAAAGAGCCAGAGCAAAAAAGAACAGAGAAAGCGCGCGAGGGAGCCAGCGAGAGCCAGCGAGGGAGAGCGAGCGCTATTCAATGTGGACCATGCGTAAGGCCAATAAATCAATGAAGGAGGGCCACACTGAGTTACTTTTAGAGGCCGAGGCAGTCAGTGGTGGAAGGGTGGAGGTGGGGGGCTGGAGTGAGTCTCCCTCACAATGCCCCTTTTTCACAGACGGCCTGCCTCTTTCAGTGCTGTTATTTTCCGGATACCTCTGTCACATTGTGCAGGGAGGGGAAAGGGGGGTAGGTTTGAGGGAGGTGGAGGGTGCAACTGCATCACTAAATGTTTTCTTTAGGAACAGGCCACCGCTTGTTTCACTACCAACGGAAAACAACGAGGGTCTTGGAGACAAACACCCTCTGCAGGCAGCAGAAGGTGCGGATAAGTGCACTGGCGGGCAGACGGACTGACTGGCAGGCTGGGTCAGTTGAGAACATGTTCCTCTCGGGCTCGTATGCACACCATATACATATACATACACACCATAAACCATACAAACAAACCTGCGTGCAACACAAACACACTCACCAAAACACACACATCGCATGTAATGAACGTCACTGTCATTTAACAGCTTTGCTTCCTCCCTCATAGGTCCACTACTGGGGTTGATTTTGCAAATCACAATCCTGTCTCGCAATGCCTTAGCCAGCTACGCCAAGGAAAAGCTAGCAATTCAATGGCATGGGTAGAGGCATTTCAAGTCGAGGAGTGAGCCTACAAATTCAACTTGGTTACACATACGCACAAGCATGTACGGTAGAGCAGGTTAGCTAGCCTAGCGGTGAAGAAGGACCAGTGGTTCTACAAGAGGGTAGCTTTAGCATAGCTAGTGTGTAGCGTAGCACTAGCCACCACGTTCCATGAGAGAAGTAGCATTAGCGTAGTACTACTACCCACCGTGTCAGTGTTGATGGGCTGGAAGAGGATGGCTGGGGTACTGTGGAACACTTGGTTCTGCTGTACAAACTGCTGCTGGTGGAAGTCCTGCATCATCTGAAGAGAACACACGAACATACGCAGATGCACACACACATGCAGACACGCGCACACACGCAGACACGCACACATAGCCATTTAGTTAACCTCATAATACAGCACAATAGAAGCAACTGATAATCTGAAAGAGGCATAAAGGGATTAGAATAGATTAAAGTCATTATCATGACAGAAGAGGCCTTAAACTCCTTTGAGAGTTTATTATGTCATCGGCGAGCGACCACACTGTTCTTATTTAAGCCAGGGCCATCGAAGGACCACTGACGGTCAGAGCAGAGTGTAGCATGACCTAAAGTCACAGGGGAGCATTCACGGTCACCTCAAGGGTCATAGGAAGATTACCAGAGAGAGGTCAAAACTATATACCCACACACACAGCCTGCTGTGGCGTCACAGTGAAAGAGGAACCATATGAGTCAGCCGGTAGAAATCTGACCCCTCTGTGGGATTTGGCACCTACAGCTCACTGCCTCCCTGCATATACACAGTACCAGTCAATAGAATCATGCAGTAACCAGAAAAAGTGTTCTTCAAAGTAGCCACCCTTTGCCTTGATGACAGCTCTGCACACTCTTGGCATTCTCTCAACCAGCTTCACGAGGTAGTCACCTAGAATGCATTTCAATTAACAGGTGTGCCTTGTTAAAAGTTAATTTGTGAAATGTCTTTCCTTCTTAATGCGTTTCAGCCAATCAGTTGTGTTGTGACAAGGTAAGGGTGGTATACAGAGGATAGCCCTATTTGGTAAAAGACCAAGTCCAAATTATGGCAAGAACAGCTCAAATAAGCAAAGAGAAACAACAGTCCATCATTACTTTAAGACATGAAGGTTTGTCAATCCGGAACATTTCAAGAACTTTGAACGTTTCTTCAAGTGCAGTCGTAAAAAACATCAAGCTCTATGATGAAACTGGCTCTCATGAGGACCGCCACAGGAAAGGACGACCCAGAGTCACCTCTGTTGCAGAGGATAAGTTCCTTAGAGTTACCAGCCTCAGAAATTGCAGCCCAAATAAATGCTTCACAGAGTCTCTCTGAACATCAACTGTTCAGAGAGACTGTGTGGATCAGGTCTTCATGATCAAATTGCTGCAAAGAAACCACTACTAAAGGACACCAATAAGAAGAAGAGACTTGCTTGGGCCAAGAAACACAAGCAATGGACATTGGACCGGTGGAAATCTGTCCTTTGGTCTGATGAGTCCAAATTTGAGATTTTTGGTTCCAACCGCCATGTCTTTGTGAGACGCAGAGTAGGTGAACGGATGATCTCTGCATGTGTAGTTCCCACCATGAAGCATTGAGGAGGAGGTGTGATGGTGTGGGGGTGCTTTGCTGGTGACACTGTCTGTGATTTATTTAGAATTCAAGGCACACTTAACCAGCATGGCTACCACAGCATTCTGCAGCGATACACCATCCCATCTGGTTTGCGCTTAGTCCCACTATCATTTGTTTTTCAACAGGACAATGACCCAACACACCAACAGGCTGTGTAAGGGCTATTTGATCACCCAACTTCAACCCAATTGAGATGGGTTGGGATGAGTTGGACCGCAGAGTGAAGGAAAAGCAGCCAACAAGTGCTTAGCATATGGTGGAAACTCCTTCAAGACTATTGGAAAAACATTCCAGGTGAAGCTGGTTGAGAGAATGCCAAGAGTGTGCAGAGCTGTCATCAAGGCAAAGGTTGGCTACTTTGAGGAATCTAAAATATATTTTGATTTGTTTAACACTTTTTTAGTTACTACATGATTCCATATGTGTTATTTCATTGTTTTGATGTCTTCACTAATATTCTTCAAGGTAGAAAATACTAATAATAAAGAAAAACCCTTGAATAGGTGTCCAAACTTTTGACCGGTACTGTACGTTCATGCTGGGTTGAGCGTAAACTACAGTCATGTTACAGAAACACAAGATGACCCCAAGAGCCCCGGACTAAGATCGCTGAGGGGTAACTGAATAGCTAGGAAGACAACAGCGTATTGGGATAAGTAATTAGTAATGTCTAAATCTTTAAAGCTAGAATCCATAGTTGCTACACACATTTTTGGACTTAAATGATATTATACCCATAGATTTTAAGAATATAATTTATGAATGCCTCATGAGCTTTGTTCAATGGTCGTACCCCATTAGAACCCAAAATATAAGCTTGCTTTACTCCAATGTTTGGAAACAACGTAAACAAACACTTGTATAGCCTCAAAACATGGTTAAAACTATACATTTGATATCATGGAGGGTCAGTCTTTGCATGCATAACTCTCCAGCCCCATCCCTTAGCTTTTTAGCAAAACAGGGGTGGGGAGTTACTTTGTTATTGTTTAAATGAACAATTCTAGCTTTAAAATAAAAATATGGACCTAAACAATGGTATACATGCTAACTTGACCATCTGGGTTTTGAACCTGGGTCTCCTGCACACTCTGAGCTAAAGCCTAGGCATTAGCTCGGGGGAGTTAACGCAATCCTTCAGCTTTCAGGCAAGGTTCTGGACGAACCACCTGTTACACCGACTTCCCAGCATTCTCTGCATAGAAACTCTCTCCCAAAGTAAAAAAAAAACCTCCAATAAAAGCCTGGTTTGTGCTGTATAGCCAATATCATTAGACCATAGGAGTTGGCAAGACAGCACAAACAGATCTTGGTCCAGGCTAGTTCAATGAAGGATAATACCTGCGGCCATTAGTATCAAGCATCTCAGAATTCCCTGTTCAAGTTCCATTTCCTATACATTTTTCATCTAAAAGGCAAAACTGATTTTGGATCAGCGCTCCTTCGAGACACTTGACACATACGGCCACTGGGCTAGTTTGCGTGCGCTCACCCCGTTGGAGCTCTCCAGGAGGATGTTGAAAGTGTTGTGAACAGCCTGGTAGGACTCAAGCTCCATCTGGCACAGAGAGACCAGGTAGTCCTTCACCTGCTCATAGATGCTCCCATCCAGGACCTGAGGAGCGCAGTAAACAGGGAAAGAACTTAACTTGTAATTTATCAGTAATGCAGCAATAACCCTCCATCTCACTCACTCGCACACTGGTGGTGGCGTTCCAGGTAGCCTGTTTTTGCAGTCATGCTAACTATAACACAACAATCACCTGAGATATGAGGCAACTGCAATTTTCTTTTAGCTGAAATGCCCCCATACTTTGTGTGTGCCAACGCCTCACCTTAATGCAGTCGATCAGGTCAGTGTCGTAGTAGCGCTGCTGGTGAGCGTTAGCCGCAGCTAGCGTGAGGAGATAGTCGTTCCTGGCATGGGTGGCTTTGGAGTTACACTCACTCCTCTTGGCTTTCAGCTGAAAACATGCACATCAGTAACTTAGTTTGATAGTTGTACTTTTTTTCCTTTCCATTCCCATATGCACTTGAGTTTGTAGTCATGGCCAATTGGCCATACATAAAATGGATTCATTTAATTCTCTCACCTTTACACTTGCCCTCTGCAGACTGGACCTGGATTGGAAGAGACTCAGTTTGGACCTGGACAGAACAGAAGGAGAGATGGAACATGTATGTGAACAGTCACACAAGACCAATGATTCCCTATAGTCTTTTACATTGTCACTACTGTACATTCGTGAGGATTGGATAGGTAGCATTATGGCAATAGCTCCACCTTTCCCTCAGATTTGTTACCCATCTGATCCTCTCAAATCTCCACAAGGCCGTAGGGGTACGATTTTTTTGTTTGTGTGTGTGTGTGCGTGCAATTACTTGGCGTCCTGCTCGGCCTTGTCCCTGACGGCCTGGGCCATGGTCTCTGTTTCCTGGTACTTCTTTCTGGTCTTAGCCAGCTCCTTCACCGAGTCCTGCAGCTCCGCCTGCACCAGCATCAGCTGGTCAATACACTGAACAAATAACCAGAGGGCATACTGGTCAGTACACTGGAGAATAGTGCTGAGCGATTAACCAACTTTTCTGGGGGTTTTCTGTTATTAAATTTATTGACCGATGTCGGTTCAATTACTTGAATTCCATTTAGACAGACGGATCAGAGAGGAACCAGAGGGCAAAGCGAGAGGTTTCACTTTTGCCAAGATAAGTCAAAAATAAGCACCAAAGCGAAGTCTATTGGCTTAGTTTGGACCTAAGCTTGTCGCCTGCATTCCCGCCTTTGGGACAACAACTCCCATTGTTAGGGCGTAAACGGGAGCATCTCGTCATTATATACAGATCTTTGGATACACTTTTACGCCTGCTACATTAGGTTAGATACACAGACTGCATAGACCGCATGAGAGAGTAATGTACACAACAACGACAAGAGGGACAGAGACAGTTCGTGAAAGTATGCCTTATCAACTTTGAAGAACTAGTAAAATGATTGTCAGACAGCTCTGCAGCATAATATGCAGTTTGGCAAAATATGAAGATAGTACAGTATGGGGAGCACATAGCGTTGTATGGCCTGGCTGCCTGCTACTGCCTGAGCAGAGATGATTACTTTAAGGAATGAAAAATAATAAAGCCATCAAATAAAAACTAAGTAGCTGAAATATTGCATAGTAATTTCCTATTTTTCTATTGATGTCTACCCAATGTGGACCTGACAGAGACAATGAAATATTATCAATGTTCACTATTTTTGGCTTTGGAATTTCCAATAAAAGCTCTAAAATCAATTTAACTTCATTATCTCATAATGCATTTTATGTTTTAAAAAAAAGTCACAACCAAAAACCGTGATAATTTGACCTAGAAAAGACCTAGAAAAGCACTAATAGCTCAGCACTACTGGAGAAACAACCAGAGGACATACAGTCAGCTGGTCAATACACATAGTCAGCTGGCACAGTATGGCTCATGTGGTGAAACATGTCAAATATCCTGACTCATTGCTAATACAGTTACCCGAGCCATGGCTCACTTCCTTCCCTCAGACAGTACAGGACTATCAGGGCCATGACTGGCCAATAGCTTCTACCCCCAGATCACGAATAGCCACTAGGCAGCTACCTGCTCCCCCCACCCTGCAATTACATCTGCGTACCTGTACATGTGACTAATAAACTCAATCTAATAACATACCTGGACAAGCATGCTTGTTCCACTGGTAGCCATGCTAAGATGTTTGTACTAAGAATAAATATGATATTCCTATTAGGTCAGTCAGGGTGAACAAGAGGGTGCTAGTTGATGGTAGCCAGCGGAATGTGGATAGAGATAAATAGAGAGCAAGTGTTGGCCAAAGCCTGACATCCAGTGATCATATGGACAGGGTGGCCATGTGGCCAACTCTTAGCTGATGATATTGAAGCAAAGCGTCCAGGCTTGGGCATGTTCAGTAGGGCGAAAACGTTTCAAAATGGACTAAAACAGGGAGTTAAGGTTTTGCTACAGTGTGCCAAACTGAACATGACCCAGTATATGAAAAGAGCGTACCAAGAAAAACGTTGTTTGCTGAAGTGCGAAGGCCCACCTGAACTATGACCCAGTATATATTAATACAGTGTCTTGCAAAAGTATTCAGACCCCCTTGGATGTCTTCACTTTTGTTACAAAGTGGGATTAAAATGGATTTACTTGTCTTTTTTTGTTGTCAATTTACACACAATACTCTTATGTCAGTGGAAGAATTATTATTTATTTAAGATAAATTCATAACTATAATAATCGTTGCATAAGTATTCCACCCCTTTGTTTAGGCAAGCCTACATTTGTTTAGAAGACAAATTTGGCATAACAAGTTACATGGACTCACTTTTTTTTATGACTAACACATCCTCTGTCCTCCATACATATAACATCTGTAAGGTCCCTCCAGTCAAGTATTGAATTTCAAGCATAGATTCAACTACAAACATCAGGGAGCTTTTCGAAAGCCTCAAAGGGCAGTGATTGGTAAATTGATAACAATAACAAAATCAGACATTGAATTTCTCTTTAAGCATAATAATTATGTTGTGGAGTATGTATTAAACCACAAAGACACAGGGATCTTACCACGAGGCCATTGGGGATTTTAAAACAGCTACAGAGTTCAATGGCTGTGATGGGAGAAAACGGAGGATGGATCAACAACATTGTAGTCGACTCCACTCTTAAATTGCCGTCTAGTCATGATCCCCAATATGTTGACAGAGCTTGAAGAATGGTTAAAAGAATAATGGGCAAATATTGCACAATGCAGGTGTGCAAAGCTCTTATACACTTACCCAAGAAGACACGGCTGTAGTCAATGCCAAAAAGTGTTTCTAACATGTATTGACCCAGGGAGCTGAATACTTATGCAACGACTATGTTTTAGAGTTATTACATTGTTATTATTTTTCCTTCCACTTTGGCATTAGAATATTTTGTGTAGATTGTAGACAAAAAAGTACAATTCAATTAATTTTAATCCCACTTTGTAACACAATAAATCCAAGGGGTCTGAATACTTTTGCACAGCACTGTATATAACAGTGCATTCGGAAAGTATTCATACCCCTTGACTTTGGGGCGGCAGGTAGCCTAGTGGTTAGAGTGTTGGGCCAGTAACCGAAAGGTTGGTAGATCGAATCCCTGAGCTGACAAGGTAAAAATCTGTCGTTCTGCCCCTGAACAGTTAACCCATTGTTCCTAGGCCGTCATTGTAAATAAGAATTTGTTCTTAACTGACTTGCCTAGTTAAATAAAATATGTCCACATTTTGTTAGATTCATCAAGGATCTCTGTACTTTGCTCCGTTCATCTTCCCCTCGATCCTGACTGGTATCCCAGTCCCTGCTGCTGAAAAACATCCCCCATCGCAATGCTGACACCACGCTTCACCGTAGGGATGGTGTCAGGTTTCCTCCAGACATGACGCTTGGCATTCAGGACAAAGAGTTCAATCTTGTTTTCATCAGACCAGAGAATCTTTTTTCTCATGGTCAGAGTCCTTTAGGTGCCTTATCAAATCAACTCAAAATGTATTGGTCACATACACGTGTTTAGCAGATGTTATTGCGGGTGTAGCGAAATTTTTGTGATTCTAGCTCAGACAGTGCAGTAATATCAGTTTCACAACATAACAACAAAAATACACATAAATCTAAGTAGGGTTGCAAAGGGTCAGAAACTTCCCAGGAAATGTCCTGGAAGTCCTGGAATGTTGGGAATTTTGCTTAAATTTATCAAAAAAAGTTAGCTTATAACAGTGAACCTTTTTTGTGGGATACACAAGGCAATTTTAGGTCTTGTGGCATATTTTGGTTAAACTATCCCCAATTCAATGGAATTGCAACCCTCTGCATGCACAGTGCATTCTTCCATCACATGTGCAGCGCACTATTCCATCACATGTCCAGCTGATTGTCAAGATCTTGCACACGAATGAGATGCTATTGAGCCCAAACTAAACACTTTGAGCCGAGGACTACTTGCTTTCTGGTAAGTTTTGATTACAATACTGAGTGGGGTGAATATAAACTCAGCAAAAAAAGAAACGTCCCTTTTTCAAGACCCTGTCTTTCAAAGATAATTCGTAAAAATCCATATAACTTCACAGATCTTCATTGTAAAGGGTTTAAACACTGTTTCCCATGCTTGTTCAGTGAACCATGAACAATTAATGAACATGCACCTGTGGAACGGTCGTTAAGACACTAACAGCTTACAGATGGTAGACAATTAAGGTCACAGTTATGAAAACTTAGGACACTTAAGAGGCCTTTCTACGGACTCTGAAAAACACCAAAAGAAAGATGCCCAGGGTCCCTGCTCATCGGCGTGAACGTGCCTTGGGCATAGTACAAGGAGGCATGAGGACTGCAGATGTGGCCATGGCAATAAATTGCAATGTCCGTACTGTGAGACGCCTAAGACAGTGAAACAGGGAGACAGGACGGACAGCTGATCGTCCTCGCAGTGGCAGACCACGTGTAACAACACCTGCAAAGGATCGGTACATCTGAACATCACACCTGCGGGACAGGTACAGGATGGCAACAACAACTGCCAGAGTTACACCAGGAACGCACAATCCCTCCATCAGTGCTCAGACTGTCCGCAATAGGCTGAGAGAGGCTGGTTTGAGGGCTTGTAGGCCTGTTGTAATGCAGGTCCTCACCAGACATCACCGGCAACAACGTCGTCTATGGGCACCGTCGCTGGACCAGACAGGACTGGCAAAAAGTGCTCTTCACTGACGAGTCGCGGTTTTGTCTCACCAGGGGTGATGGTCGGATTCGCGTTTATCATCGATGGAATGAGTGCTACAACTGAGGCCTGTACTCTGGAGCGGGATCGATTTGGAGGTGGAGGGTCCGTTATGGTCTTGGGCGGTGTGTCTACAGCATCATCGGACTGAGCTTGTTGTCATTGCAGGCAATCTCAATGCTGTGCGTTACAAGGAAGACATCCTCCTCCCTCATGTGGTACCCTTCCTGCAGGCTCATCCTGACATGACCCTCCAGCATGACAGTGCCACCAGCCACACTGCTCGTTCTCTGCGTGATTTCCTGCAAGACAGGAATGTCGGTGTTCTGCCATGGCCAGCGAAGAGCCCACATCTCAATCCCATTGAGCACATCGGGGACCTGTTGGATCGGAGGGTGAGGCCTGGGGCCAATCCCCCAGAAATGTCCGGGAACTTGCAGGTGCCTTGGTGGAAGAGTGGGGTAACATCTCACAGCAAGAACTGGCAAATCTGTTGCAGTCCATGAGGAGGAGATGCACTGCAGTACTTAATGCAGCTGGTGGCCACACCAGATACTGACTGTTACTTTTGATTTTGACCCCCCCTTTGTTCAGGGACACATTATTCCATTTCTGTTAGTCACATGTCTGTGGAACTTGTTCAGTTAATGTCTCAGTTGTTGAATCTCATGTTCATACAAATATTTACACATGTTAAGTTTGCTGAAAATAAATGCAGTTGACAGTGAGAGGGCGTTTCTTTTTATATGAGTTTATTTTATATGGCACACATGGTTGTGTTAACTAGTAAATAGTAGCCTACAACAAAGTGTGTTTAAATCATTTTTAACTTGTTAACATTTTCTGCTAGTTAGTTTTTGCTACCATGTCGGTTTTAGCTTGCTTGAGCCTGCTGATTGAGGAGTGTTAATTCACCTGTTTCCATACATGTTTCATCTTAAAACATTTATCTTACAAAGGGGTTGCTTAATCTAACTGTTTAACTATTTATCTGTACATGGAATTGTATGTTTCTTTTTACTCATTTTTTTCTAATCTGAAAATGGAGACATTTCACTGCAGTTAATGTAGAAAAGCTGTGTAAATTCGCAAATACTGTGCCAAGTCATATGTGAAAAATGCAACAAAGATGCAAAATCATCTGGCCAAGTGCCTAAAGTTCCCTCAGCGCTCACAACAAGCAACTTCTGACAAAAGCCCCTTTTACTTCTATTCGAGGTGATAATACTGAATCAAACATCAATAGCAACAGCTCATGGTCCTCCTGGAATCAGAAGTTTTTTTTTTACTCAATGGAGGAACGTAGTCAGAGAAATGCTGATGAATGTCTTGCTCGAGCTGTGTATGCAACTGGTTCTCCTCTGATGCTCACAGGCAATGTGTATTGGAAGAGATTTCTGAGTATTGTTCGCCCAGCATACACCCCTCCAACCAGACATGCTTTATCTACTCATTTGCTGGATACAGAGTTCAGAGTTCAAGTGAAGGTCAAGCAAATCATAGAGAAAGCAGACTGTATTGCAATCATCTCTGATGGGTGGTCAAATGTTTGTGGACAAGGAATAATTAACTACATCATCTCCACCCCTCAACCAGTATTCTACAAGAACACAGACACAAGGGACAACAGACACACCGGTCTCTACATTGCATATGAGCTGAAGGCAGTCAATGACCTTGGACCACAGAAGGTATTTGCACTGGTGACAGACAATGCTGCGAACATGAAGGCTGCTTGGTCTAAAGTGGAGGAGTCCTACCCTCACATCACACCCATTGGCTGTGCTGCTCATGCATTGAATATGCTCCTCAAGGACATCATGGCACTGAAAACAATGGATACACTCTACAAGAGAACCAAGGAAATTGTTAGTTATGTGAAGGGTCATCACGTTATAGCAGCAATCTACCTCACCAAGCAAAGTGAGAAGAATAAGAGCACCACATTGAAGCTGCCCAGCAACAGCCGTTGGGGTGGTGTTGTCATCATGTTTGACAGTCTCCTGGGAGGGAAGGAGTCTCTCCAGGAAATGGCCATATCACAGTCTGCCGATATGGACAGCCCCATCAAGAGGATCCTCCTGGATGATGTATTTTGAGAGAAAGTGGTAAGCAGCCTGAAACTCCCGAAACCTATAGCAGTAGCCATTGCATGGATTGAGAGAGACAATGCCATCCTGTCTGCTTGCAGATGTCAGAGAAGAAATCCGTACTGCCCTGCCCACTTCACTGTTGCTCCAAGCAGAGGAAACTGCAGTTCTGAAATACATCAAAAAGCATGAAGACTTCTGCCTGAAGCCCAAACACGCCGCAACTTACATGTTGGACCCCAAGTATGCTGGCAAGTGCATCCTGTCTGGTGCAGAGATCAACAAGGCCTATGGTGTCATCACAACTGTGTCTCGCCACTATGGCCTGGATGAGGGCAAGGTTCTGGGCAGTCTGGTGAACTGGTCCTTGTTTGGGAACACACACCAAAGCACGCAACAGGCTGACCAAAACAAGGGTTGAAAAATTGGTGGTCATCCGGACAAATTTGAGGCTTTTTGAGCCCGACAACGAGCCATCCTCAACAAGGTTGGAAAGTGACAGTGAAGATGAGGCCTCAGAGTCTGATGTTCAAGAGGTGGACATTGAGAAGGTCCAGGGAGAAGACATGGAATCCTGAGAGGTCGACAACCAAAGCTTTAGTTTCTAGACTATCATTTTACAGATGTATGATATAAACGTTTTTGGGAGATGCGATGGATCCTTGGGGATCATTCAATATTCCCTTTCTTTTGTTGTTCAGTGAAATCATCCCATGTGAAGAGTCAACTCATTTAATAAAAGTTAAAATCGTAACTAAATTGTTATTTCTTTTCTATTGGAAGGATTTAATCATTTGCAATTATGTCTACTTATGATAAGGTAAAAGGTTTATGTTTCTGTCTCCATATGATATGGTAAATATATCCAATGCATTGAAATGGTATTAATATTAATTCCCATATATTCCCACGGAAAGTTTCCACCTCTGAATATTCCCCAAAATGTGCATTCCTAAATCTAAGTAAAGAATGAATTAAGAATATATATACATATATGTCAGAGCGGCATTGGACTAAGATACAGTGGCATAGTATAGAGTACAGTATATACATATGAGATGAGTAATGCAAGATACGGAGATATTATTAAAGTGGCTAGTGTTTAATTCCTTAAAGTGACCAGTGATTCCTAATCTATGTCTACAGGCAGCAGCCTCTGATGTACTAGTGATGGCTGTTTAGCAGTCTGATGGCCTTGAGATAGAAGCTGTTTTTCAGTCTCTCGGTCCCAGCTTTAATGCACCTGTACTGACCTCACCTTCGAGATGATAGCGGGGTGAACAGGCAGTGGCTCGGGTGGTTGATGTCCTTGATGATCTTTTTGGCCTTCGTGTCCAGGAGGGCAAGAAGTTGCCCCCGGTAAAGCGTTGGGCAGATCGCACCACCCTCTGGAGATCTTTGCGGTTGTGGGCGGCGCAGTTGCCGTACCAGGCGGTGATACAGCCCGACAGGATGCTCTCAATTGTGCATCTGTAAAAGTTTGTGAGGGTTTTAGGTGTTAAGCCAAATTTCTTCAGCCTCCTGAGGCCTTTCGGCAAACTCCAAGCAGGCTGTCATGTGCCTTTTACTGAAGAGTGGCTTCCGTCTGGCCACTCTACCATAAAGGCCTGATCAGTGGAGTGCTGCAGAGATGGTTGTCCTTCTGGAAGTTTCTCCCATCTCCACAGAGGAACTCTGGAGCTCTGTCAGAGTGACTGTGGGTTCTTGGTCACCTCCCTGACCAAGGCCATTCTCCCCTGATTGCTCAGTTTGGCCAGGCAGTCATCTCTAGGAAGAGTCTTAGTGGTTCGAAACTTCTTCCATTTAAGAATGATGGAGGCCACTACGGACAATTCCTTTGACCTCATGGCTTGGTTTTTGCTGTGACATGCACCGTCAACTTGAGACCTTATATAGACAAGTGTGTGCCTTTCTAAATCATTTTCAATCAAATGATTTTAACACAGATGGACTCCAATCAAGTTGTAGAAACATCTCAAGGATGATCAATGGAAACAGGATGCACATGAGCTCAATTTTGAATCTCTAAGGAGTTTTTCCTAGCTACCGTGCTTCTACATCTGCATTGCTTGCTGTTTGGGGTTTTAGGCTGGGTTTCTGTATAGCACTTTGTGACATCTGCTGATGTAAAAAGGGCTTTATAAATACATGTGATCATAGCAAAGGGTCTGAATACTTATGTAAATAAGGTATCTGTTTATTTGTAATACATATTCAATAATGTAGAAAACCAGTTTTCGCTTGTCATTATGGGGTTTTGTTTGTAGATTGATGAGGAAAATGTTTGATTTAATCCATTTTAGAATAAGGCTTTAAAAAAAAAGTAAAAGGGGTTTAATACTTTCCAAAATGCAATGTATACACTGGTTTGTATCCAAAGAACAGCAGACTTCTCCTTAGAAAGCACATATCCTGAACTGGTTCAGTCATTTCAACTCACCAGCTGTATAAATGGAGACATGCGTCAAATAATCTAAACCATGTGAGAGAGCAAGAGGGCGAGCGAGATTGAGGATAGAGACGGGGTGGCGGGAGTCTAAACTATGGAAAGCTCAGCAGTTTTGTGGTGATTTGCCTTCCATACCTTCCTGAGCTGCTGCTCCTTCTGCAGCCTGGCAGTCTTGGCAGGGTCTGACACTTGGTTCCTGTAGTTCTCACAGGCCGTGATCCTGGTTTGGCTCACTTGCACTATGCCCTCCAGGTATGCCTTCCACAACGTGTACATGTTCCTGTGACAACAGACAGACAATAGTCAGTGTGAATACTGGTAATATCCCTGATATTTTTTTATGTTCTTGGTTATGACGACACAATACAAGAACTGTTGGTTCAACCAGTTAATCTTTTGAACAAGAACCTTTATTTAAAAGGCAATGACAATTCGGACATGAGAGGACCTGGACTAAATACAGTAAAAAATATCAAAGAGTCTAGAAAAAAATGCCAAATAATAATATGTAGCTTTCAATAATACACACTGATACTGGTAGTACTATTACGGAAGAACGAGAGAGACATTTCTGACGCTGCTGAGACAATAATGGTTCACTCATTGGCTAGAGGTCTTACCCGTGGTCTGTTGGCTCCTCTGATAGGCTGTCTGGCCATTCCCTCTTCAGGTACTGATTGGCCAGCTTGTGTAGAGCCTGGGAGGGAGGAAGAGGATCGATGACCTTTCATCTCTGAACTCCAGACCCACTTACTGTGCCCCACTTACTGAGCTTACAGTTGAAGTCGGAAGTTTACATACACCTTAACCAAATACATTTAAACTCAGTTTTCACAATTCCCGACATTTAATTCTAGTAAGAATTACCTGTTTTAGGTCAGTTAGGATCACCACTATATTTTAAGAATGTGAAATGTCAGAATAATAGTAGAGAGAATGATTTATTATTTCAGCTTTTATTTCTTTCATCACATTCCCAGTGGGTCAGAAGTTTACATACACTCAATTAGTATTTGGTAGCATTGCCTTTAAATTGTTTGCCTTCAGCATTGCCTTTAAACCCTTGTTGTCCTTAAGCCATTTTGCCACAACTTTGGAAGTGTGCTTGGGGTCATTGTCCATTTGGAAGACCCATTTGCGACCAAGCTTTAACTTCCTGACTGATGTCTTGAGATGCTGCTTCAATATATCCACATCATTTTCCTCCCTGCTGATGCCATCTATTTTGTGAAGTGCACCAGTCCCTCCTGCAGTAAAACACCCCCTCAACATGATGCTGCCACCCCCGTGCTTCACGGTTGGGATGGTGTTCTTCGGCTTGCAAGCCTCCCCCTTTTTCCTCAAACATAACAATGGTCATTATGGCCAAACAGTTCAATTTATGTTTCATCAGACATTTCTCCAAAAAGTACGATCTATGTCCCCATGTGCAGTTGAAAACCGTAGTCTGGCTTTTTTGTGGCGGTTGTGGAGCAGTGGCTTCTTCCTTGCTGAGCGGCCTTTCAGGTTATGTCGATAAAGGACTCGTTTTACTGTGGATATAGATCCTTTTGTACCTGTTTCCTCCAGCATATTCACAAGGTCCTTTGCTGTTGTTCTGGAATTGAGTTGCACTTTTCACACCAAAGTACGTTCATCTCTAGGAAACAGAAAGCATCTCCTTCCTGAGCGGTATGACGGCTGCGTGGTCCCATGGTGTTTATACTTGCGTACTATTGTGCGCACTATTGTTTGTACAGATAAACGTGGTACCTTAAGGCATTTGGAAATTGCTGAAATCTGATGTCTTGGCTGATTTCATTTGATTTTCCCATGATGTCAAGCAAAGAGGCACTGAGTTTGAATGTAGGCCTTGAAATATATCCACAGGTACACCTCCAATTAGGCTAATTGACATCATTTGAGTTATCAGAAGATTCTAAAGCCATGACATAATTTTCTGGAATTTTCCAAGCTGTTTAAAGGCACAGTCAACTTAGTGTATGTAAACTTCTGACCCACTGGAATTGTGATACAGTGAATTATAAGTGAAATAATCTGTCTGAAACAATTGTTGGAAAAATGACTTGTATCATGCACAAAGTAGATGTCCTAACTGACTTGCCAAAACTATAGTTTGTTAACAAGAAATTTGTGGAGTGGTTGAAAAACAAGTTTTAATGACTCCAACCTAAGTATGTAAACTTCCGACTTCAACTGTACTTACTGAAACGCTCGTTTTTCGCTTTCCATTACAAAACCTTTTGCTATGGTATGTCCTAATGAACAAGACACTAAACCGTAATCTGTGTGTAGAGCCCTACGGGCCCTGGTCAAAGTAGTGCAGCACAATATAGGGAAGAGGTTGCCCTTTCAGAAGCAGCCATGGACTCATTCACCTGTACTATGTAGAGTTTGCTGGTTTTCTGTTCTACCTGATAATTAATTGCACACACACACACACACCTCTTGTCCCAGTTTGAAATCAGTCCCTGATTAGAGATGAACAATGAAAAAATGCAGTGCGACTGGCTTCGAGGTCCAGAGTTGAGTTAAACCAGAGCAGCACAGCCAGAAATACCACGGACCGGCAGTAAGGTTGAGCTTTGAGGAACTGAAATAGCGTTGCAGAGTAAACAAAGAACATTCATGTTTACATTTATTTATTTTTGGACTTTAGCATGCGATAGTGATGGGGGGGGACCCCGCTACAGTTGACAATATATTGTATAGTTTTGACAATATCGCAATATTATTTTCACACTAGTTGGCTGTACCTGCACCAAAACTCCAGTATTTTTCCTTCATAGCTTGTTCTTCATCTTTTTAAATAGGGAGCCAATTTGTTTCTAGCACTTTTATTTCCACGACTGATCAAAACTCATTTTTTCTCATCGCTCGCTCTTGTCCCTCTGCAACAGACATATGGTCAGCAATTTGTTTGGAACATCAAATCACAGTATCGAATCGCAATACATATCGTAGGTGGTGTAACAGTGTTGCTTCGGTCTCTCTCCTCGCCCCTACCTGGGCTCGAACCAGGGACCCTCTGCACACAACAATTGACACCCTCGAAGCATCGTTACCTATCGCACCACAAAAGCCACAGCCCTTGCAGAGCAAGGGAAACAACTACTTCAAGGTCTCAGAGCAAGTGATGTCACCGATTGAAACGCTATTAGCTCGCAGCGCGCTAACTAGCTAGCCATTTCACACCGGTTACATCGGCACCTAAGTATCATGATAATATCGTATCGTAAGGTCTCTCAGAAATTCCCAGCCCTAGTATGCGAGGGAGCATTTGTTCGCAAAAACGTGCACACGCACGCATGCAGGGCTATACAGAGCACATTCTCAGCTGAACAGAAAGACAGGTGATCTAAATTGGGACTTAAAGTTCATGCAGGGCGGTCAGATCCATCTAGCCAACTCCTATGGTCATTGCCATACCAGAACTATTTGAGTTGGCTATACAGCGCCAACAGATGGGACCAGGCTAAAGTCAATCCACAAGGGACACACTTTAGGCCCAGTCTCTAAACCTTTTGGTCCCCCTGGGTTCTGGTGTCAAAGCCCCAAACGGCAGAATCCACCACCACAAACCCAGCCATTGTGGGAGTCACAGAGAGTGCAGCCAGCAGGGTGTGAGGGAAGAGGGGAAGGCAGGATGGGGTAAGAACAAGGGACAGAGTGTCATTTCATCACTTACTGTGATTTGAATATCAAATCGGGTCATGGCAGCATGCAGGTGTTAAGAGATGAAAAAGAGAGGGTTAGTGAAGAAGAGCCAGAAGGAGGAGGGGTAGGCTAGAGGAAAAGAAGAGTTTCAGAGTCCACTGTGACCCACTTTGATTTAACAGTCTAACTCTAGTCTCTAATTTGGCGACAAAAAACAGAGGATGCCATTTAACCTGCACAGGCCCAATAAAGCCATCTGCTGCTTTTACCAAGGTCCTGTTCATTAGGGCAAACGTTTTGAAACATTTTGCAATGGAAAGTTAATTAGTATTCTGTTTGTCTCTTTTCTTCCATTTGATGCCTAATGCACACGACCTAATAGTTCAGAGACCAAAGCAGAAAGCAGAGTGAGAGGAATACTGTTGTATTATCACAACTGTCTGTCATTGAAACATATTGGGAAAGTCATATTGATTGCATGTACCGCCAATCCTCATCGCTGAACAATTATACAGTGTGTGCTCTTGGTGTAAGGCGAAGGTGCCCTTAGATGCTGATTTTGAGTCCGTTTTTCATTTTCCCAACTAATGGTCAAAGGGACAATCCGCCGTTCAAACAATAAAGTGGTCACACCCTACCACTGATTTGGTAAACAGCTGATGGGGCCACTCAAATTCATGGGCAGAGCTATGGATGCAAGGACTGACTATCTGTGAGATCAAATGTAGAGTTTTAACCATGTTATGAGCCTATATATATATATATTTGTTTTTACAATTACAATGTTTACAAACATTGGAGTAAACACAAGCGCATGAGGCATTTCAAAGTTGGTGTATCGGACCACAAATGCCCCCTGGCGACGAGGGTTCGAGACCCATCTTGGCCACCCTCTGACTATGCCCTCATCTCTACATTTCCTGCTGTACTGTGAAATATATCATATTAATCCTTCAAAATGTTTTACAAAATAATCAAATGGGTATTAATATAAAAGTAAAAACAATTACGTAGCAATCACAGAGTGCCACTTTAAGGTTAGGATTGGGTGAGGGGAAGCTGATCCTAGGGGAAACTTCTCACCACCAGAGATTTTTATACATCTAACCCAAGATATACCATAGCCTGTCATTTCCAATGGGAGCAAATTAATCATAGCGCAGGCAAGCAGATCCAAGCACGTGCTAGCGGGATGCTATTGGCGCGTTCTAGCATGTATTGGCATATTTCTGTTACGGAACGCCTACTCTGATGTGTGCGTATGCAATAACTAAATTCGCCCTCGCGCGCCTAAACAACTACATTTTTTTAATACTTTGACAAAGGGTAAAGTCTACAAAACTTAGTGCACTCGGTTCTTAACAGATTTTAGTTTTAGGAAAAAACTGAATTGAGATGAAATGTTTTGGTAATGACAGAAATCCATCTCGCTCCATCTTCTCCCACTGGGCTTCCTTTCATCACCATATTTGGTGGCGAGTGGAAATGCCAACCGGATGCCCCTGAGCAAGGCAGTTAACCCACTGTTCCCCATGCGCCGAAGACGTGGATGTCGATGAAGGCAGCCCCCCGCACCTCTGATTCAGAGGGGTTGGGTTAAATGCGGAAGACACATTTCAATTGAATGCATTCAGTTGTACAACTGACTAGGTATCCCCCTTTCCCTGTATACATCCGGTTAAACATCTGCCTCATTGCTCTATCTGTGCCAGTGTGTGTGCTCTTTAGGGAAATCAAAATGGCTACAATCAAATGACCTATTATGAAAAAAAAGAAGACACAAACGCGTTCTAGGTAGACAGGGGGTGTTCGTCAGCTGCCATACCCCATTTGTGTCAAAGTACGATGAGTTGTGCATTCTTTTATGGGTCTTTGGGCACCAATGTTGTACTGGACTGTCAGTTGACTAACTGTAGCAGTCTGTTGCTCTGCACAATTCACATCAGCCTCCTTTGTCCTCTTTCATCAATGAACCGTTTTTGACCACCGGCCTGCTGTTGGCTGGATGTCCTTTGGGTGGTGGACCATTCTTGATACACATGGGAAACTGTTGAGGGTGAAAGACCCAGCAGTGTTGCAGTTCTTGACGCTAGTCTTGGGCGGTATACCGTATACCGGGGTATAAGGGAAATAGCCACGGGATGGTTTTTCAATACCGCCAAAACTATTTATTTTAAGTTTTTGAATACTTGTAGTTACTTTTTTAAGTAAATACCTGCAGTCAACTTGTGCAATACATTACGATATAAAGAAGATTGCGTTCATTTCCCACATCATTTTTCATTATGAAACTTACTGGTAGCCCCCATTCGCATGATGTTTTCTCACTCACTGTTGTGCAGCATGCTCCAGGTGATCTAATTACTTATAACTATTATGTTAACTGTCTAAAATGTACTAAATGTTCTGCAGTTCTGCATTTTGTTTGCTAATTTAGTAGCTAGTTAGATATCTAGCTAAGTGGTTAGCTGCTTCCAAAACCAAGCTTCACTTGTTAGCAGAGAATTCCCTCCTGGATCAAGAGCCTTGCTCTCTAATATTTGTTTTTGTGCGTTGTGAGTAGCATTTTTGAGTTACTTGTAAAACTTTGTGCTGGGATGTCTGTCCTGCAAATTGTTTTGGTCAAAGACTGTAAAATGCTCGCAATGCGTTCATTAGCATTTCGTTAACATTCTCTATGGGATATTACATGTACAGTGGGGAGAACAAGTATTTGATACACTGCCGATTTTGAAGGTTTTCCTACTTACAAAGCATGTAGAGGTCTGTAATTTTTATCATAGGTACACTTCAACTGTGAGAGACGGAATCTAAAACAAAAATCCAAAAAATCACATTGTATGATTTTTAAGTAATTAATTTGCATTTTATTGCATGACATAAGTATTTGATCACCTACCAACCAGTAAGAATTCCGGCTCTCACAGACCTGTTAGTTTTTCTTTAAGAAGCCCTCCTGTTCTCCACTCATTACCTGTATTAACTGCACCTGTTTGAACTTGTTACCTGTATAAAAGACACCTGTACACACACTCAATCAAACAGACTCCAATCTCTCCACAATGTCCAAGACCAGAGAGCTGTGTAAGGACATCAGGGATAAAATTGTAGACCTGCACAAGGCTGGGATGGGCTACAGGACAATAGGCAAGCAGCTTGGTGAGAAGGAAACAACTGTTGGCGCAATTATTAGAAAATGGAAGAAGTTCAAGATGACGGTCAATCACCCTCGGTCTGGGGCTCCATGCATGATTTCACCTCGTGGGGCATCAATGATCATGAGGAAGGTGAGGGATCAGCCCAGAACTACACGGCAGGACCTGGTCAATGACCTGAAGAGAGCTGGGACCACAGTCTCAAAGAAAACCATTAGTAACACACTACGCCGTCATGGATTAAAATCCTGCAGCGCACGCAAGGTCCCCCTGCTTAAGCCAGTGCATGTCCAGGCCTGTCTGAAGTTTGCCAATGATCATCTGGATGATCCAGAGGAGGAATGGGAGAAGGTCATGTGGTCTGATGAGACAAAAATAGAGCTTTTTGGTCTAACTCCACTCGCCGTGTTTGGAGGAAGAAGAAGTATGAGTACAACCCCAAGAACACCATCCCAACCGTGAAGCATGGAGGTGGAAACATCATTCTTTGGGGATGCTTTTCTGCAAAGGGGACAGGACGACTGCACCGTATTGAGGGGAGGATGGATGGGGCCATGTATCGCGAGATCTTGGCCAACAACCTCCTTCCCTCAGTAAGAGCATTGAAGATGGGTCGTGGCTGGGTCTTCCAGCATGACAACGACACGAAGCACACAGCCATGGCAACTAAGGAGTGGCTCCGTAAGAAGCATCTCAAGGTCCTGGAGTGGCCTAGCCAGTCTCCAGACCTGAACCCAATAGAAAATCTTTGGAGGGAGCTGAAAGTCCGTATTGCCCAGCGACAGCCCCGAAACCTGAAGGATCTGGAGAAGATCTGTAGGGAGGAGTGGGCCAAAATCCCTGCTGCAGTGTGTGCAAACCTAGTCAAGAACTACAGGAAACGTATGATCTCTGTAATTGCAAACAAAGGTTTCTGTACCAAATATTAAGTTCTGCTTTTCTGATGTATCAAATACTTATGTCATGCAATAAAATGCAAATTAATTACTTAAAAATCATACAATGTGATTTTCTGGATTTTTGTTTTAGATTCCGTCTCTCATAGTTGAAGTGTACCTATGATAATAATTACAGACCTCTACATGCTTTGTAAGTAGGAAAACCTGCAAAATCGGCAGTGTATCAAATACTTGTTCTCCCCACTGTACTTGTTAGCACTGCAAACCTTCAGATTACAGAGGCTATGTGGGGTATGAAAATAGCATCCCTTCTGTTCAGTGCAGGTATTACCGAATATCCCGGTATGGCTCAAGGTCGGCATGAAGGTATGACAATCTGGATACCGCCCAAGCATACTTGACACACTCAAACCGGTGCGCCTGGCACCTACTACCATACCCTGTTCAAAGGCACTAAAATATTTAGTCTGAATGGCACACGTTCTCAATCCATGTCTCAATTGTATCAAGGCTTAAACATCCTTCTTTAACCTGTCTCCTCCCCTTCATCTACACTAGATTTAATTAGTGACATCAATAAGGGATCATAGCTTTCACCTGGATTCACCTGGTCAGTCTGTCATGGAAAGAGCAGGTGCTCCTAATGTTTTGTACACTCAGTGTATATTACTGAGTGGGGGACATGTCAAATCAAAATCACATTTTATTTGTCACATTCTTCGTAAACAACAGGTGTGGACTACTTACGGGCCCTTGCAGAAAGAAAAGAGAAATAATAGGAACGTAAAAGACGTAATATTTAAAGTAATAGATACAATGAGTAATGACAACTTTGCTATACTTACATTTTTATTTTATTTAGGTAGATATGTACATTTAACTAGGAATAAAGTGACAGATAGTAAACAGTAGTAACACCGTATGTGATGAGTAAAAAAAAGTTATTGCAAAAAAGGGTCAATCCAGATAGTTAACCAAATAGCTACCCAGACTATTTAACAAACTATTTAGCAGTCTTATTGCTTGTGGGGTAGAAGCTGTTCAGGGTCTTGTTGGTTCCAGGCTTGGTGCATTGGTACTGCATGGTGCATTGTTGTGCCGTATTCACGACTGTGTTGGTGTGTTTGGACCATGATAGAGCCTTAGCTCTCGACCTGCTCTACTACAGGCCCGTCAATATGAAGGGGAGCGTGCTCTGTCCTCAGTTTCCTGTAGTTCACGATCAGCTCCTTTGTCTTGCTGACGTTAAGGGAAAGGTTGTTGTCCTGGCACCACACTGCCAGGTCTCTGACCTCCTCCCTTTAGGCGGTCTCATCATCGGTGATCAGGCCTACCACCATTGCGTCATCGGCAAACTTAATGACAGTGTTGGAGTCGTGCAAAGCCACGCAGTCGTGGGTGAACAGGGAGTGCAGAAGGGGACTAAGCACGCACCCCTGAGGGGTCCCCGTGCTGAGGGTCAGCGTGGCGGATGTGTTGTTGCCTCCACCCACCACCTGGGGGCATCCCGTCAGGAAGTCCAGGATCCAGTTGCAGAGGGAGATGTTCAGTACCAGGGTCCTTAGATTAGTGATGAGTTTGGAGGGCACTATTATGTTGAACACTGAGCTGTAGTCAATGAACAGCATTCTCACATAGATGTTCCTTTTGTCCAAGCTGGAAAAGGCAGTGTTGAATGCAATAGAGATTGCATCATCTGTGGATCTGTTGGGGCGGTATGCAAAATGGACTGGGTCCAGGGTGTCTGGGATGATGGTGTTGATGTGAGCCATTCAAAGCATTTCATGGCTACAGATGTTAGTGCTACGGGGCGACAGTCATTTCGACAGGCTACCTTGGTGTTCTTGGGCACAGGGACTATGGTGGTCTTCTTGAAACATGTAGGTATTAGACTGTTGGGAGTGTGTGCGTCTGTGGCTGCGCTGCACTTTACAAAGCGGTTTCATAACTGTAATGCTATCTGACAGTTTCTCTGAACTCACCGTGTGCGACCTGAAGCAGGGTCATATTCACTAAGCAACAAAGGGAAGAAAACATTAGCGCACATTGTTGCGAAACATTTTGCAATGAAAAATTTGTTTAGAAAACTTTAAGTAGGTCCTTCCCAGTTCTGTTGTGTTTGCTATCATTTGGTTCCTAGTAAGTACACACACACAGTGACAGGATACCAACAGCAGGGCTGCGTGATGACCTTTAACCTCTACTGGGATGCCACCACATTGCTATGATGTCCTGAGTGTCTTGGTAAGAGAGGGAGACATATACAGAGAGACAGAGCGAAGACAGCTAATCTCTGCAAGAGTAGCCTATTCTTTCAATAAGTTTTGTTGGTATAGTCTGGCTAAGTCAATTCTAGTTAAGTGCTGCCCTTCTACATAGTAGCCTGTTTAATCATTGATTTGAACTACTGAATGCTAAGTACCTTTGCCTGCGAAGTGTTGGGAACATTGACTGGTTTCAGATCAATTTATGATAGCTTTCTGATAATTGGCAGATGAGTGTTAGAGGGGGTATTTTTCTTCACCTCTGCTAGGCAATCATCAATTAGTTATAGTACCTCAGTTGCCCCTATTTATTCAGCGGTGGCGTTGTCATGCGGCGGCGTTGTCACCCAAAACAAAGACGTTCTGCAGAGTTATTCGAGGAAGGAAAGAGCCAAAGGCTTCACGGCACTCTCTCACTTCAGTGTCTTACCTAGTTATTTTTAGATTCTCATTTTTCTCTTTTGGAACTTTGTCAAGTATGTATGTGATTTCTATCCCTGTTCGCTCCTCTCAGTATGTTTTACAGACGCTCCCCACCCAGTGGATGCAACCCTTCTAATCTAGTGTACCCTGTGAGCACAACCCATAATTTCCAGACGATGGCTCACCATTCATCGTACTGGGCAATGTCAACCTCCTGGCGCCTGACTTCGACTCATTTCTTTCCACCTCTATTTCCTCTCCTTGCCTTTTTGAACTCACCCTGACCTCCCAGTCGCCTCCCACTCATAATGCAGGGAATATGCTTGACCTCATCTTTACTAGGGGCTGCTCGCTGACTGATCTCACGGCAACCCCCATCCAGGTCTCTGATCCCTACTCTGTTTTTGTTTCTCTCCCCCAACCTCGACTCGCCCCTACCCAGATGGTCATCTGTCGTCGCAAACTTCGCTCTCTCTCTCCTCCTACCACCCCTCTTCTATCCCATAATCTCTTCCTTCCGCTAAATCGTTCTCCCACCTGTCTCCTGACTCTGCCTCTTCGACCCTCCCTTTTCGCCTCTGACTCCCACTGTCCCCTTTCCTCCCAGGCAGCTCAACCCCCCCCCCCCCCTCCTGCTCTGTGGCTGAGTCACTCACTGAGTCGTGAAAGAACAGGGCAGCAGGCAGCTGAATGACAATTTGGGAAAACGAAACTCCACAAAGACCTAGCATCCCCCCTCTCTACCTTCTCTTCTGTATTCACTTCTAAAGGGTCTTCCTATCACTAAATTCCAAGCCTCTGCCTCCAATCCCCATAAAATCTTTTACACATTTTCCCTCATTAATTCTCCACCACTTCCCCCCCTCTGCAGACGGCTTTGTCAACTACTTTGAAAAAAAGGTTGACAACATCCGCTCCTCATTCACTCAGCCTACTGAGTCCAATGGTCCTACTCACACAGAACTACCCTACACCTTGACCTCTTTCTCCCTTCTCTCTCCAGATGAAATCCTACAACTAGTGATGTCCAGCCACCCGACAACCTGCCCACTGGACCCCATCCCGCTTCCCTTGTCCATACTATACATGGAGATCTACTCCCATTTCTCACCAACTCATCCCTGACCACTGGCTGCGTTCCCTCTGACTTCAAGATTGCCAGTCGCTCCCCATTACAAGAAACCAACACTCGACCCATCTCATGTAAAAAACTACAGACCAGTTTCCCTTTCTTCTTTACTTTCCAAAACATTTGAGCGTGCCGTCTCTGACCAACTCTCTCGTTATCTCGCTCAGAACGATCTTCTAGATCATAACCAGTCAGGCTTCAATACGGGTCACTCAATGGAGACTGCTCAGCCAAAGTAGACTCTCTCTCCTCTGTTCTCATCGTCCTGGATCTATCCACTGCCATCGACAGTGTGAACCATCTCTCTACCCTCTCAGGGCTGGGCGTTTCAGCCTCTGCATACTCCTGGATTGCATCCTGACTGGCAAGACGCTCCTACCAGGTGGCACGGAGAGAATCTGTGTCTGTACCACATGCCCTCACTACTGGTGTCCCCCACGGCTCGGTACTAGGCCCTCTTTTCTCTATACACCACGTCACTCGGCTCCGTCTTATACACTCATGGTCTCTCCTATCATTGCTATGCGGATGACACTTAACTACTTTTCTCATTCCCCCCTTCTGACACTTAGGTGGTGACCCCATGCTTAGCAGATATCTCAGCTTGGATGTCAAGCTCAACCTCGGCAAGACGGAGCTGCTCTATTACCTCTCCATCACGGTCAACAATTCCACTGAGTCCCCCTCCCAGAGTGCAAAGAACCTTGGCGTGATCCTGAACAACACACTGTCGTTCTTTAAAAACATAAAAGCAGCAATTCATTCCAGCAGATTGATGTTCTACAATATCAGTAGAGTACAACTTTTCCTCACACATAAAGCTGCGCAGGTTCTATTCCAGGCACTTGCCATATGGGCTCCCCGCTTGTGCCATCAAACCCCTGCTACTTATTCAGAATGCCGCAGCCTGTCTGGTGTTCAACCTTCCCAAGTACTCCCATGCTCCTCCGTATACTCCACTGGCTCCAGCTGAAGCTCGCATTGACTACAAGACCATGGTGCTTGCATAAAGAACAGCAAGGGGAACTGCTCCTCCCTACCTTCAGGCTATTCTCAAACCCTACATCCAAACCCGAGTACTCCGTTCTACCACCTCTGGTCTCTTTGCCGTCCCACCCCTATGGGAGGTCAGCTCCCACTCAGCCCAGTCAAAGCTCTTCTGTCCTGGCACCCCAAAGATGGAACCAGCTTCCTCCTGATGCTAGGACAGCAGAGTCCCTGCCCATCTTCCGAAAACATCTGAAATCCTACCTCTTCAAAGAGTATCTTAAATAACACATCTCTTAATGTGTGTGCATCTATAGCAGCTCACGGGATTGGCTTTAGGGCAGATAGAGACAGGCGGCACAACACAGCTACTAGCACAACAACGCTATTCATGAATAAATAATGTGGTGATGGGAATTGTTCAGTATCCTTCTTCAGCAGGCTCACAGCAGGCTTCTTGTGTGGCACCCTGAATCTTTATCCGACTAGATAGTGTTGGTTGGAGAGTGGGTGTGAGTAAGTGTCTTGGAGGCACTCTGTCTTGGAGGTGACTCTTGATATATAGAAGACTGTGGTACATATGAATGGCATGTGAGCAGGGTATGAATAAAATCCTCAAAATACACCCCCCCCCCACAAAAGTGGCTGGGTAGTGCCTGGTTGGGGTTACTCCCAAGTCAGGACCCTCTTTTAAATCACAGTAAGGACATTCCACACGGGGATGCAACGCCAGAATAGACCAAAGCAGGAGCATAGGGGGATTTTGAAACAGTACATTTATATTCACAGGAAGCTGTGGCCAAAACAACTCCACAACGAGGAAGTGGGCCACACGAAAATGCCACAACTGAGACAGAAGACTTTAGAGCTGACACACATCGCATCGAATGAGGATCTAGTGGTCGTCTGATTTAGGGACCACCTGCTGTAGCGTATGACTACCAAAACTTTAACGCGATTCTACATGTAAAGTAGGTGCGCACTCGGTTCGAAAATTACGTTCAGGAGGTACTAAGTACGCTCGGCCAGAAAATGTGTCTGAGCCCTTAGAGTGGTCCTCTCAGATAGAGGAGTAATCCATCAGACCACAACTGAGCCCTGATCCTCCCAACGACGCCAACCTTAACTATACCCAAACCTCGTATGGTGGCGCAGTTGGTGTCTTTGTGTGTCATTATTGGGAGATTCTTTTTTTGGCGACACAAATGAGAAGACGACAGCAATGCCACAATATAATGTCATCCATATGCAGAAATGAACACGCATCCAGAGTGATAGAGAGAGCGAACTAAGGATGGAGAGAGAGAGAGAGAGAGAACACTCACCTGGGCATAGTCCCTCTCTACAGCGGCTTTCTTCGTACTGAATGTCCTACAAGGAACAAAGGTAGAACAGAATGATATACACCATATAATAATTAACTGGGAAAAGAGACTGAATGGACACTACAAGACTATATAAGTTAAGCAAAGCATGGTACATTTAGATTCAAAAGCCAATGACATGCTAGGCATCATAACTACATGAACAAGAGTACGGGGACATCTACTCGTTGAACATCTCATTTAAAAATCATGAGCATTAATATGGAGTTGGTTCCCCTTTGCTGCTATAACAGCCTCCACTCTTCTGGGAAGGCTTTCCACTAGATGTTGGAACATTGCTGCGGGGACTTGCTTCCATTCAGCCACAAGAGCATTAGTGAGGTTGAGCACTGATGTTGGGCGATTAGGTCTGGCTCTCAGTCGGTTTTCCAATTAATCCCAAAGGTGTTAGATGGCGTAGAGGTCAGGGCTCTGTGCAGGCCAGTCAAGTTCTTCCACACTGAACTTGACAAACCATTTCTGTACGGACCTCGCTTTGTGCACAGGGGCAGTGTCATGCTGAAACAGGAAAGGGCCTTCCCCAAACTGTTGCCACAAAGTGGGCTTCCGAGTGGCGCAGCGGTCGAAGGCACTGCATCTCAGTGCTAGAGGTGACATTACAGACACTCTGGTTCGAATCCAGGCTGTATCACAACCGGCCATGATTGGGAGTCCCATAGGGCGGCGCACAATTGGTCCAGCGTCGTCCGGGTTTGGCCGGTGTAGGCTGTCATTGTAAATAAGAATTTGTTCTTTGTAACTGACTTCTTTGTAACTGACTTGCCTAGTTAAATAAAAAATAAAGCACAGAATTGTCTAGAATGTTATTGGCTGCTCTAGCGTTAATGGAACTAAGTGGCCTAACCATGAAAAACAGCCATCCACCAAACTTTATGGTTGGCACTATGCATTGGGGCAGGTAGCGTACTCCTGGCATCCGCCAAACCCAGATTTGTCTGTCGGACTGCCAGATGGTGAAGCTGCCAGAAAATGCATTTCCACTGCTTCAGAGTCCAAAGGAGTCCAATGGCGGAAAGCTTGACACCACTCCATTACACATCGTGATCTTAGGCTTGTGTGCGGCTGCTTGGCCATGGAAAACCATTTCATGAAGCTCCTGACGAACAGTTCTTGTGCTGATGTTGCTTCAAGAGGCAGTTTGGAACTCGGTAATAAGTGTTGCAAACGAGGACAGATGATTTTTACACGCTTCAGCCCTTGGTGGTCCCGTTCTGTGAGCTTGAGTGGCCTACCACTTCGCGGCTGAGCTGTTGTTGCTCCTAGGTGTTTCCACTTCACAATAACAGCACTTACAGTTGACAGGGGCATCTCTACCAGGACAGTAATTTTACAAACTGACTTGTTGGAAAGGTGGCATCCTATGACGGTGCCAAGTCGAAGGAGATTGCATGGTTGTGTGCTCAATTTTATACACCTGTCAGCAGTGGGTGGCTGAAATAGCCAAATCCACTAATTTGAAGGGGTGTCCACATACTTTTGTATATACAGTGGGGCAAAAAAGTATTTAGTCCACCAATTGTGCAAGTTCTCCCACTTAAAAAGATGAGAGAGGCCTGTAATTTTCATCATAGGTACTATGACAGACAACTATGACAGACAAAATGAGAAAAAAAAATCCAGAAAATCACATTGTAGGATTGTTTATGAATTGATTTGCAAATTATGGTGGAAAATAAGTATTTGGTCAATAACAAAAGTTTATCTCAATACTTTGTTATATACCCTTTGTTGGCAATGACAGAGGTCAAATGTTTTCTGTAAGTCTTCACAAGGTTTTCACACACTGTTGCTGGTATTTTGGCCCATTCCTCCATGCAGATCTCCTCTAGAGCAGTGATGTTTTGGGGCTGTTGCTGGGCAACACGGACTTTCAACTCCCTCCAAAGATTTTCTATGGGGTTGAGATCTGGAGACTGGCTAGGCCACTCCAGGACCTTGAAATGCTTCTTACGAAGCCATTCCTTCGTTGCCCGGGCGGTGTGTTTGGGATCATTGTCATGCTGAAAGACCCAGACACGTTTCATCTTCAATGCCCTTGCCGATGGAAGGAGGTTTTCACTCAAAATCTCACGATACATGGCCCCATTCATCCTTTCCTTTACACGGATCAGTCGTCCTGGTCCCTTTGCAGAAAAACAGCCCCAAAGCATGATGTTTCCACCCCCATGCTTCACAGTAGGTATGGTGTTCTTTGGATGCAACTCAGCATTCTTTGTCCTCCAAACACGACGAGTTGAGTTTTTACCAAAAAGTTATATTTTGGTTTCATCTGACCATATGACATTCTCCCAATCTTCTTCTGGATCATCCAAATGCTCTCTAGCAAACTTCAGACGGGCCTGAACATGTACTGGCTTAAGCAGGGGGACACGTCTGGCACTGCAGGATTTGAGTCCCTGGCGGCGTAGTGTGTTACTGATGGTAGGCTTTGTTACTTTGGTCCCAGCTCTCTGCAGGTCATTCACTAGGTCCCCCCGTGTGGTTCTGGGATTTTTGCTCACCATTCTTGTGATCATTTTGACCTCACTGGGTGAGATCTTGCGTGGAGCCCCAGATCGAGGGAGATTATCAGTGGTCTTGTATGTCTTCCATTTCCTAATAATTGCTCCCACAGTTGATTTCTTCAAACCAAGCTGCTTACCTATTGCAGATTCAGTCTTCCCAGCCTGGTGCAGGTCTACAATTTTGTTTCTGGTGTCCTTTGACAGCTCTTTGGTCTTGGCCATAGTGGAGTTTGGAGTGTGATTGTTTGAGGTTGTGGACAGGTGTCTTTTATACTGATAACAAGTTCAAACAGGTGCCATTAATACAGGTAACGAGTGGAGGACAGAGGAGCCTCTTAAAGAAGAAGTTACAGGTCTGTGAGAGCCAGAAATCTTGCTTGTTTGTAGGTGACCAAATACTTATTTTCCACCATAATTTGCAAATAAATTCATAAAAAATCCTACAATGGGATTTTCTGGATTTTTTTTCTCATTTTGTCTGTCATAGTTGAAGTGTACCTATGATGAAAATTACAGGCCTCTCTCATCTTTTTAAGTGGGAGAACTTGCACAATTGGTGGCTGACTAAATACCTTTTTGCCCCACTGTATAGTGTATCAATCCGATATCTAATGAATGTGATGGCTTGTTAAATAAATTATAAATTGTTACAAATCGTTTGATTGATCAAAATAGTAGAGTGGTGCATATAACTATGCAGTGTAGATGTGCTGTAATATTTATACTCCATTCTATTTCACTGCTTATCGAGGTCATATTCATTAGGGCATGCAACGGAAAACACTTATAACAGAAAACAAAGATTCAAATGCATTATTGGTTAAAATAGTCCCTCCCTGTTTCAGTCTGTTTTCTTCCGTTTGATGTCTAATGAATAATCCCCAGGGTCCCAGTTGTGTTATTTGGAGTCTTTACAGTTCCAGGAGTGAGCAGAGTATGGCACAGCTTGTTCTCTCTCACATGTAAACAGTTGGAGAACCACAACTGTGGCCTATGTCCTTCCCTCCACTCTCACAACAAAAATAATCCTAATTCTTTCTGTAACTGTACTTATTTGTCCTCCCGTTCCCGGGCCACTAGTCCCTCCTTTCTCCCGGTCTCTCTCCCTATTCCAGGCTCTGTTCTATGCAACTGAATCCAGGACTTCCTGACAGGCAAACCCCAGGTGGTGAGGGTAGACAACAACACCTCTGCCACATTGACCTGCAACACGGGGGGCCCCCAGGGTTGTGTGCTCAGCCCCCTCTTGTACACCCACAACTGTGTGGCCATGCACGACTCCAACACCATCATTAAGTTTGCCAACAACATGACAGTGGTGGGCCTGATCGCCGACGGGAGCCTACAGGGAGGTGGTTAGAGCCCTGGTAGAGTGGTGCCAGGAAAAGCCTCTCCCTCAACGTCAACAAAACCAAGGTGATCATGGACTTCAGGAAACAGCAGATGCAGTGGACGGGGCTGCAGTGGAGAGGGTCAAAAGCATCAAGTTCCTCAGCGTGCACACCACAGAGGACCTAAAATGGTCCAATCACACCACCACCGTTACAGCGTCTCTTCAACCTCAGGTGACTGAAGAAATTCTGCATGGGCCCTCGGGTCATCAAGAAGTTCTATAGCTGCACAACTGAGAGCCTCTTGACCAGCTGGATCACCGCCTGCTACAGCAACAGTACTTCCCTCATCTGGAAGGCTCTACAAAAGGTGGTGCATCAGTGGGAGCTTCCTGCAAGCTCCCTACCCTCCAGCCTCCTTGATTAGAGGACGAGAGCCTCTGAGGTCTAGGGCCACAGTCAGACACCGCGGCTCTTGAGTCTTCTTTTCTAGCACACGTTCACTGGGCATTTTATAGTAATTACAGTGTGTGTTAATATTTGTCTGAGTGCTCTAGTATACAGCAAGGCCAAACTGACACAACAGATCCAGCTTCCTCTATGATGATGTGCATGTCCTCTTGGCCTGTTTTCCTTTCCCTCTGCATGGGTCATGTTCATTGGAGAACACCGATTTAAATTTCTGTGCAATGGAAAACAAAAAAATAATTCTTATTGGAGTCCAGGTAGTCCCTCCCTGTTTCAGTCTGTTTGGTACCTATTGAACACATCCCTGCCTCCCTTTACTATATCAATGCTTGTCCCTATCATTCTCCCTGTGCCATGTTTTTTATTTTATTCTGGTAATTTTCTCGATAATACCATTTGCACGACTCCAAGATTTCCTGATTATTCCATCCTGATTCCAGGAATCTTTGGGAATGGTGCAACTCTTATTTTAACACTGAAAGGTATTTTTATCCAACTTCGATTTTCCTCCTAGAGTGACTGGCTGAACATTTCGGGCTTGTTCGATCTCTAGGTATTTTTCTTCTCTCTTTGTTATCCTCTCTTTCCCCCCAACAAACTACTTATGGCAGCCAGAACATCTGGAGTGGAGGCCCTCCTTGCTTTTCACTTCCAGCTGTTTAGTGTGGGCGGTGCCACCTCAACTAAGCCAAAGAAAAGAAAGCGAAACCCAAGACTACCGTTACATTCCAAATAAACCCTTAGCCTCCCTGCCAGGGTACTTCATGTCATAGACATGTACAAAGATCAGATTGGTATTACCAATATGGTAATAGTGGCTAAACCCCCCCCCCCCCCCCCCCATGTAGAATTGTCATTGATTATATCTATCCAAGCCTTTCACAACTACGCAAGCGCCTAGGTAGTAGGGGTTGATTTGGAACTGGGGATAGAGACGCAGCCTCAATTGCCATCCACCGGCTCCCTCCACCATCCCCTTACTTCAGGTCCTCTAGTAGGTCACACTCTGTCTGGTGTTTGATGTGTAGTCTGCTCATCTGCTCAGCATGAGTGTGCTTTAGCTCCTGGGTAACCTTGACCTGAGGGAGAAAAAAAATGTCAGAAGAAATGGACTAGACAACCAAATCCATCTCTCATATACGGAGAAGAATACCGTAAACTCCTAAAAAGTGCACTGAATGTCATATAAGCACAAACACATTATTGTTAACAGTCTCTCTATATCTGCACTGTAGCAAAAACAATTGCAACAGAAAACTTAGCACACATTTTTTTAAATTAAGCTGCTTGATGGAATGCCAAGAGTGTGCAAAGCTGTCATCAAGGCAAAGGGTGCCTACTTTGAAGAATCTCAATATAAAATATATTTTGATTTGTTTAACACTTTTTTTGGTTACTACATGATTCCATGTGTTATTTCTAGAAGGTCGACCAATTAAATCGGCATGGCCGATTAATTAGGGCCGATTTCAAGTTTTCATAACAATCGGTAATCGGCATTTCTGGATGCCGATTATGGCCAATCACATTGCATTCCACGAGGAAACAGCGTGGCAGCCTGACCACCTATTACGTGAGTGCAGCAAGGAGCCAAGGTAAGTTGCTAGCTAGCATTAAACTTATCTTATAAAAAACTATCTTCACATAATCACTGGTTAACCTAGTAATATCATCAACTACGTGTAGTTAACTAGCTTGTCCTGCGTTGCATATAATCAATGCGGTGCCTGTTAATTTATCATCGAATCACAGCCTACTTCGTCAAACGGGTGATGATTTAACAAGCGCATTCGCAAAAAAAGCACTGTCGTTGCACCAATGTACCTAACCATAAACATCAATGCCTTTCTTAAAATCAATACACAAGTATATATTTTTAAACCTGCATATTGGTTCAAATAAATTCATATTAGCAGGCAATATCAACAAGGGAAATTGTGTCACTTGTCTTGCGTTCATTGCACGCAGAGTCAGGGTATATACAACAGTTTGGGCCGCCTGGCTCGTTGCGAACTAATTTGCCAGAATTTTACATAATTATGACATAACTTGGAAGGTTGTGCAATGTAACAGCAATATTTAGACTTAGGGTTGCCACCCGTTTGATAAAATACGGAACGGTTCCATATTTCACTGAAAGAGTAAACGTTTTGTTTTCGAAATGATAGTTTACGGATTTTACCATATTAATGACCAAAGGCTCGTATTTCTGTGTTTATTATATTATAATTAAGTCTGGGATTTGATATATCAGTCTGACTGAGCGGTGGTAGGCAGCAGCAGGCTAGAAAGCATTCATTCAAACGTTACTGCGTTTGCCAGCCGCTCTTAGCAATGCTTGATCACAGTGCTGTTTATGACTTCAAGCCTATCAACTCCTGAGATTAGGCTGGCAATACTAAAGTGCCTATTAGAACATCCAATAGTCAAAGGTTTATGATATGAAATACAAAATGGTATAGAGAGAAATAGTCGACGCATCATAATTCCTATAATAACTGCAACCTAATATTTCTTTAATGGGAATATTGAACCACCAGCTTTCATATGTTCTGAGCAAGGAACTTAAATGTTAGCTTTTTTACAAGGCACATATTGCATTTTTACTTTCTTCTCCAACACTTTTTGCATTTTTTAAACCAAATTTAACATGTTTCATTATTTATTTGAGACTAAATTGATTTTATTTATGTATTATATTAAGTTAAATAAAAGTGTTCATTGTTCATTCAGTATTGTTGTAATTGTCATTATTTCAAATATATATATCAAACCCGGCTGATTAATCGGTATCATCTTTTTTGGTCCTCCAGAAATCAGTCGACCTCTAGTTATTTCATAGTTTTGATGTCTTCACTATTATTCTACAATGTAGAAAAAAGTAAAAATAAAGAAAAACACTTGAATGAGAAGGTGTCCAAACATTTGACTTTTACTGTATGTGTGTACACACACACACGTTCAGTTTGGGGTCACTTAGAAATGTCCTTGTTTTTTAAAGAAAAGCATATTTTTTGTCCATTAAAATAACATAAAATTTATCAGAAATACAGTGTAGACATTGTTAATGTTGTAAATGACTATTGTAGCTGGAAACGACAGATTTTTTATGGAATATCTAATATCTACATAGGCATTCAGAGGCCCATTATCAGCAACCATCACTCCTGTGTTCCAATGGCACGTTGTGTTAGCTAATCCAAGTTTCATTTTAAGAAGCTAATTGATCATTAGAAAACCCTTTTGCAATTATGTTAGCATAGCTGAAAACTGTTGTTCTGATTAAAGAAGCAATAAAATTGGCCTTCTTTAGACTAGTTGAGTATCTGGAGCGTCAGCATTTGTGGGTTCGATTACAGGCTCAAAATGGCCAGAAACAAAGACCTTTCTTCTGAAACTCGTCAGTCTATTCTTGTTCTGAGAAATGAAGACTATTCCATGCGAGAAATTGCCAAGAAACTGAAGATCTCGTAAAAGTACTACTCCCTTCACAGAACAGTGCAAACTGGCCCTAACCAGAATAGAAAAAGGAGTGGGAGGCCCCGGTGCACAACGGAGCAAGAGGACGAGTACATTAGAGAGCCTAGTTTGAGAAACAGATGCCTCACAAGTCCTCAACTGGCAGCTTCATTAAATAGTACCCACAAAACACCAGTCTCAACGTCAACAGTGAAGAGGTGACTCCGGGATGCTGACTGTTCTTTCGGCTACCGCATGGCAAACAGTACCGGAGCTCCCAGTCTAGGTTCAAAAGGCTCCTTAACAGCTTCTACCCCCAAGCCATAAGACTGCTGAACAGTTAATCAAATGGCTACCCAGACTATTTGCATTGACCCCCCCTTTTTTACGCTACTGCTACTCGCTCTTTATTATCTATGCATAGTCACTTTACCCCTACCTACATGTACATATTACCTCAACTAACCTGTACCCCACATTGACTCGGTATCGGTACCCCTGTATATAGCCTCATTATTGTGTTACTATTTTTTAACTTTATTTTATTGTGTAAATATTTTATTAACTCTTAACTGCATTATTGGTTAAGGGTTTGTAAGATTTTCACAGTATCTGTTGTAATCGGTGACAAAATTTGATTTGGCAGATGCCAGGAAAACGCTACCTGCCCCAATGCATAGTGCCAACAGTATAGTTTGGTGGAGGAGGAATAATGGTCTGGGGCTGTTTTTCATGGTTCGGGCTAGGCCCCTTAGATCCAGTTTAGGGAAATCTTAATGCTACAGCATACAATCACATTCTAGACCAGTAGTCGCCAACCGGTCGATCACTATCGACTGGTCGATCTTCAAGGCATTCCTAGTCGATCACCAAATATTTCTGTAGAAATTATTCAACACTATTACAAAATGCTCTTCTGAGTAGCCAAGTATCGATAGCCCTGCGTTTTATTATTATTTACAGCTCATCGTGTCGATTTTAATAATAAGGAATATTTAACTTTCTCTGGTCATAGGAACAACATGAATTTGTGCATGAAGCAGACGCGGTGCGACTTGAGTTTCACCATCAGGTGGAAGACGGTGTCCCCTCTCTCTGGTCAGTCTCACCGGAGGAAAGGAAGGAGAGAGCAGGGACTGTGAGAGGCGGTTGGAAAAATCGTTTTCAATGATCACCCAACTCGGAATTCCAAGTCGGAAACTCTGGGCATCTTTCTAGAGCTCCGACTTTTCGACCTGAAGATCACTGACATCGTGATTTGACCTCGTTGACCATCAGTCAAGTAAAATAAAAAAGCGAATGATTTCAATTCATGCTCCACAGTGCCTCACAAGCGCTAAACCAACATAATTTCTACAAATCTATGTGTGACGTTAATGTAAAAAAAAATATATATATAAAAAATGTATCTGAGCAGTACATCTCAGCTTGCTTTTTGACTGCGAAAGTGATCTTGACGCAGAAAATGTTGGTGACCACTGTTCTAGACGATTCTGGGCTTCCAACTTTGTGGCAACAGTTTGTGGAAGGCCATTTCCTGTTTCAGCATGACAATGCCCTCGTACACAAAGCGAGGTCCATACAGAAATGGTTTGTCGAGTGGTGTGGAAGAACTTGACTGGCCTGCACAGAGCCCTGACCTCAACCCCATTTAACACCTTTGGGATGAATTGGCACACCGACTGAGAGCCAGGCCTAATTGCCCAACATCACCCTATTTGACATAGATATGTGTGTATGTATTGATATGTAGACTGTGTGTGGCATTTTTAAATGTATGTAGTTCTGTCCTTATCTATTAATGTTCTGTATTATGTCATGTTCTGTGTGGACCCCAGGAAGAGTAGCTGCGAATTTCACAACAGCTAATTGGGATCCTAATAAAATACGAAATACCAGTGCTCAACCTCACTAATGCTCGTGGCTGAATGGAAGCAAGTCCCCGCAGCAATGTTCCAACATCTAGTGGAAAGCCTTCCCAGAAGAGTGGAGGCTGTCATAGCAGCAAAAGGGGAACCAACTCCATATTAATGCCCATGATTTAGAAATTAGATGTTCGACGAGCAGGTGTCCATATACTTTTGGTCATGTGGTGTATATTAAATTCAGATTTTCCTACTTCCCACAGCTTTGACCTTATGTTATTTTTAGTGCTATATTGAATACTGCAGTGTTGGGTTTGGAGCATGCAAGAAAGGCATTTCAATGTACCTGTGCGCATGACATTAAAAACTTGAAACTAATGGTCAGTTCGGACACTATTCAATGATCTCACACGAGCATTAGTTATCTGACTAACACAGCCGATCATTAGGGGAAAATATACTGAGGCTGAAATAAGGCTATATTCAGGCAACTACAAAAACAGGTCAAGTGGTTGATCTAATAGGCCACGGTGTGTTTCTATTTCAGGAAATGAATCATCTGCAGGGCTACCACTGACATCTGAATGGCTTTGGACTATTCCTCAGCAATTAGTATGCTAAAGCTCCCCTGTTTGAGAGAAATGTAATCCATAAACAATCATGAACATAACAAATGTCAAATGTACTGTAACAGTGATAATTCATACTTCACAAAAATAAACACAACATGCAGTCATTTCTAAGATTTTACTGAGTTACAGTTCATAAGGAAAGCAGTTAATTGAAATAAATGAAGTAGGCCCTGATCTATGGATTTCACATGACTGGACAAGGGCACAGGCCCACCCACTTGTAAGTCAGGCCCACCCAATCAGAATGTTCTTCCCCTCAAACAAGCTTTATTACAGACGTAAATACTCCTCAGGGCCCACTCAGACAATCTCACAGGTGAAGAAGGCAGATGTGGAGATCCTGGGCTGGCGTGGTGACATGGAGTCTGCGGTGGTGAGGCCAGTTGGACATACAGCAAAATAATCTAAAATGGATGTTGGAAGTGGCTTATGGTAGAGAAATGAACATTCAATTATCTGGCAACAGCTCTGGTGGACATTCCTGCTGTCAGCATGCCAATTGCGCGCTCCCTCAACTTGAGACATCTGTGGCATTGTGTTGTGACAAAACTGCACATTTTAGAGTGGCCTTTTAATGTTCCAAGCACAAGATGCACCTGTGTAATAATCAAGCTGTTTAATCAGCTTCTTGATATGCCACACATGTCAAGTAGATGAAATTCTAACAGGGATGTAAACAAATGTGTGCAAAAAAATTGTGAATATGGAACATTTGTGGGATATTTAATTTCAGCTCATGAAACCAACACTTGTTGCATTCATATTTTTGTCCAGTATAAAATCCAGTTATTTCATTAACAACAACTCTTGACTCTAAAGAATTTGATATAGTTGAACCTCGACTATAGGAATTCTAACAGAAGTACAATTTCTTATCCAAACAGCAACAGACTTCTCTGTGTAATGTTTTTGGAACATGATATAACAGGATTCCCATGTTTGTTGCTGTTTTAGTTACCTTTCATCTTTAGAGGTCTACATTCAGCACCGCGTTCGCTTGTAACAACTCTCCACTAAGACTGTTACAATGTATGTATATATATTTTTATATAGTTTAAGCCACGCAAAGGCTACAATTTGGAACCGTGAGAACATTCGTTTTTTTATTGAATTGAGTACCATTTTACCCAGGACATTTCTTAGGCTACTTTGGAACATTCAAAAAAATATTCAAGTTTAGAATATCTAAAACAACTCACTAACCAAAAGGTCGTGTTTGCGTTTGATACGAACTGACGTTATAACACGTTGTGCCGACCTGGTGGTTGCATATCTTAAAATTGGACAACAACAAAGCGTGCATCTTTCAATAATTAGGCTACATAAGCAACATTCGTCGAAACATTCGCAGAGAAAAGTAAAACCGGGCCAACTCACCTTTCTTGGCGGAGGCTGCATGTTAGAATTTTTACATGGATTTCCCCCCCCCCTAACAAATATTGACGTTAATCCGCAAAAAAACTTTCGATTGTATGTAAATTACAGAATGATAACCACGCACTGGGTGAATTTAGTCTGGTTCAGGCGGCCATGACGACCCAACTCAACACACCGATGAAGTCCTGTTGAAAATCGACTGCCTCCGGGAACATAAAAGCGAAGTTTGCGATTCAGCGGGGTTTCCGGTGGAGGAGAAACGGGGGATGGCGGCACGCTGAGGAAGTGCACGGGACTTTTCGTGGGGATTGCATTGCTCATTGTTGGGAATTTGTGATGTAGACTCACCGTGGCCATGTCCGCTGCATAAACATGGGGATTTGTTGGAGATTAGGTGAATCATATCTGACCCCTGCACATCTGTGCGTTTAAGTCTATGCTTTGGCCCTCAGAAAACACCTATTTTATAATTTCCCCTCAATTATCTCAGATGAATATAGAGATTTATTCCTACAGATAAGTGACATGTCAAGGCAAAAGTATACAGATTCAACATGGTTGAGTAAAACAATTTCCAGGTTGTTTTGTACAGGCCTACTATTATGATTATAAGCTATCAGCAGATAGCGGTGCACTGAGTCTGATGTGCTTATAAGAGATTCATGGGAGAATGCAATTGCATTGTATTTGTGAACAGAGACAGACTTGGACCAGAAATCGTCCCCGGCATTTCCTCAAGGCTCCCACACCGGCTCATTCAATAACGTTTCTCCACTGATGCATAGCGGTTGTTAAAAATCTGATGTGTAGTGTACATCTTATCCCTTGAACGTTTGCTTTTTTTGCAGTTAAAACAATCATTTACAAATCAAGAGAGGCCACAATGTTACTTTATGATGAATTGGCGCAGGACACAAACAAGTAAAAGCTGGGCTTTTTGGGAAATATTTTAATAGTTATTGAATGTTCTACATCATACAGTAAGTATTATACAATTACAAACTTGCCTTGTCATCAGGACCACTATCCGATCCTCATTAGAACGACATAAAAACAAAAACAGATTTACACTTCATATACACAAGTCTGATGTGGGTCTTTGCTTCAAGAACGTCCCAACCGCATGTTATAAAACGTTCTGCCAGCATTGCTGCAACGTAGTGATAGAACATAGCAAAGACTCTGGGGGCCATTAGTTGGGAAGTAGTTTTAATCTCAAGGTGCTGACTCTTATAAAGTCGGTCCTAAAAATAGATACTTTTTTGGGAAGACGAGTATACTTCCCTCTCTCGAAATTAGTGTTCAAATCAAAAGTTTGACAAGGCCGAAGTTCATCGTGACCAAATGAAACAGAAAAGGCATAGGGATTGTTACTCTTTCATGTTCAACATTGGTGGAGCTGCTTGCTTCTCGACCTCCAGGCACTGAGACACCCAGGGCAGCTCCCAGCTCTTAAAATTCCAGACTGAGTTTGCTACGTTGCAGGGATGTTACACATAACATGAAGTTAACAGCGGTGAAACATACTGTAGCAAAATTAGTTTTGATCCAAGTTTACAACTCTCATGCCTCAATCCACAATCTCTGGACCCATACCCTTTTTCAATAAACATGAATTGTAGTGTAAGGACTTGACTCCAGGCTAGCTTTCAGTCTACAGTATGCCCAGTTAGCACATTTGGTTCCCTAGACGTTCAGGGAACGTCTGTTTATGGTGTCAGTTTGGTTCTGGGAACATTTCTCTTGTGTTTCAATGCCCTGGGTCTTTGAGGGGGAAAGGCCAGCGAGTGGGGACTGTATGCCAGTCGTTTCTGACCAGGTTGCCAGATTGTGCCCCTCCCCACATCTGCTCCACTCATCCTACAGACTTGTGTTCTGAAATGCCCCCTGAAGACCTAAGAGACAACCCACATCAGCTCAACCATAATGATCTTCTATTTTAAGAATAATAAACATCAATCAATCAACAAAACCTTAAATAACACTTATGGTAAAAAGCTCTTAAATTACATACCAGAAATGAAAAGTATATCATTCTTTTAATCCCTTTTTTAAAACACAGAGGTTATACTCGTAGTACACATGGTTATTTTCGAGGTTTTGAACCTCCAGATATTTAGCACTCAGCATAGCATTCACATACATTTGGGCCTGTGCAACTAGTCATATGCCTTGTTCAGTTCTTGCATCACATTACATGTTCTAGTGAATAGCACTGCAAAACAATATTTGTCAATGGTCTCAAAAAAAAGCTGTCTGGTTGTTTGTGTTTCTTTGCTCTAATGCTCCCCAAAAATGTAGCACAATAAATGTACATTTGAGACTTGTTTTCAATGTTCTTGTTCTATTTGGCTCTGTGATATGCTACTGACAGGGGAAAGTGGAGGTTGGGCAACGTTAGCTCTACAGTCTGACCAGTGCAATTTTGGGAGGAAACTCACACAGGACTGCATACATGCTTCACACGCACAGACACACACACACACACACTACACGGGAGGTGAGGGGCTGATACCACCCTGCCCACTGACACCTTTCCTCACACAGTCAACACACACATCTATACCCCGTTCACTAGTGAATGATACTCTATAAATTGTAATATTTTGGGTGCAGGATACCTTTATGTTCTTTTTTTTTTTTACTGGCGAGGTAACACGGTATCAAATAAAATAGCATTTTGAATTGTACGTAGTGGTTAACTAATTGTAACAGATTGAAAGAAGCAGTAGCAATTATTCACAACAGATATCTTAAAATGTACAGTTGTTTATTGAGACCAAAGAGTACGCTATCAAATCCACTGAACTAAATTAACTCTTAAGAAATCGTAAGATGTCTCTTAAAAGATGAGCTAAGTACCTGTTATTTAGCATAGATTATTACTTTTAGATGTTTGTGCAATACATTTTTTACACACTCACATGATAACTGATATGTGGTCATGACACCGTAACCTAGTGCTGAACCATAATAACAGAGTATGGAACTCCTCCTCAAAACCTTCAAAACTCGACCCAAGCTGAACCCTGTTTCCTTGCCAACTCCATTTATAAATTCCAAATGGATCCCTAGCCCCTACACCCTAGCCACTCCTGTGGATCTAGGCGGACTGGGTCAATATACCGTACGTGTTACAGTAAAAGCTTCATCTTGCCTTCTGATTGGCTAGGTAGAAATGTCAGCCATATTGCTTTCACCTATCCCAATCCTCTCAGGTCTGCAGTTGTAGGGACTAGGGAGGGAGTTGAGGCTAGCAGTGTTGGGGTTAATTCCACTAATTAAATTCCCTCTCCCTGTAAATTCCAATAAATACAATTCAAATTCCAGGTCAGTCTTTGAATCCAGAGATAATTCAATTCCTCTCAATTCCAATAATTCAATTCATAATTCAATATTATCCCCAAAAATTACAAATTGAAATGATTCAACACAAATCCTGCAGTCCATTTTCTATACTAAGTGCATTAGTTTCATCAACTAACAAATATTAAATTACAATTCCATAAAATTCCCCCCCCCAAAAAATTCAAATTGAATTCAACAAATTCTCCATTTCATAGTGAATTCAAGAATTTAATTGGAATTTTAAATTAAATTGGAATTGAGCCCAACCCTGGGGGCTAAGGTTCGATTTGGATGTCAACACATGTCCCACACGGACCTCTCCCAACCCAGTGCCCCAGTCATAGGGTTTTTGCCCCCCAGACTAAAGGGACATGAAACCTTTCAACAACAAAAAATCCCAATTTCCTGTTTCAACACAAATTTTTCCCTCATACGCATGATTCCCTTCACGATCCTAACTTCCTTCCATGGTGTCTGCCCTGGAAACAATGACGTCCTGGGCCTGTTCTATTAGCTACTCTGAAGGGAGGGAGGGCAGAGGAGGGAGTGCCTAGCAAGGTAGCAGGTTGACCAACATGCAAACAAAATGTTTCCTTTCACTAATTGTATGAGACCTAGGTCCAAAATAAAGTGTTTTTCCACCTGCCATTGTTTAAAAGCGTTCACCAGACTGGTGAACTAGTTCCAATTGCATGGACTACTCAGAAACATACACATAGAGACCAGATGACAATTCTCTGGAACCCAATTCTCTTGGGACACATCTGTGTTGAGGTCAGTCAGGTTTCTAAAACCTATTCCCTATATAGTCCACTACTTTTGACCAGAGCCCTATATAGGTAAGGAATAGGGGGCCCTGCACCCCTCACTTCTGCCCTCTCCTGGTCACCTGAGGAACTGATGACACTGATCAGGGGCTAAATCTATATTAAACATGTAAACATGACATCACACGGGATCTTTATTGCAAATAACACTTATCTCTAGCCTGTGAGATTGATGGGAGGCATGCAGCACAGGGCTATGGGTATTGATGCTTGACCACTAAACAATTTAGATTATTTTCTTCCTTTTTCCACTCACTACTCCCCTTGTACTCCTTTCTCCCTCTTTCAAGTCTGCTGTTCTTAAGTGTCGGCCAGCTATTGACTTTAAAATCCCTTTTGAATCAGCTATCCCTGGTCCTACTGACAATTTGCCTCATCCCTCAAACTCCATGCACCTTCATTGATACTAGACTAGAACTGGATTCAGTTCACAACATAGCCTGCAAGGTACGAGGGAGACCCTATCCAGTCATCTATCCATCGCATCCTATACCATCTACACTTTTAAAATGTGTGCGATGTCCTATACATCTGTAAATGTATATCTGTGAGCAAGTGTGTCAGTGCGCACCTTACGCATGCCAACTGAAATACCTAAATGCGAGTGTGTTTGCATGTTCGGCAAGCTTTTATGTGTACAAAAGAACTACAAACGCGCTCGCTGACACATCAGTATACCTATATATAATATAGTCATGTATAGATATTTCAATTTCTTACTCTACTCTAGTAGACTTACAAGCTAACTATGTCCACTGAACTTACTGAAAATATCCTCTACATGGTGTGTAACTATTATGGTACTTACGGTATTAGTCTTTCTCCTTGTGCAGGGTTTCCCAAAGTCGGTCCCAGGGTCCCCTCTGGGTGCACATTTTGGTTTTTGCACCAGCACTACACAGCTGAAGCTTGATGATGAGTTGGTTATTTGAATCAGCTGCGTAGTGCTAGGGCAAAAAACAAAATGTGCACCCAACTTGACTGATGTAGTGGCTAAAATATTAAAGAAGCCAAGTTAATGCACTGTTGCTACAAGCTGGAAGACGACCCTTATTATATTATGCTGGAAGATGATTGTGTGTGAACGTAAACCCAAATGGGAAGGCAAATCAAAAAGGGTGAAAGGAAATTGAGGCGTGACACTTGTACGGTGCTTTCCCCCCCAAGAATGACTGGAAAATAAACGACCGGTACTCGCCTGAAAAAGTATGATTTTTTTTTCAACATTAGAATTTGGCAGCATACAGAGACGTGTACATTCTCACGGCTGAAGGGACTGGCTTTGCGTCAGAACCAGTGTTCAGAACACAAAAATACACACACACAAACATAAAAAAGAAGCACAAATGTACTATAAATGTACCATACTGCTGGTCAGTGTGTGTCTGGATTATAAGAGAGTCAAAATCAAAGAAACTAATCCCCAAAAAACTGAGGCTGATCAAAAAGAATAAAAACATGAAAAAGCAGCTTTTCCAAATCACAAAAGAATGCATAAAGTGATCCTTGCACTTTAGTTTTTTGTTCTTGCAGACAGACTTGGTGCTTGTATGCCAGGCCTCCTGCACCAATGTAAGACTTGAGTTGTTGTGAGTGATATTGACTCCCGATCTGAGGGGAAAGAGGTACAGAGAGAGACGGAGAGAGGAAGAGTAGTGGAGGGATGGAGAAGAAAAATTTCACATGAACAATGTATTATATACAGTGCATTCAGAAAGTATTCAGTCCCCTTCACTTTATCCACATTTTGTTACGTTACAGCCTTATTCTAAAATTGATAAAATAGTACTTTTTTTCTCAATCTACACACAATACCCCATAATGACAAAGCAAAAACCATATTGTTTAAATTTTTGCTAATTTATTACAAATAAAAAACTGAAATATAACATTTACATAAGTATTCAGACCCTTTAAATACTTTGTTGAAGCACCTTTGGCAGCGATTACTGCCTTGATTCTTCTTCGGTATGACGCTACAAGCTTGGCACACCTGTATTTTGGGAGTTTATCCCATTCTTTTCTGCAGATCCTCTCAAGCTCTGTCAGGTTGAATGGGGAGCGTAGCTGCAGAGCTATTTTCAGGTCTCTCCAGAGCGGTTTGATCGGGTTTAAGTCATGTCCTGTCCCAGTCTGAGGTCCATGCTTCACCATAGGGATGGTGCCAGGTTTCCTCCAGATGTAATGCTTGGCATTCTGGCCAAAGAGTTCAATCTTGGCTTCATCAGACCAGAGAATCTTGTTCCTCATGGTCTGAGAGTCTTTAGGTACCTTTTGGCAAACTCCAAGTGGGCTGACATGTGCCTATTACTGAAGAGTGGCTTCCGTCTTGCCACTCTACCATAAAGGCCTGATCGGTGGAGTGCTGCAGAAATGGTTGTCCTTCTGGAAGGTTCTCCCATCTCCACAGAGGAACTGTCCAATCAATTGAATTTATCACAGGTGGACTCCAATCAAGTTGTAGAAACATCTCAAGGATGATCCATGGAAACAGGATGTACCTGAGCTCAACTTCGAGTCTCATAGCAAAGGGTCTGAATACTTTTGTAAATAAGGTATTTCTGTTCTTTAGTTTTTATTTATTTGCAAACATTTCTAACCTGTTTTTGCTTTGTCATTATGGGGTATTGTGTGTAGATTGCTGATGATTTTTTATTTATTTAATACATTTTAGAATAAGGCTGTAACATAAACAAAATGTGGGAAAAGTATATACAGTGCATTCAGAAAGTATTCAGACCCCTTCCCTTTTCCCACACTTTTTTACATTACAGTCTTATTCTAAGAAGTATTAATATTTTTTTGTTCATCATCCATCTACACAAAATATCCCATAATGACAAAGATAAAACTGGTTTTTAGAAATGTTTGCAAAAAATAAAAATAAAAAGTACAGAAATACCTTATTTACAGTATTTGGACCCTTTGATTTGAGACTCGAAATTGAGCTCAGGTGCATCCTGTTTCCATTGATCATCCTTGAGATGTTTCTACAACTTGATTGGAGTCCACCTGTGGTAAATTTAATTGATTGGACATGATTTGGAAAGGCACACACCTGTCCATATAAGGTCCCACAGTTGACAGTGCATGTCAGAGCGAAAACCAAGCCATGAGGTTGAAGGAACCATTTCTGCAGCACTCCACCAATCAGGCCTTTATGGTAGAGTGGCCAGAATGAAGCCACTCCACAGTAAAAGGCACATGACAGCCCACTTGGAGTTTGCCTAAAGGCACCTAAAGACTCTCAGACCATGAGAAACAATATTCTCTGGTCTGATGAAACAGAGATTGAACTCTTTGGCCTGAATGCCAAAGTCACATCTGGAGGAAACCTCACACAATCACTACGGTGAAGGGCGATGGTTGACTTTCCAACAGGAAAACAACTTTAAGCACATAGCCAAGACAACGCAGGAGTGGCTTCGGGACAAGTCTCTGAATGTCTTTGAGTGGCCCAGCCAGAGCCCAGACTTGAACCCGATCGAACATCTCTGGAGAGACCTGAAAATAGCTATGCAGTGACTCTCCCCATCCAACCTGACAGAGCTTGAGAGGATCTGCAGAGAAGAACAGGTGTGCCAAGCTTGTAACGTCATACCCAAGAAGACTCGAGGCTGTAATCACTGCCAAAGGTGCTTCAACAAAGTACTGAGAAAAGGGTCTGAATAGTTATGTAAATGTGATATATATGTATATATTTTTTTTAAACCTGTTTTTGCTTTGTCATTATGAGGTATTGTGTGTAGATTGATGAGGGGGGAAAAAACAATTTCATACATTTTAGAACAAGGCTGTAACGTAACAAAATGTGAAAAAAAGTAAAGGGGCTTGAATACTTTCCGAATGCAATGTGTATATATACCACACACAGTATATGTAATTTACAAAGAAAATATCACATTTGTCTTTTCAAATCATTTTCCAAAAGCAAATGTAACAATAACTCAAAATTAGAGTTCTCATAATAAAACAATTATACAAAATCTAAGCACTTACGCATCAAAGCATCGACCCTTAACTCTCCTAACCATAGACTGGGATAACATTGGGTTATGGGAACAGTAACTTACATGAGTGGGGTCCAGTGGGGTCTACCAGTGAGGAGGCACATAGCTATACCCAGGCGTCCCCTGGGGCCGGTACGTTGGCAGGGTGACCGGATGCCCACCGATGTGCTGAGTGGCATGCTGAGGCGTGGTCAGCAGAGTACCTGGGCAGAGAGGGTCAATCAGACATACAGAGGTCACCATGGGAACATGGGCAGATAGTTGTCATCATTAAGGAAACACGCTGGTTGCCGAATATTGTTATAAATTTGTTATAAACACAGAGCCTTCACTCCAAACAGAAACATGACTGCAAATAATAGTGAGAACAATTTTTTTGAGTTGTTTATAGAGTTGAAAATTCAAGTACCTTTCCCAAAATTCCCAGGTTTTCCAGAAATCTTGGTTGTAGGATTTCCTAGTTATTACCTCCTGATTCCACAAATATTCCAATTGGGATTTCTAAAAAATCTGGGAATTTTGCAACCCTAGTAGTTGAGTGTTGACTTCTTACCAGCAGACATGGCCATGGTTGTGCCGGCTACCATGCCCATGGCCATATGGCCGTTGGAGCGGGGTTGTTGGACGGGGGCAGGGTAGAGGGCAGAGGGGATGCTGTTGGGCTGCACCACTGTTGTGTGGTGGATAACGTGAGGCTGAGCCGCATACATCGGCTGTGTGTAGTACGCACCCTGAGAGAAAGAGAAGAGAAGATAGAAGTGGTTTTTGGAATATTGCCTTGGCAATATTCAATATTGAAGAATGTATGTCATGCCAATAAAGCATCTTGAACTGATCTGAGGTAGGGAGAGAGGGAGCGAGGGGAGAGAGAGAAGGAAAGGGAGGGAGATAATACAATAAAGGAGCGAAAGAGTGCAAGCGAGAGGGTGGGCAGAGAGAGAGGATAGGGAGGAAGAGAAAGAAGTGAGAGAAAAGGAACAAAAGGAAAATTGGCCTTTCTTACTTTTATAGCACAGATAATTTTACTCAGCAAGCTAGCTGTCTACTAACAATCCAAAAACAAGTACAGGGAGCTAATCAATCACGTCTTATAGAGGCAGGTAGGCGATATTAACAGACAAACAACCCCAGTGAGTAGAGCCCATGTCAGGTCCTTACCTGAGCGTAGAGGTTCTGTTGGGGATAGGCACTTCTGATTGGGTACATGGCCGTCTGGTAGGGGTTAGGGGATGGGGAGTAGGGAGGGGGCGCCCCATTGGACTGGCCAGGGGGCACCTTGTAGGGTGTCCCAGCAGTGTATCCTAGATGTGAGAGAAAGCGAGAGAGGGGGGGGGGGGGGGGGGGGTCAAAGAATGTGGAGAAAAAAACATGAATAAGAGAGAGATAAGGAGGGGGAAGGGAAAGATTCAGAAGGAGAAAGCGAGGGGCAGAAAGAGAGAGGGGGAGAAAAGATGGGGTGAGAGACCTAGTTTCACTTTTCAGATAATTTGTCATTCTCTTGAGATTCAGTGTCTCATTGAAGGAGCAGAACAGTGAGGGCACTCGTCTCACTGACTAAATAACATGAAAACATTCTGCCTGCTCCAAAGCACTGGTTGGGCAACTTTTTTGGTTGTGATTACGTACTGTTTTGTGATTACGTACTGTTTTGTGATATACGATGGTAATGCCCTATATTGGCCAACGTAATCATATATATTTATTTTAAATAAATGAAATCTGTTAAGAAAAAAATTGCGCGAAAACGCATGCTACAACTTTTTTTTGAAGTGGCAACTTTAGGACATGGAACTCCGTTAGATTCATTCATTGTTTGATCTGGAGAAAGCCATGGATGCATAAAACGCTGAAGTGTAGTGTAGCCTTGCCCAAATTCATATAAATAGCCTATCGAATGGAGAGAGAAGGGAATTTAGGCCTATCCTACGTTTATTAAAAGAGCTAGACACAAGATAGTTTAAGATGTTAGTTAAGGTATTTTCTGCATATGCATTGTTCTTTCGAAGGCCAAACCAACCACCTGTAACTTATTTTGTACATTGTTGCTGCTACCGTCTCTTATGACCGAAAAGAGCTTCTGGACATCAGAACAGCGATTTACACTGACCTCGAATTGGACGAATAATTTTTCTTTAATGAGTCGGACGGGAAGGATATACTTCAAACACCCAAAAAGACCCTCATCCCCGTCATTCGCTGGAGAAAAACTGAGATTTCGTGGAAAGAGATTGTGGTGCCTTGTGAGGATCAGGCGACGAGTGGCTAAGCTGCCTTTGCATTCAGTACTGTTAGCTAACGTTCAATCGCTGGAAAATAAATGGGACGAACTGAAAGCACGTATATCCTACCAGCGGGACATTAAAAACCGTAATATCTTATGTTTCACAGAGTCGTGGCTGAAAGACGACATCAATAACATACAGCTGGCTAGTTATACACTATCGGCAGGATAGAACAGCAGCCTCTGGTAAGACACGGGGCGGGGGCCTGTGCATATTTGTAAACAACAGCTTGTGTACGATATCTAAGGAAGTCTCAAGGTTTTGCTCGTCTGAGGTAGAGTATCTCATGATAAGCTGTAGACCACACTATCTACCTAGAGAGTTTATCTGTATTTTTCGTAGCGGTCTACATACCACCACAGACCGATGCTGGCACTAAAACCACACTCAATGAGCAGTATACCACCATAAGCAAACAGGAAAATGCTCATCCAGAGGCGGCGCTCCTAGAAGCCGGTGACTTTAATGCAGGGAAACTTAAATCAGTTTTACCTAATTTCTATCAGAATGTTAAATGTGCAACAATTGGGGGGAAAAAAAACTCTAGATCACCTTTACTCCACACACACAGAGACGCATACAAAGCTCTCCCTCGCCCTAATACAGACTACAAAGGGAAGCACAGCCGAGAGCTGGCCAGTGACACGAGCCTACCAGACGAGCTAAAGAACTTCAATACAGGACTAAGATTGAATCGTACTATACTGGCTCCGTCACTCGTCGGATGTTGCAGGGCTTGCAAACTATTGCAGACTACGAAGGGAAGCAAAGCCGCGAGCTGTCCAGTGATACGAGCCTACCAGACGAGCTAAATTACTTCTATGCTCACTGTTCCGGACGACTGTGTGATCACGCTCTCCGTAGCCGATGTGAGAAGGGCCTTGGTCAGGGACGTGACCAAGAACTCAATGGTCACTGACAGAGCTCTAGAGTTCCTCTGTGGAGATGTGAGAAACTTCCAGAAGGACAACCATCTCTGCAGCACTCCACCAATCAGGCCTTTATGGTAGAGTGGCCAGACGGAAGCCACTCCTCAGTAACAGGCACATGACAGCCCTCTTGGAGTTTGCCAAAAGGCACCTAAAGGACTCGCAGACCATGAGAAACAAGACTCTCTGGTCTGATGAAACCAAGATTGAACTCTTTGGCCTGAATGCCAAGCGTCAAGTCTGGAGGAAACCTGGCACCATCCCTACAGTGACGCATGGTGGTGGCAGCATCATGCTGTGGGGATGTTTTTCAGCGGCAGAGACTGGGAGACTAGTCAGGATTGAGGGAAAGATAAACGGAGCAAAGTACAGAGAGATCCTTGATGAAAACCTGCTTGAGAGCACTCAGGAAATCAGACTGGGGTGAAGGTTCACCTTCCAACAGGACAACAACCCTAAGCACACAGTCAAGACAATGCAAGAGTGGCTTCGGGACAAGTCTCTGAATGTCCTTGAGTGGCCCAGCCAGAGCCCGTACTTGAACCCAAACTAACATCTCTGGAGAAACCTGAAAATAGCTGTGCAGCAACACTCCCCATCCAGTCTGATAGAACTTAAGAGGATCTGCAGAGAAGAATGGTAGAACCTGCCCAAATACAATTGTGCCAAGTGTCATACACAAGAAGACTCCAGGCTTCAATCACAGCCAAAGGTGCTTCAACAAAGTACTGAGTAAATGGTCTAAATACTTATGTAAATGTGAAAAATATAATTATAAATACATTTGCACAAACTTTTATGAAAAACTGTTTTTGGTTTGTCATTATGGGATATTGTGTGTAGATCGATGGGGGGGGAGGGGGGGAAACATTTTATGAGTTTTAGAATAAGGCTGTAACAAAACAAAACGTGGAAAAAGTTAAGGGTTTGTTGTTGGCATGTCATGCCGAAGGATATTAACCTTGCCAATGAAAAGAATATTTAGAGTAGTTGGCAATATCAGTGAGTTTTGTGATGAATGAGCCATCTGATTCAATGAATGATGAAGCCGAGTTTGTACTTTTGGCCAAAATGTCATTTAAGGTGCTCCAAAGCTTTTTAACTATCATTCTTCTTACCATGGATCTTTGTTTCGTAGTAGTTTCTTCTTCTTTTTGTTTAGTCACATGATTTCTCAATTTACAGTATGTTAGCCAATCGGCTGTGCAGCTAGTCTTATTTGCCATTCCTTTTCCCTCATCTCTCTCAACCATACAATGTTTCAATTCCTCATCAATCCACAAGGTTAACAGTTTTTACAGTAATTGCCTTAATAGGCGCATGCTTATTAGTAACTGGAATAAGCAATTTCGTAAATGTGTCAAGTGCAGCGTCTGGTTGCTCCTCGTTACACACCACAGATCTTCCACATAGGAATCACTACAACACTTATTATATGACCTCTTATACACTATATTAGGCCCAGCCTTTGAAACTTTGTTTTTCCTAGATATGGCTACTATATTATGATCACTACATCCAATGGATTTGGATACTGCTTTAGAGCAGATTTATGCAGCATTAGTAAAGATGTGATCAATACATGTGGATGATTTTATTCCTGTTCTGTTTGTAAATACCATGGTAGGTTACTGATAGATAACCTGAACCAGGTTGCAGGCACTGGTTACAGTTTGAAGCTTTTTCTTGAGTGAGCAGCCAGTCAATATTTAGGTCACCCAGAAAATATACCTCTGTTGATATCACATACATTATCAAGCCTTTCACACATATTATCCAGATACTGACTGTTAACACTTGGTGGTCTGTAGCAGCTTCCCACCAGAACGGGCTTTAGGTGAGGCAGGTGAACCTGTAGCCAATTACTTTTAACAGCATTTTACATGAGATCCTCTCTAAGCTTTACAGGGTTGAGATCTGGTGACTGAGCCGGCCATGGTATATGGCTTACATATTTGTCATGCTCATCAAACCATTCAGTGACCACCCGGGACCTGTGGATGGGGGCATTGTCAACCCTTGGGGGCATAGCCATGTTAGACAAAATAATGGCATGCCCAGCATTTTAATACATGACCCTAAGCATGATGGCATGTCAATTGCTTAATTAACTCAGGAACCACACCTGTGTCAAAGCACCTGCTTTCAATATACTTTGAATCCCTCATTTACTCAAGCGTTTCCATTATTTTGTCAGTTACCTTTTGCAAAAATATATAAAATATATCATTATACAATATACATATAAATTAATTAGTCCATTTGTAGTGAAAGCTTATCTTCTACCAGTAACCCCTCATCTTCTACCAGTAACCCCTTTCAATGATTCAAAATTATGAGGGCTCAAGACATGTAAATGATGTCAACCATGCATAAGTGTATGAGGTTATCTAGTCCCTGGACCATGGAGTTGGTCATGCAGAACTACCCTACCCATGAACACTTTCTGCTGAGTTTCTACCACAGAGGTAGATATAGGACTCTAGTGCCCAAAAGCCTGTTTTAGCATGGGCAGAGCCACTGAGTACTTTCACCATTTTGAAGTAGTCAACTAGCTGGGACTTACTATGGGTTAAGGAAGGATCACATAATTCCATCCAGGTCCTCCTGAGGCATCAGCCAATGAATTATACTCCATAACTACAGGTGGCAGTAAATCGCCAACCTTGGCTTTAAACTTGTTCAAACAACACACTCTAGATGGCAGTGTGCACCCTTTCAGTTTGTTTGCCAAATCATAGCAGTAAAATAAAAAATTGGCTACTTCAAAATGGAGATGGTCTCAATGGCGCGCTGCCCGTGCTGTCACAGACGCCATAATGGGACAGATATAATGAAGCATTGTCTTTCTATGTCTATTGTTTCCATAGACTTGAAGCAGAACCAGCGGTATGAATGCCCAAAGAGAGGCCATGGGCTTGAGCAGGTAAGTGTTTTTCATCATGAATCTTGTTCAGAAAACAGCTCTGCAGAGTGGTCACTAGCTGGCAAAGCCACAAAATCTGATTTTAAACCTAACCTGAATCACTCTGCTAAACCTAATGCTTTCATGAATTTTTAACAATATATCAAATTTTGACTTTGCAGCTGGCCTTTCTAAGGGGAAATCCCTCAGTTCTTCCTCCAGGACAAGACTCATTACAATAAACCTCAACCTGCTGGGTTTGTTCGACATTGCAGCAGACGTGATGCAATTTTGGTCAATTGTGACTGACTGATCTACAAATAACAATTAGTAGTTATTGTGACGCAAGGTAATTTGTATATTTATCAGTCGGCAGTCAACTGCAATGGTGAACAATTCCCATGTTAGACAACTTAGCGATGACTAACTACACACACAATGTTAACCAAAACAAATAATCAAAACACCCACAGGCACGCGCACAACTGTCCGTTCTGGTGGGTGATAGAGGACACTGATCATTACATTCATGTTAGGACACCACCAAATCACTTCCATGACGGAAACACACATTACCTATCCAACTGAAACATAGTTTCCCTATATGAGAAGAATGTTTGCTGCAGCAGCCAGCATGAGTGTTATATGATACAGCACAGCACAAAACCAAGCATGATGCCAGCACACAGCCCCTCCCCCCAAGATGTCACCTGCCCCTGTGATTTCACTCACTACCTCACATCTTTCTACGGCCTGTCCTACTCCAAAACTTTTCCTAACCCATTTTTCCCCAACAGCTCAAAAACCCAGCCCAGCTTTGAATGTACCCCAGCCATGCCAGCGTGTGCAACATGTGTGTACATACATCTGTGTGTGTGTGTGTGTGTGTGTGTGTGTGTGTGTGTGTGTGTGTGTGTGTGTGTGTGTGTGTGTGTGTGTGTGTGTGTGTGTGTGTGTGTGTGTGAGAGTGAGAGTGTGTGCGTACAAACGTGTGTGTATGTCTGTGTGCATACATACAGTATCTGTGTTTGTGTGTAGAGTACATAGGGTCATATTTACTGAAAGCTGCGGCTGAGGCCTGGTACTGGCGGCCCTCTGAGCCCGCGTCCATGGCCAGGTCATAGGAGCCCTCTAGGGCCCCTGCAGCACCGGAGGCCTGGGGCCAGCCCTGCTTCACCAGCAGCACTGTCCCAGACACAGACACAGAGAGATTACACACACACACACACACAATAGAACACAGAGAGACACAGAAGACAGACATGGATAGATAGTAATAGAACACACACCGCATGCAAATGCACTCACACAAGCACTCACGTAGAGAATACACACAGAGTATACAGTACACACATACAGTCACTAGAGAAAGTCTACACACCCCTTGCAGTCTTCACATTTTTTTTTAAATGTAACAAATTATAATTTTCCTACCAATCTATAGAACCTACTATTTTCAAAGTGAAAGAAAAAATATTAAATATTTTCTGGTATTGTAGTGGCAGCATCATGTTATGGGTATGCTTGTCATTGGAAGGGACTGGGGAGTTTGTTACGATCAAAATAAATATGAAAGGAGTAAACCCCAGATAAAAAGTTCTTCTGGATACCTAACCCTGGGATTTTTCTGCGGGAAAATTACAAATGTTTATGCCAAAGTCACACCAGAATGGTGTCGAGTGTTCCTCAATGGTCCAGTCTCAGTCCTGACTTTAATCTGCTTGAAAATCAGAGACAATTTGAATATTGCTGTGAATCAATGACTCCCAACCAAATTTACTGAGCTTGAGCAATTTTGACAAAAACAATGGATATATGTTGACCTAAGAGTTTTGCAAAGTTTGTTGAATCGTATTCAAAACGATTCACAGCTGTAATGGCTGCCAAAGGTGCTTCCACCAAGTATTAACTCTGGGGTGTGAAGACATACGCAATCAAGACATCTTTGTTTTATATTTTGTATTAATTAGGAAAATGTTGTATAATTTATATTTAACTTTGAAATGTGGAGTACCTTGGTAGGAAAACATTTTTAGATTATATTTTAAGGCAGCAAAATGTGAAGACTGTAGACTTTCACTGGGCACTTTATACACACACACACACACACACACACACACACACACACACACACACACACACACACACACACAGAGTACAGAAATAGAGTACATACAAAGTGTGCACACACACTAACACACACAGAGAGTACACATATACAGTAGAATACATAACATTTCACACAATCAACACACACACACTCATCTATTGCCGAACTTGGGCTTAGTTTTGGACGTATTTTCTTGTGTTTCATGCCTAGTAAACATGACCCAGCCCAGTAAAAGCAGTGCTGCACTGCACTGTCGACGACGACATGGCACAGCTGTCACAGCTCTCACTGACCTATTTCACTACACTCTTTGAAGCCCATCAAACCCACTGGAGCTCCAGGAGAAATGCAGTAAAACCACTCGACACATAACAAATATGGATCACCACCAACCACTACACAAACTACTAGCTACCACGGCTAGGGTCAATTCCATTTCAGTTCAGTCAATTCAGGAAGTAAACTGAAATTCCAGCTACATTCTTTTCTCATGGAGAAGCATGGATGAAATTTGAATTGAAATGTACTTACTGAATTTAAAAGGTATTGACCCCAACCCTTGAATCTACCCGACCCTTCCCTCTCCATGCACAGGGGTTGAGAGATGCATTACATTTGAACGATATTCACGTGTACTAGCCAGCACAAGGAGGTGATAGAGACCTGCTTCTAGCCATCTCAACGATAAATAGTATTACAGTATTTACGATAATAAAAAAGCCAATTCAACCCCAGGTTATTTCAGTTTCACTAAGTGACAAACATCTCAAGCCATCATCTAACAACAAAGGGCAAACTTAACCAATAACCATACTAAGGCCTACATCTGAAAATCGTTTATCCAAATAAAACACAAAATAAATTAGGAATTATCTCATTAACAATGTTTTTTGTGGCCATGGCCAACTCTCTATGACTTAACACACAGCGCGCACACACACACTTTTGGAATCTGAACAGAACTTTCTAGAGCACTGTGTGGATGCAATACGAACAAAGCCTCTTTAGCAGCTCTACATAAGAGTACTCAAGGCATTGTGAAGGCTCTGGGGTGAAGTTTCCCGTAGGTACAGGTCTAGGATCAGCATCCCCTCACCCAATTCTAATCTTAACCATTAGTGGGGAAAATGCCAAACTCATCCAAGATCAGTGTCTAGGGGCAAATTCACAGTTTCCTTCCACGTTCTGAGAAGGTGCCAAGATTAGACACATGACAATGTCTAGATCCCATTCCATGAATACTGTGAATATGTGGATTGAGACGTTCTGGCGTGCTGCGGGAGTGCTGTGAGTGATGCACTCAAGAACTGTGCGTGCAGGTGTTCTTACCTTTGAATAGCATGCACCAGCAATCTGATTCATGTAGTGTGTGTTCTATTACATGTGTGTATATTCTTACCTGCGGGGATAGAGTGGATTTCTAGTTTGATAAAACTGTGTGTGTGCAGGCTTGTCTGTGCTTAGGTGCATGTCTGTGCTTATGTGCATGTCTGTGCTTATGTGCATGTCTGTGCTTATGTGCATGTCTGTGCTTATGTGCATGTCTGTGCTTATGTGCATGTCTGTGCTTATGTGCATGTCTGTGTGTGCTTGCGCGGATGTGTGTTTCCGCGGATGTGTGTTTCCGCGCATGTGCATGTGTGTTCTTACCTTGGGGATAGCCTGGGCTGCCAGTCTGGTAGAGGTTGGGTGTGTAGGTAGGAGCCTGAGGATAACCTGCAGGATAGCCTGAGGACAGAGAACAGAAGCTTTTTAGAACATCATCCACTGAGTGAGTGAGAGAGTGTGTGTGTGTGTGTGTGTGTGTGTAGCACGCGTGTGAGTGTGTATATGTACGTGAATGCACATTAGTATACAAGTGAATGTGTGTGTTGTGAGATGGAAGGACAAAGGGAGGAGAGCAAAGAGACAGTGTACCAGAGTGCCTGTGTGGAGGTGAAAAATCACAGTGTATTACTCTATGGAGCCTCCACCTCCCCACATCCCTGTCACAGTGATTTACAGCCCTAAACCACCCTCCTGCACCTGATTCATAAAACATATGGATTGGGCAATGTAGTGGATGCAACCCATCCATGTACAATGCTCCCAAGTGGCTCAGCGGTCTAAGGCACTGCATCTCAGCGCTAGAGGCAACACTACAGACCATGGTTCGATCCCGGCTGTATCACAACCGACCGTGATCAGGAGTTCCATAGGGCGGCGCACAATTGTCCCAGGGTCATCAGGGTTAGGGGAAGGTTTGGCCGGAGTAGGTCGTCATTGCAAAATAAGAATTTGTTCTTAACTGACTTACCTAGTTATATAAAGGTTAAATTAAAAATGTATAAATACATTCAGAAAGTATTCAGACCTGTTAGGTTCTAATTCATATTCTAAAAACCCAACATACCCTTTCCCTTGACTTTTTCCACATTTTGTTACATTACAGCCTTATTCCAAAATTGATTAAATTGTTGTTTTTATCGTAATCAATCTACACAAAATACCCCATAATGACAAAGCACACATTTTTGCAAATGTATTAAAAAAACAGCTGAAATATCACATTTACATAAGTATTCAGACCCTTTTACTCAGTACTTCGTTGAACTCCCTTTGACAGCGATTACAGTAAAAATACTTCTTGGGTATGACGCTACAAGATTTTTCATCAAGGATCTCTGTATTTTGCTCCGTTCATCTTTCCCTCGATTCTGACTGATCTCCCAGTCCCTGCCGCTGAAAAACATCCTCACAGCATGATGCTGCCTCCACCATGCTTCACCTTAGGGATGGTGCCAGGTTTCCTCCAGACGTGACGTTTGGCATTCAGGCCAAAGAGTTTAATCGTGGTTTCATCAGACCAGAGAATCTTGTATCTCATGGTCTGAGAGTCCTTTAGGTGCCTTTTGGCAAACTCCAAGAGGGCTATCGTGTGCCTGTTACTGAGAAGTGGCTTCTGTCTGGCCACTCTACCATAAAGGCCTGATTGGTGGTGCTGCAGAGATGGTTGTCCTTCTGGAAGGTTCTAAACGTCTTCCATTTAAGAATGATGGAGGCCACTGTATTCTTGGGGACCTTCAATGCTGGGGATGAGCATGCGCATCTTCAATATGTACCCATTGTTCCTCTTTAGTGCATTTAACTATATGTTACAAGTAAAAGCCTTGGGTAGCGAGTTAAAACCACCCTAAGACTTAGGAAGATGTAAAACTTTCCTTTTTATTCTCAGAATTTTATTCGCACATATAAAAGTCTTATGACCGAGTATACTTTTTAAAATAATGTCTTCAGTGGGGTAATTAGTAGCACCGAGGAACAAAAAAGATTTTTTTTTTATTCTACATGTAAGATTTATGGGAAGATTATTCCATTTTAATTAGATCTGCTTTCATATTGTTGAGTAATGGAATAAAGTTATCTTTATATATGTGTTGTTTGTTGTCACTTACTAAGCATCCTAAGTATTTAATATTTTTTTGTGGTCAACTTAAAGGATTGCTGTAGATCGTGAGTTATTATTTTTCTTACTGCCATTATTTCTTAATTTTTTTCCCCATGTTAATTTTATAACCTGAGTTTTTTTTGTATTCTGAAAATATTTTTTGCAAAGGGGGCATTGAGTTTTCAGTATTGGTCAGGTATATCAGGTGATGCAAATAAGTTTAGTTTATATTCATGTTTACCAATACTGATGCCTGTTACGTTTGGGCCCTGTCTAATTATTTCTGCAACTGGTTCAATTGCCAGTACAAACAGGAGGTGGGAGGGGGGACATCCCTGTCTTGTGCACCTTTCTAAAGCAGTATAATAAAATAATGTATTATTTGTGTATATTTTTGCTTTAGGATATTTATACAATATTTATTAATTTAGCTGGAAGTTGAAAACTTAAACGTTTTGAATAGAAAAGGCCATTCAAGACGATGTAAAGACTTTTCCACATCAACAGCCATTATTGATAAATCTATATCCATTTTTTTTGCGTATTGTACGTCTTAAGGATCAGACCCGTTTTTTCAATTTTTGCCTAAAATGACATACCCAAATCTAACTGCCTGTAGCTCAGGACCTGAAGCAAGGATATGCATATTCTTGATACCATTTGAAAGGAAACACGTAAGTTTGTGAAAATATGAAATGAATGTAGGAGAGAATATAACACATTAGATCTGGTAAAAGATAATACAAACAAACAAAAAACATGCGTTTTCTATTATTTTTTTGTTCCATCATCTTTGAAATGCAAGAGAAAGGCCATAATATAATGTAGGAGTCTAGAGACAATTTTGATTTTGGCCAAGAGATGGCAGCGGTGTGTGTGCAAAGTTTCAGATTGATCCAATGAAGTATTGCAATACTGCACAATATTTTCTATCAAGTCTGCCTAAAATTGGTAAATTTATACATTTTCAAGTACATAACTATAGAGAACATAGCAAAATGATATGGTAATACAAAATGTAAGTTTACACACTCCCAGAAATGTCATGCATGATGGATCATTAGCTTATACACTAACTTTCACACATCTAGATGGCCGGGAGGGGTGGGTGTGGAGCTAGAGACAGCAGGGCTTCAAACTGTATAACCCAGTTCCTACATTTTAATATTAAAACTGATTTTATCAAACAAAACTATGCTACATTTTATCTCTGGGACCCTCAGGATGACAAATCAGAGCAAGATTACTGAATGTAAGTACATTATTTACCTTTCATAGGTGAATGTATCAAACCAGTTGCCGTGATAAAAAGTGTTTTGTTGTTGTGCACTCTCCACAAACAGCATGGTATTTTTTCACTGTAATAGCTACTGTAAATTGGACAGTGCAGTTAGATTAACAATAATTTAAGCTTACTGCCCATATAAGACATGTCTATGTCCTGGAAAGTTTGCTGTTACTTTCAATGTCATTCTAGTCACATTAGCGCACGTTAGCAACAACCATCCCGGGATAGAGACACCGATCCTACGGAATCCTTAACCTCTCTTGGGTAGGGGGCGGTATTTTCACATCCGGATGAAAAGCATGCCCAGAGTAAACTGCCTGCTACTCAGGCCCAGATGCTAGGATATGCATATTATTAGTAGATTTGGATAGAAAACACTGAAGTTTCTAAAACTGTTTGGATGATGTCTGAGTATAACAGAACTCATATGGCAGGCAAAAACCTGAGAAAAAATCCAACCAGGAATTGGGAAATCTGAGGTTTGTAGTTTTTCAACTCTTTGCTTATCCAAGATACAGAGGAAATGGGGTCATATTGCACTTCCTAATGCTTCCACTAGATGCCAACAGTCTTTAGAACCTTGTTTGAGGCGCCTACTGTGAAGTGGGGGCAGATGAGAGGGGAATGAGTCAGAGGTCTGCCAGAGAGTCACGAGATGACCAGACACGTTCACGTGAGAGAGTTAGCTTGCGTTCCATTGCATTTCTGAAGACAAAGGAATTATCCGGTTGGAACATTATTGAAGATTTATGTTAAAAACATCCTAAAGATTGATTCTATACATCGTTTGACATGTTTCTACGGACTGTAACAAAACTTTTTGACTTTTCGTCTGCACCTAGTGATCGCGCGTCATGAATTTTGATTACTGGGCTAAACGCGCGAACAAAAAGGAGGTATTTGGACATAAATTATGGACTTCATTGAACAAAACAAACATTTATTGTGTAACTAGGATTCCTGGGAGTGCATTCTGATGAAGATCATCAAAGGTAAGTGAATATTTATAATGTATTTCTAACTTCTGTTGACTACACAACATGGCGGATATCTGTTTGGGTTATGTTGGTCTCTAAGTGCTGTACTCAGATTATTGCATGGTGTGCTTTTTCCGTAAAGTTGTTTTGAAATCTGACACAGCTGTTGCATTAAGGATAAGTGGATCTAAAATTCCATGCATAACAGTTGTATCTTTAAGCAATGTTTATTATGAGTATTTCTGTAAATTGATGTGGCTCTCTGCAAAAATCACCGGATATTTTGGAACTACTGAACATTACGCGCCAATGTAAACTCAGAATTTTGGATATAAATATGAACTTTACAGAACAAAACATACATGTATTGTGTAACACGAAGTCCTATGAGTGTCATCTGATGAAGATAATCAAAGGTTAGTGATTAATTTTATCTCTATTTCTGCTTTTTTGTGACTCCTCTCTTTGGCTGTAAAAATGGCTGTGTTTTTCTGTGACTTGGCTCTGACCTAACAATCGTTTGGTGTGCTTTCGTCGTAAAGCCTTTTTGAAATCGGACACTGTGGCTGGATTTACAACAAGTGTATCTTTAAAAATGGTGTAAAATACTTGTATGTTTGAGGAATTTTAATTATGGGATTTCTGTTGTTTTGAATTTGACGCCCTGCAGTTTCACTGGCTGTTGACGAGGTGAGACGCTACCGTTCCACATACCCTAGAGAGGTTTAAGGAGGTTTAAACTGAAACATGTTCTTGTATTTGTTTGTACAGTAAGTGTCTATCTTTAATAAACCCTGTTTGATTAATATGTATCAAGTCTGGTAATATTTTTGCCATTCTATTGCTTATAAGCTTTGTTATTATTTTATTGTCACAATTTATTAAACTTATGGGTCTATAATCAGCAAGGGACTCCAGATTTTCCTGGTTTTAATATAACTGAAAGAACTGTTTGATACATGCAACTAGGGAGTACTGAATTAAGTGACGTGTGTTGTCATGTGTAAATAAGGTGGCTACTTTGTCACAAAATGTTGAATAGATTTCTATGAGAAAGCCATCCATTCCTGGTGCTTTTGTACAGGTAAATGTTTTAACAGAATCTAATATTTCTTCCTGGGTGACCTCTGTTTTTAATGATTATTTTTTGTCTGCTGATAGTTACTTCAGAGTTGTTGAGTCTAAGAAGGCTAAAGGATCCATCCAACTGTTGTTTAATTCATTTGTTCATAGAAACTTTTAAAATTGTCATTAATCTCATTGTTGTTTATAATTACCTCTTTTATATCTCTACAACCCACGCCTCGTCACACCCACTTTCTCCCGCCCGCCCGCCCACCCACACACATCCACATTCACTCTCTCTCACTCTCCCATTCATATGCACAGACACATACACCCACTCACACCCTCTCGCCTACACACACACACACATCCATAGAACAATTGACTTACATGCTATATTTACTATTTTATATTGTCATTTTAGTGCCCATGTATCTGGTTGGCATCAGCTAAGTCTATTACTTCCTAGAGAAAAACAGCTACTTGGGGACAATAGAGTCTAAATTGTATTGGGGAGGGGGAAGGAATGTTGTCTCAACTTACAATAAGCTGGTCTTGGGCATCACTGTATGTAGCCTAGTGTGCTTATCTGTTTTTTCCTGCTTCTGCCTCTTCTCAGTGCACTGGGCTCTCTTTCAACTGGAAAGGTTTCCTGCAACCTGTTCAGGGCTTCATCGATGCTTGTGAACTCCATTCTGTGTTCCCTTCCATACCCACAGTACTGCCGGGAAGCGGAGTTGAGACTTGATTTCTTTTTCCTCCAGTGACTATCCAATAGAAATGAATTGCTGGAGTATTTTACTCAGTCTAGCAGAAAGGCCCTGGACCTTGATGTCCTTTCCCTCCTGTGTCCTAAGAATGTTTAATTATTTAGGGTTCTTCTGCTTCACGCCGATCCGATGACATCGCTCCAGACCATCCGGTGACATAATCCATGCCAAGCTCTTCTGATATAAGCTTGATCACCTTGCTGGAAAGGTCCCCTTTATCCTCATCCTCCGGTAAGGTCAATATTCTCATATTATTTTGTCTCAATCCGTTTTCTAGCTGATCCAGTTGATCTTCTAAAGTTTGTTTCTAAACTTTGTTTCCAGAAGGCCAATTTAATTGTCTTTTTCGTCCACTCACCCACCCTGTATATGCATATCTGACTCGATAGACTACTTTCCTTTCGAGCAAATCTACTTTTTTAATAACAGATTTAGAGAGGATTTTAGATATGTTTTTCTGGATATAATTCAGCTGGCAGCTGCTCTCATTTGCATCTCCAAGTTGTTCTTTGACTTTTCCTCTAAGGGAAGCCATGGCGTGCTGGGTTCGAATCTCAGTGTCACTTTACTCACAGATTGGTTCGCTGTTGTGAATACAGTGCCTTGCAAAAGTATTCATCCCCATTTGGTGTTTTTCCAATTTTGTTGCATTACAACCTGTAATTTAAATGGATTTATATTTGGATTTCATGTAATGGATATACACAAAATATTGGTGTAGTGAAATGAAAAAAATTACTTGTTTCAAAAAGATTCTAGAAAATAAAAAACTGAAAAGTGGTGCGTGCATATGTATTCACCCCCTTTGCCATGAAGCCCCTAAAAAAGATCTGGTGCAACCAATTACCTTCAGAAGTTACATCATTTGTTAAATAAAGTCCACCTGTGTGCAATCTAAGTGTCACATGATCTCAGTATATAAACACCTACTCTGAGCAAGGAGCTCTCCAAACAGGTCAGGGACAAAGTTGTGGAGAAGTACAGATCAGGGTTGAGCTATAAAAAAATATCAGAAACTTTGAACATCCCACGGAGCACTATTAAATCCATTATTATAAAATGGAAAGAATATGGCACCTCAAACTTGCCAAGAGAAGGCCGCCCACCAAAACTCACAGACCAGGCAAGGAGGAAATTAATCAGAGAGGCAACAAAGAGACCAAAGATAACCCTGAAGGAGCTGCAAAGCTCCACAGCAGAGATTGGAGTATCTGTCCATAGGACCACTTTATGCCGTACATTCCATAGAGCTGGGCTTTACGGAAGAGTGGCCAGAAAAAAGCCATTGCTTGAAGAAAAAAATAAGCAAACCCGTTTGGTGTTTGCCAAAAGGCAGGTGGGAGATTCCCCAAACATATCGAAGGTACTCTGGTCAGATGAGACTAAAATTGAGCTTTATGTCAATCAAGGGAAACGCTATGTCTGTCGCAAACCCAACACCCCGAAAACACCATCCCCACAGTGAAGCATGGTGGTGGCAGCATCATGCTGTGGGGATGTTTTCATTGGCAGGGACTGGGAAACTTGTCAGAATTGAAGGAATGATGGATGGCACTAAATACAGGGAAATTCTTGAGGGAAACCTGTTTCAGTCTTCCAGAGATTTGAGACTGGGATGAGGTTCACCTTCCATCAGGACAATGACCTTAAGCATACTGCTAAAGCAACACTCAAGTGGTTTACGGGGAAACACATTTAAATGTCTTGGAATGGCCTAGTCAAAGCCTAGACCTCAATACAATTGAGAATCTGTGGTATGACTTAAAGATTGCTGTACACCAGCGGAACCCATCCAGCTGGAGCAGTTTTACCTTGAAGAATGGGCAAAAATCTCAGTGGCTAGATGTGCCAACCTGATAGAGAAATACCCCAATAGACTTGCAGCTGTAATTGCTGCAAAAGGTGTCTCTACAAAGTATTGAATTTGGGGGGGTGAATAGTTATGCACACTCAAGTTTTCAGTTTGTCTTATTTCTTGTTTGTTTCACAATAATAAATAAAAAAATTGCATCTTCAAAGTGGCATGTTGTGTAAATGAAATGATATAAACCCCCAAAAAATCAATTTTAATTCCAGGTTGTAAGGCAACAAAATAGGAAAAATGCCAAGGGGTTGAATACTTTCGCAAGCCACTAACTGACCGCTCACTCTCTCCTGGTTACTTGGATATATATTAATCTATCGGTTTCTTCATATAACCACAATCTTGTCGGTACAAAACGGAGCTACTCTCTCCCAATACGTCCTATCGAATTGAGGCTGTTCTGAGGGCAAAAGGGGGTGCAACTTAATATTAAGAAGGTGTTTCTTAATGTTTTGTACACTGTGAATAGTGCACTATATACTACGCTAGTAATCTAGGCATAGAAGTGTCTTTGCCTGCATCCCAAATGGCACCCTATGCCCTATATTGTCCATTCCTTTTTACCAGGGCCCATAGGGCTTTGGTCAAAGCTAGTGCACTATATAGGGCATAGAGTGTCATTTGGGATGCAGGAAAAGACACTGCAAAGCCTAGATTATAGTATAGTCAAAAAGCAATCAGATGCAAACTAAACTAAAAAGCACACAGCATTTCCCTGTAAATGGAAAATATGGGGTACGGATGATATAGAAGAGGAACATAAAGACAAATATTTACTTGATGGTAGGCGGCCTATAAGGAAAATAAAGGTGTATGGAATGTGGAGAGAATATGGAAGAAAAGGGACAATATTTATTCAGGTTAGGCAGACCTATATATTATAAATGTATGCCTTCTCTATGCTATAATGACAGGTGCCATTGATATGACTATGAATTGTACTGATCGCATAGCAATCACACTAAAACAAAGTAGCCTATTATTGGAAATAACAAAGAATGCAGGAGCAGCCTGTGTGTGTGTGTGTGTGTGTCTCAATCCTGAGGCTACACACCACCTACGCAACCTGATCCGACAGCCCACACGCATGCACACACAGTCAGAGCCTCAGTATTTACACACACACACACTAATTAGCCCTCGTATTTATGGAACAGTGTGACTGTGGACTAATTGTGAGCAAAAGATAATCAGACAATTAGAGCAAGAGAGCGAGAGTGGTAGAGAGAGAGCAGTAGAGAAAGAGCGGTAGAGAGAGACACTGAAAGGGAGGGAGGAACTGAGGGAGGAATGGAATAGAGGGAGGGAACCCTACGGTCAGCAGTATCTGAGAACGACAACTGCACTCCATTGGTCTGCTGTCCCCTGGGGTGTGTGTGTACATGTGTGTCTGTGTATGTGTGTGAGCTCCTGCATATGTACCTCCTGCCTCCCTCCACACAGCTTCCATAACACAAGGCTACAGCAGCCACTGCAAGCGTCTGTCCTTTCTCTTAACTCTCTGATCAGCTGTAACTTAAGGACGAGCAGCAATGCATTGTGGGTAGGAAGAAGCGACTAGAAGAAAAAAAAACATTGAGAGCTGAGGGCACCTTTAAGTTACAGCCTGGCCTATGAATCACAAGCCAAGTAACCAGCCCTGCCCTCCTGAGCCAGTGGAGGAAAACACCACCAGAGAAATCACATTTCTATTTCCACACTGATTTTCCTGCCTCCCTTTTTTCACCTTTCTTTGGACATACCGTGTGAATTATTATTTTGTTGCACAGACAGCTCATTCGATGCACAGACTCATCCGGTGGTGGATGCACTACTTCTACATGCATATGGATCATACATCCTAATACAGTATGTGACAGAGGCGGTGACACTGACATTTGGCTTTCGGTGATAAAACAGCCCATTATGCCAACCAGCCAGGAATCACCAATGGACTCATGTACATGATGATGACCATTAGAGGAGCTTCCTAATCATTACCATTCTACCACTCTTACTATAAGGGTTTGTTTGGTAAACAGATCACAATATACCACTATTACACCATTTCCGTACATCGGTTTTCCCCATCAAAAATCTATTGAAGGCACCCAATCGTTTTATGACCCACATTAGACTGCTTAATGGGGAAAAGGGGAGTAGGAACTAAGAAACTGCAAAGTTTGTATCAGTGGGGACATCTTCAATGCTGCACTGTCCTTGTAAAACGAAAAACAATTAATCTCCATTATAACCCAGTCATGGGGATGACAGGAGAGAAAATGGAAAGCAACTGAAATGAATTAAAGCGCAAAAGAGAGTCAGTCATTTCAGTTTTTTCAGAAAGAGAGCAGGATATGGAGTGGAGTCCAAAATTATTGACACCCTTGATAAAGATGAGCAAAAATTACGGAATAAAATAATTCAATTACTGAGCTATACTTTATGCTAAAAATATATCATACAATACTAATACTCAGCGAAAGAGATTTTGTTTAGAAAATAACTTTTTTTTCAAAAAGGGAGAGGTCAAAATGATTGACACCCCTGTTTTTAATACCTCGCCTTGCGAGGATACCGACCTCGCCTTCAAGTTTTTATTGTCACATGCACAAGTACAGTGAAATGTCTTTCTTGCAAGCTCTTTCCCAGCAATGCCGTAATCAATATCAGTAGTACTATAATTTAAAAAAAATAGTTAAGTAGAACAAAAAAACACAAGAAAATAAGTAAGCTATATACAAAGTCAGTTCCAGGGTCAGTGCCAATACCATGTTTACAATGTGCAGGGGTGGTAGGGTGGTAGAGGTAGATACAGTGCCTTCAGAAAGTATTCACACTCCTTGACTTTTTCCACATGTTGTTGTGTTACAAAGTGGGATTAAAATGAATTACACAAAATAAACTAATGTCCAAAAAATTCTAACATTTGTAAAAACATTTACGAAGAATAATACACTAATATGTCTTAGTATTCAACCCCCTGAGTCAATACAAGTTAGAATCACCTTTGGCAGCGATTACAGCTATGAGTCTTTCTGAGTACGTCTCTAATAGCTTCCCACACCTGGCTTGTGCAACATTTGCTCATTATTCTTTTCAAAATTCTTCAAGCTCTGTCACATTGGTTGTTGATCATTGCTAGAGAACCATATTCAGGTCTTGCCATAGATTTTCTAGCAGATTTAAGTCAAAACTAACTCTGACATTCAGGAACTCCAGTGTAGATTTGGCCTTGTGTTTTAGGTTATTGTCCTGCTGAAAGGTGAATTCATCTTCCAGTGTCTGGTGGAAAGCAGACTGAACAAGGTTTTCCCCTAGGATTTTGCCTGTGCTTAGCTCCATTCTGTTTATTTTCTATCCTGAAAAACTCCCCAGTCCTTAACGATTACAAGAATACAATATGGAGAGTGGTACTCAGTAATGTGTTCATGTTGGATTTGCCCCAAAACATAACATTTTGTATTACGGACAAAAAAGTGAATGGCTTTGCCACATTTTTTGCAGATTACTTTAGTGCCTTGTTGCAAATAGGATGCATGTTTTGGAATATTTTTATTCTGTACAGGCTTCCCTCTTTACACTCTGTCAATTAGGTTATTATTGGGGAGTAACTACAATGTTGTTGCTCCATCCTCAGTTATCCTATTACAACCATTAAAATCTGCAACTATTTTAAAGTCACCATTGGCCTCATGGTAAAATCTCTGAGCGGTTTCCTTCCTCTCCGGCAACTGAATTAGGAAGGATGCCTGTATCTTTGTAGTGACTGGGTGTATTGATACACCATCCAAAGTCTGTTCCAACCATCCAAAAACCATTCCAATAAATAACTTCACCATGCTCAAAGGGATATTCAATGTCTGCTTTTCCCCCGCCCATCTACCAATAGGTGCACTTCTTTGCGAGGAATTGGGAAAAACTCCCTGGTCTTTGTGGTTGAATCTGTTTGAAAACCACTGCTCGACTGAGGGACCTTACAGATAATTGTATGTGTGGGGTACAGAGATGGGATAGTCATTCAAAAATTGTGTTAAACACTATTATTGCACACAGAGTGAGTCCATGCAACTTATTACGTGACTTGATAAGCACATTTCTACTCCTGAACTTATTTAGGCATGCAATAACATAGGGGTTGACTCAAGACAGTTCAGCTTTCATTTGTAAACATTTTTAAAAACATAATTCCACTTTGACATTATGGGGTATTGTGTGTAGGCCAGTGATACAAATGTATTCCATTTTAAATTCAGGCTGTAACGCAACAAAATGTGCCACAACAATACTTGAAAATCAAAGACCAGTGGTGGGTTTGGCGTCGAAATGACAATGCATAAGCAGAAAATAACCATATACCTACTGTAAAATATGGTGGTGGATCTTTGATTTTTAAATATTGTGGTGGCAACACCATGTTATGGGTATGCTTGTCACCGGAAGGGACTGGGGAGTTTGTCAGGATCAAAAATATGAAAGGCGCTAAGCCCAGGTAAAATGTTGGGGGGAAAACCGTCATAGTCTTCTGAAAACCTAACCATGGGATACAGTTTTATTATCCAGTGGGACAATTATACACGCTTTCCAAGAGGTATTGAGTGCTCCTTAATGGTCCAGTCTCAGCCCTGACTTAAACCCTGCTTGAAAATCAGAGACAAGGTTTGAACATTGTTGTCCGTCAATGATCCCCAAACAAATTTACTGAGGATCTATTTTGCCATAAGTGTTGTGCAAGATTAGTAGCATCTTATTCAAAACTATTCACATCTGTAATGGCTGTCAAAGGGGCTTGGAGACATGCAATCAATACTGGTCTATTTTTTTGTTATTGTTATTATTTGCAAGATTTTCTACAATTTGTCTTTCACTTTGAAAATGTGGAGTAGGTTGTGTAGATCTGAAGGGGGAAAAAAATTGAATTTATTCCCTATTTAGATGTAATTTTAAGGCAGCTAAATGTGAAGACTATGCAAAGGGTATGTAGACTTTCATTAGCGACTGTGTCTAGACAGTGAGTTTAATCCCTGACAAAGCATTATTGTTTTTATAGATGCAACGGAAAGCCAATGTGTTCCATTGAGCCCATTTCAGCCACTACTGGAGTGTGTTTGAGAGGTCATTACAAACGTTTCCGCTGTCATTACATTAACAGAAGAAAAAAAACGAATGGCACAAGCAAGAGTGGGAAAGTGTAAAAAGACAAGGATTTTGCACCCATTAAACACAAGAAATAGGTGGGCGGGGCATGCGCATTCCTACACACATGCATACACACACAGTATTGGTATGGCATTGATGCTGTTATTGCTGATGATGTTTTGGCACTCACCTGCGTATGCTATGTTCTTAGGGTTGCCGTACGGTGTCCCGGGCTGGACAGGACTGTACACAGGATTCATGTTGGAAGACAGTCTACCCTTACTGCAAGGAGAACAGACAGAGAGAGAGACAGAGCGAGATATAAACATATGGTGAGAAGAAAGTCATGGCATTCAATAATTATTCATTGAGAATATGCATAAACTCAGAGGTCTCCATCTTGGAAGTGTTCCATAGCCAGCTTAAAGACATCTGACATCTGAAAAACTAAAAGGTACTCCACAAAAACTACCATTAAACTCACAATATTGTAGCAGGTCTGATTTTGAAAGTAGTTTTTTCGATGTTCGTGAGAAGGCAGCAATTTATTTCCGCAGGATAAAAGTAAATCAGGTAGAAAATGTGAAAGCATACAATACAATTGTTGCTAAATAAAAATGAGTAAAATAAAAATATTTCTGTATTATGGTATTTCTGACTGTTTTGAACATCTTCAACAGTCACATAAGAAGACACAAGCACAAACGTGACTGACATACTAGGACATTCTTCAACCTGAGCTCATTTGTTTGCAACACTTTTCTCCACCTCTTTCTCAACCTGTTTCCACCAACCATCTCTTTCACACGCATGCAAGAACTGAACCACACGCACACACATACTCTCTGTCTCTCTTGACAGACATTCATATTTAGCTCGTTCAAGATTTCCAAGAAGGTTCGCGAGGCTACTCGTTCTCGCTCTCACACAAGTTTGCAGACGACACAACAGTTGCAGGCTTGATTACCAACAATGACGAGAGCCTATAGGGAGGAGGTGTGTAGTGTCAGGAAAAAACCTCTCGCTCAACATCAACAAAGGAGATGATTGTGGACTTCAGGAAACAGCAGAGGGAGCACCCCCCTATCCACATTGACGGGACAGAGTGGAGAAGGTGGAAAGTTAAGTTCCTCGGCATACACATCACGGACAAACTGAAATGGTCCACCCACACAGATAGCGTGGTGAAGAAGGCGCAACAGCGCCTCTTCAACCTCAGGAGGCTGAAGAAATTTGGCTTGTCACCTAAATCCCACAAACTTTTACAGATGCACAAATCGAGAGCATCCAGTCGAGCTGTATCACCGCCTGGTACGGCAACTGCACCACCCTCAACCGTAAGGCTCTCCAGAGGGTGGTGCGGCCTGCACAACGCATCACCTGGGACAAACTACCTGCCCTCCAGAACACCTACAACACCCGATGTCACAGGAAGAACATAAAGATAATCAAGGACAACAACCACCCGAGCCACTGCCTGTTCACCCCGCTATCATCCAGAAGGCGAGGTCAGTACAGGTGCATCAAAGCAGGGACCGAGAGACTGAAAAACAGCTTCTATCTCAAGGCCAACAGAATGTTAAACAGCCATCACTAACAGAGAGGCTGCTGCCAACATACAGACCCAAATCACTGGCCACTTTAATAAATGAGTTTAATAAAAGGTATAATGTTTACATATCCTACATTACTCATCTCATATGTATATACTGTATTTCATTGCATCTTGCCTATGCTGCACGGCCATCGCTCATCCATATATTTATATGTACATATTCTTATTCCATCCCTTTACAATTGTGTGTATATGGTAGTTGTTGTGAATTTGTTAGATTACTTGTTAGATATTACTGTACTGTCGAAACTAGAAGCACCAACATTTCGCTACACTCGCATTAACATCTGCTAACCATGTGTATGTGACAAAAAACATTTGATTTGACACACACACTTCTCTCTTCGTTCTAGGAGGCAGTTAGCCTTGTGTTTAAGACCATTGGGCCAGTAACCGAAAGGAAGGTTTCTGGTTTGAATCCCTGAGCTGACCAAGTGAAAAATCTGTCGATGTACCCTTGAGCAAGAGTGTCTGGTTATTGACAAAAATGTATAATGTCCTGTTTGTAACCCAAGCAGCCAGGAGCCTATCCCCAGTCTAGAGGCCATCCCAGGAACAAAAGGACCTCCCTCACATTAGAGAGCTCTCTCCCAGTGTGTGTGTGTGGAATTGAATCAAAGTTGTAAACAGTACAGTGAAATGCTTACTTACAGGCTTTTCCTCAACAATGCAATAATACTAAGTCAGATTTTAAAAAATACACGGGAATATGTGTGCACACTTGATGAGTGAGAGACAATGCCTTCCTCAAGGGATCCATGTGACCTTTCACATGGACCCTGTCACCCTTCCACTCACTGTCACGTTCCTGACCTGTTTTCTGTTAGTTTTGTATGTGTTAGTTGGTCAGGACGTGAGTTTGGGTGGGCAGTCTGTTTTGTGTTTCTATGTTGGTTTAAGGGTGACCTGATATGGCTCTCAATTAGAGGCAGGTGGTTTTCATTTCCTCTGATTGAGAGCCATATTAAGGTAGGTGTTTTCACATTGATTGTTGTGGGTGGTTGTCTCCTGTGTCTGTGTATGTTGCGCCACACGGGACTGTTTTCGGTTTGTTTGTTCGTTCGGTTTTTGTGTAGTCTGTTTTTCCTGTTCGTGCGTTCTTCGTGTTTCATGTAAGTTCTTACGTTGAGGTCAGTCTACGTCGTTTGTTGTTTTGTATCTATTCAAGTGTTCTTCCTGTTTTTTTCGGTTTTGTTTAATAAATATAATGTCAAGTTACAACGCTGCGTCTTGGTCGAATCACCACTCCTCCTTTTCGTATGAAGAGGAGGAGGAATTCCAGAACACTCACAGAATGGTTGTATTCATTAGTGAAAACCGTAGCAAAACGTTCAGATATGTAAAATGATTACAAGCGTTTCTTATTGGAATAGTTCAGGTAGTCCCTTCCGGTTTTGGCCCATTTGCTTCCTTTTCGTTCTTATTGAATATGAACCAAAACTGGCATCATACGTAGATTGTGTTCATTGGGGTATTTAAGGTTTTAAAACATTTTGCAACAGACAGCAAAAATGAGGTAGGCCCGTGTTTCCATTTTGCCAAATGAACAATAACACATCCCTGGTTTACTCATCAGCTGTCTGACCATTTTTTTGAAAAGTCAAAACACAGATCAGACACCTATGCATACCCCACAAGACATGCCACTAGAGTAGAGTTCGACCGATGGCCGATTAATTAGGGCCGATTTCAAGTTTTCATAACAATCGGTAATCGGCATTTTTGGACGCCGATTACATTGCACTCCACGAGGACACTGCGTGGCAGGCTGACCACCTGTTACGCGAGTGCAGCAAGGAGCCATGGTAAGTTGCTAGCTAGCATTAAACTTATCTTATAAAAAAACAATCAATCTTAACATAATCACTAGTTAACTACACATGGTTGATGATATTGCTAGTTTAACTAGCTTGACCTGTGTTGCAAATAATCAATGCGGTGACGGTTAATTTATCATCGAATCACAGCCTACTAAACGGGGGATTTAACAAGCGCATTTGCGAAAATAAAAAAATCACTGTTGCACCAATGTACCTAACCATAAACATCAATGCCTTTCTTAAAATCAATACACAACTATATGTTTTAAACCTGCATATTTAGTTAAAAGAAATTCATGTTAGCAGGCAATATTAACTAGGGAAATTGTGTCACTTCTCTTGTATTCTGTGCAAGCAGAGTCTGGGTGTATGCAGCAGTTTGGGCCGCCTGGCTCGTTGCGAACTGTGTGAAGATAATTTCTTCCTAACAAAGACCGTAATTAACTTGCCAGAATTTTACATAATTACATAACATTGAAGGTTGTGCAATGTAACAGCAATATTTGGACTTATGTATGCCACCCGTTCGATTAAATACGGAACGGTTTCGTATTTCACTGAAAGAATAAACATTTTGTTTTCGAAATTATAGTTTCCGGATTTTACCATATTAATGACCGAAGGCTCGTATTTCTGTGTGTTTATATATTATAATTAAAGTCTATGATTTGATAGAGCAGTCTGACTGAGCGGTGGTAGGCAGCAGCACGCTCGTAAGCATTCATTCAAACAGCACTTTCCTGCGTTTGCCAGCAGCTCCTCGCAATGCTTGAAGCACAGCACTGTTTATGACTTCAAGCCTATCAACTCCCGAGATTAGGCTGGCAATACTATAGTGCCTATAAAAACATCCAATAGTCAAAGGTATATGAAATACAAATGGTATAGAGAGAAATAGTCCCATAATTCCTATAATAAATTACAACCTAAAACGTCTTAACTGGGAATATTGAAGACTCATGTTAAAAGGAACCACCAGCTTTCATATGTTCTCATGTTCTGAGCAAGGAACTTAAACGTTAGCTTTTTTACATGGCACATATTGCACTTTTACTTTCTTCTCCAACACTGTTTATGCATTATTTAAAACAAATTGAACATGTTCCATTATTTATTTGAGACTAAATAGATTTTTATTTATCTATTATATTAAGATAAAATAAGTGTTAATTCAGTATTGTTGTAATTGTCATTATTACACATACATATAATAAATAAATAAATAAATAAATAAATATCGGCCGATTAATCGGTATCGGATTTTTTGGTCCTCCAATAATCGGTATTGAAAAATCATAAAATCGGTCGACCTCTACACCAGAGGTCTCTTCACAGTCACCAAGTACAGAACAGACTATGGGAGGTGCACAGTCCTACATAGAGCCACGATTACATGGAACTCTATTCCACATCAAGTAACTCATGCAAGCAGTAAAATTTGATTTAAAAAGCAGATGCAAATACACCTTATGGAACAGCGGGGACTGTGAAGAGAATGGCACAGACACATGCACACACACATTTATTGGCATCCCCCCATAGGACATTATGTCACACCGATGGACAATACACAAAAGGCAGTCAGAGTTTAAAGGTTAAAACATAATTAATTACACTTTCAGAAGTTTCTGACCACTGTAAAATGCAACTTCTAAACATCAGCAATGGGTCCTCGTTAAAGGATTTAAAGCATACTCATTCGAATTGGAGGGCCTCAAAAGAGTCCTGTATTGTTATTTTTCACCACTATCTCCCAGAGTCAGCAGTGGGTAATTTGCGTGCCCGGTGCCTTCCTTGGATGTGGTAGCTCCCTCCCGGAATCTAACTCTCTAACTCTGACTACTGTTTCTTGAAAAATGCTTATGTGTCATAAGTACAAGAGTGGGTGAAGGGAATTGTATTCATGTTTTCACTAATTAACTTAAATTCAAGGTTCCACAACCTTACCTGGGACAGTCACACCACTGCTGTGGGATTATTTCAGATACTCTTTAAAGGGTAGGGTTTCAGATGTTTTTGGGAAGATGGGCAGGGACTCTGCTGTCCTAGCTTGAGGGGGAAGCTGTTTCCACCATTGGGGTGCCAGGACAGAGAAGAGCTTTGACTGGGCTGAGCGGGATCTGCCCTCCCGTAGAGGTGGGAGGGCCAAGAGACCTGAGGTGGCAGAACGGAGTACTCGGGTTTGGAGTGTAGAGTTTGAGCATAGCCTGAAGGTAGGGAGGGGTAGTTCCTCTTGTTGATTCGTAGGCAAGTACCATGGTCTTATAGTGGATGTGAGCTTCAACTGGAGGCCAGTGGAGTGTGCGGAGGAACAAGGTGACATGGGAGAACATGGGAAGGCTGAACACCAGGCGGGCTGCGGCGTTCAGGATAAGTTTCAGGGGTTTGATGGCACAAGCAAGGAGGCAAGCCAACAGCCAGTTGCAGTAGGCCAGACTGGAGATGACAAGTGTCTGGATTAAGACCTGCGCCGCTTCCTGTGTGAGGTAGGGTCGTACTCTACGGATGTTGTAGAGCATGAACCTGCAGGAGCGAGTCACTGCTTTGATGTTTGTTTAGCAGAGAATGACAGGCTGTTGCCCGACGTCACGCCAAGGTTCATTGCACCGTGGAGTTGTCAACCGTGATGGAGAGTATTTCCCTGATGCCAATTAAATTACTAGTTTTGCAAAAGGGTTGTAAAGATATGCATTCCAGATACAAAGGCAAGAAGTTGGGCAAATGTATTAATGCATTTTGATCATTGTTGATACTTTTGACCTCAGTTCCAAAAAATGCTTATATGCAATTGAGAAAAATGTAATAGCCAAGAAACCGCTGCAGAGACAGAGAGAGATAGTGCTAAAAGAAAAGACGAGCAAAAGGAATGGACAGATAACAGAGGAGTGAAGAGATGGATGGGTTGTGTGTGTGTGTGTGTGCATGCATGCGCTGGTGGAGTTTAAGAGTAATAAAGAAATCAATAAGACAAACGATATATAATAAAAAAGAAAGTCAAATACAAAAAGATGACTGACAAACAGAATAAAAAGACATGATCACATGATGGCCAGACAGTGGAGGAAGAGAGGTGACAGACAGATGAGATAATGGGATGTTGAAAAAGACAGATTAGATGAGATGGAATGCTGGATTGATGCATGGACAAGATGAGGAGAAAAGGTTGATGAACTGAAGGAGGGGTATATTAAAGAGTGAATATTTACAACTGGTTAGGGAAAGTCCAGGACAGCAGACAAACAGGTGATAAACCAGACATATACACTCAGGTCCAAAATTATTGGCACCCTTGACAAAGATTAACAAAGAATGTACAATACAGTTGAAGTCGGAGGTTTACATACACCTTAGCCAAATACATTTAAATTCAGTTTCATATTTTCCTGACATTTAATCCTAGTTAAAATTCCCTGTCTTAGGTCAGTTAGGATCACCACTTTATTTTAAGAATGTGAAAAATAATAGAATAATAGTAGAGAATCATTTGTTTCAGCTTTTATTTCTTTCATCACATTCCCAGTGGGTCAGAAGTTTACATACACTCAATTAGTATTTGGTAAAATTGACTTTAAATTGTTTAACTTGGGTCAAACGTTTTGGGTAGCCTTCCACAAGCTTCCCACAATAAGTTGGGTGAATTTCGGGCCATTCCTCCTGACAGAGCTGGTGTAACTGAGTCAGGTTGGTAGGCATCCTTGCTCGCACACGTTTTTTCAGTTCTGCCTACAAATTTTCAATAGGATTGAGGTCAGGGCTTTGTGATGGCCAATACAATACCATGACTTTGTTGTCCTTAAGCCATTTTGCCACAACTTTGGAAGTATGCTTGGGGTCATTGTCCATTTGGAAGACCCATTTGCGACCAAGCTTTAACTTCCTGACTGATGTCTTGAGATGTTGCTTCAATATATCCATATCATTTTCCTCCCTCATGATGCCATCTATTTTGTGAAATGCACCAATCCCTCCTGCAGCAAAGCACCCCCACAACATGATGCTGCCACCACCGTGCTTCACGGTTGGGATGGTGTTCTTCGGCTTGCAAGCCTCCCCCTTTGTCCTCCAAACATAACGATGGTCATTATGGCCAAACGGTTCTATTTTTGTTTCATCAGACATTTCTCCAACAAGTACAATCTATGTCCCCATGTGCAGTTGCAAACCATAGTCTGGCTTTTGTATGGCGATTTTGGAGCAGTGGCATCTTCCTTGCTGAGCGGCCTTTCAGGTTATGTCGATATAGGACTTGTTTTACTGTGGATATAGATACTTTTGTACCAGTTTCCTCCAGCATCTTAACAATGTCCTTTGCTATAGTTCTGGGATTGATTTGCACTTTTCGCACCACAGTACGTTCATCTCTAGGAAACAGAACGCACCTCCTTCCTAAGCGGTATGACGGCTGCGTAGTCTCATGGTGTCAACTTAGTGTATGTAAACTTCTGACCCACTGGAATTGTGATACAGTGAATTATATGTGAAATAATCTGTCTGTAAACAATTGTTGGAAAAATGACTTGTGTCATGCACAAAGTAGATGTCCTAACCAACTTGCCAAAACTAAAGTTTGTTAACAAGAAATTTGTGGAGTGGTTGAAAAACGAGTTAACGACTCCAACCTAAGTGTATGTAAACTTCCGACTTCAACTGTATATATATTACATATACTGACCTATATTGTATGCTCAAAAAAATTGGGAAATATTTTGAACTAAATACAATTGTTCAGAGAGATTTTCGCAAGACACCTTGCGAGGATAACGACACTGAGCCTTTTTCTCAAATGTTTTATGAGCATGGACACACAGAGTGATCTTAGACCATTGGTTCATAAAGAATCAGTCCAGATCCTTGAAATCCTTCCTTTGCGCTAATGGCCTGCCCTCTTCAATTTTCAATAGTTGACTTTAAGAATGGCCCCAGGACCAGTGGAAGGAAAATAGCACCAGAACACCAAAGATCCATGACCAAATTTTACAGAAGGTATGGGGTTCTTTTCTGCATATGCATCTTTCTTTAGACACAAAACCCACCACTGATGTGCGTGGCCAAAGAGCTCTATTTCCATGTCATCTGACCATAGAACCAGTTCCAATCAAAGTGCCAAGGCCGTTTAGCAAATTCCAGGCATTTACATTTGTTGGATGACATGTACAGTCGTGGCCAAAAGTTTTGAGAATGACACAAATATTAATATCCACAAAGTCTGCTGCCTCAGTGTCTTTAGATATTTTTGTCAGATGTTACTATGGAATACTGAAGTATAATTACAAGCATTTCATAAGTGTCAAATGCTTTTATTGACAATTACATGATGATTCAAAGAATCAATATTTGCAGTGTTTACCCTTCTTTTTCAAGACGTCTGCAATCCGCCCTGGCATGCTGTCAATTAACTTCTGGGCCACATCCTGACTGATGGCAGCCCATTCTTGCATAATCAATGCTTGGAGTTTTGTCAGAATTTGTGGGGTTTTGTTTGTCCACACACCTCTTGAGGATTGACCACAAGTTCTCAATGGGATTAAGGTCTGGGGAGTTTCCTGGCCATGGACCCAAAATATCTGTTTTTTTCCCCCGAGCCACTTAGTTATCACTTTTGCCTTATGGCAAGGGGCTCCATCATGCTGGAAAAGGCATTGTTCGTCACCAAACTGTTCCTGGATGGTTGGGAGAAGTTGCTCTCGGAGGATGTATTGGTACCATTCTTTATTCATGGCTGTGTTCTTAGGCAAAATTGTGAGTGAGCCCACTCCCTTGGCTGAACAGCAACCCCACACATGGTCTCAGGATGCTTTACTGTTGGCATGACACGACACAGGACTGATGGTAGCGCTCACCTTGTCTTCTCCGGACAAGCTTTTTTCCGGATGCCCCAAACAATCTGAAAGGGGATTCATCAGAGAAAATGACTTTACCTCAGTCCTCAGCAGTCCAATCCCTGTACCTTTTGCAGAATATCAGTCTGTCCCTGATGTTTTTCCTCTTTGCTGCCCTTCTTGACACCAGGCCATCCACCAAAAGTCTTTGCCTCACTGTGCGTGCAGATGCACTCACACCTGCCTGCTGCCATTCCTGAGCAAGCTCTGTACTGGTGGTGCCCCGATCCCGCAGCTGAATCAACTTTAGGAGACGGTCTTGGCGCTTGCTGGACTTTCTTGGGTACCCTGAAGCCTTCTTCACAACAATTGAACCGCTCTCCTTGAAGTTCCGATAAATGGTTGATTTAGGTGCAATCTTACTGGCAGCAATATCCTTGCCCGTGAAGCCCTTTTTGTGCAAAGGAATGATGACGGCACATGTTTCCTTGCAGGTAACAATGTTTGACAGAGGAAGAACAATGATTCCAAGCACCACCCTCCTTTTGAAGCTTCCAGTCTGTTATTCGAACTCAATCAGCATGACAGAGTGATCTCCAACCTTGTCCTTGTCAACACTCACACCTGTGTTAACGAGAGAATCACTGACATGATGTCTGCTGGTCCTTTTGTGGCAGGGCTGAAATGCAGTGGAAATGTTTTTGGGGGATTCAGTTCATTTGCATGGCAAAGAGGGACTTTGAAATTAATTGCAAATCATCTGATCACTCTTCATAACATTCTGGAGTATATGAAAATTGCCATCATACAAGCTGAGGCAGCAGACTTTGTGAAAATTAATGTGTCATTCTCAACTTTTGGCCACGACCGTAAATAGAGATCTTTAGCCACGCACATCAGTGGTGGGTTTGGCATTGAAAGAAAGATACATGCAACCTACAAAGTTAATACAATATACAGGGAATTCGGAAAGTATTCAGACCCCTTGACTTTTCCCACATTTTGTTACATTACAGCCTTATTCTAAAATTTATGAAATAAAAAAAATCCTCATCTATACACAATACCAAAGCGAAAACAGGTTTAGAAATTTTTGCAAATGTATTACAATAAAAAAACAGAAATACCTTATTTACATAAGTATTCAGACCCTTTGCTATAATACACAGAATTGAGCTCAGTTGCATCCTGTTTCCATTGATTATCCTTGAGATGTTTCTACAACTTGATTGGAGTCCACCTGTGGTAAATTCAATTGATTAGTCATGATTTGGAAATGTACACACCTGTCTATATAAGGTCCCGCAGTTCACAGTGCATGTCAGAACAAAAACTAAGCCATGATGTTGAAGGAATTGTACGTAGAGCTCCGTGAGAGGATTGTGTCGAGGCACAGATCTGGGGAAGGGTACCAAAAAATGTCTGCAGCATTGACGGTCCCCAAGAACACAGTGGCCTCCATCATTCTTAAATGGAAGAAGTTTGGAACCACCAAGACTCTTCCTAGAGCTGGCCGCCCGGCCAAACTGAGCAATCGGGGGAGAAACCTATGGTCACTCTCACAGAGCTCCAGAGTTCCTCTGTGGAGATGGGAAAACCTTCCAGAAGGACAACCATCTCTGCAGCCTTCCACTAGTCAGGCATTTATGGTAGAGTGTCCACACGGAAGCCACTCCTCAGTAAAAGGCGCATGAAAGCCTGCTTGGAGTTTGCCAAAAGGCACCTAAAGACTCTCAGACCATGAGAAACAAAGGCCTGAATACCAAGCGTCACGTCTAGAGGAAACCTGGCACCATCCCTACGGTGAAGCATGGGGGTGGCAGCATCATGCTGTGAGGATGTTTTCAACGGCAGGGACGGGGAGACTAGTCAGGATTGAGGGAAAGATGAACAGAGCAAAGTACAGAGAGTTCCTAGATGAAAACCTGCTCCAGAGCACTCAGGAAATCAGACTGAGCGAAGGTTCACCTTCCAACAGGACAACAACCCTAAGCACACAGCCAAGACAATGCAGGAGTGGATGCGGGACAAGTCTCTGAATGTCCTTGAGTGGCCCAGAGAGCACGGACTTGAATCCGATTGAACATTTCTGGAGAGACTTGAAAATAGCTGTGAAGTGACGCTCCCCATCCAACCTGACAGACCTTGAGAGGATCTGCAGAGAAGGGGAGAAACTCCGCAAATACAGGTGTTTGTAGAGTCATACCCAAGAAAACTCAAGGCTGTAATCGCTGCAAAAGGTGCTTCAACAAAGTACTGAGTAAAGGGTCTGAATACTTATGTAAATGTTATATTTCAGTTAAAAAAATGTATATACATTTGCAAAAATGTCTAAAAACCTGGTTTTGCTTTCTCATTATGGGGTTTTGTGTGTAGATTGATGAGAGAGAAAAAACAATTTAATCAAATTTAGAATAAGGCTGTAAGGTAACAAAACGTTGAACAAGTCAAGGGGTCTGAATACTTTCCGAATGCACTGTAGCTCTGAATTTGTATAATTTATTTTATACAGTCTTATTTGTTCATCTTTATCAAGGGTGCCAATCATTTTGGACCTGACTGTATACTATATTGGCCATATACTACACATATATGGGCTATACATTACATTGACCATATATCACAAATATATTGGCCATATACAACAAATATACTGTATTTGCCATATTCTACAAATATATTGGTTATATGTTGCACATATACAGTGTACTACACATATAAATCATGCATATTATATAATGTACATATATTACCTAGCTTGAAACGTACAATGATTCCCAGGTACAGCACTGCAGGGCTTCCAAGCTGCTACCCACTCACTGCAGTAAGGCCGGCACCTACCTCAGCCTTCCCAAAATAAACTGGTGGGTTCTTGCTGAGAAAAACAGGCTGCTCTGCTACACACAAAAAGCATCAAGACTGTGGGCTCAGAGGATTCATATGACAGCAGAGTGCCAGCGAATGGCTGTCCAAATATACACACACACACAAAATAGCACGGAGACGCTTGAAATCCCTTGTATGTTTTTTCATACATAACTCGTGTATGCTTTGTCCAAGCATAACACAAGGCCTATACTCTGTCACTGAGTATCAGTTAGAGAGATATAGAGGAGGGATCATATACTTGTGTTTTCACTCAAAACACATGTATGTAGGGTGTCCAGTCAAAAATGCATATATTGACCAATGGGTCCGAAGCAAAGTTTTTGTATATATATATATATATATATACACAGTATCAGTCAAAAGTTTGGACAGACCCACTCATTCCAGGGTTTTACTTTATTTTTACATTGTAGAATAATAGTGAATACATCAAAACTATGAAATAACACATATGGAATCATGTAGTTACCAAAAAAGTGTTAAACAAATTATTCAAGTAGCCATCCTTTGCCTTGATGACAGCGTTGCACATTCTTGGCATTCTCTCAACCAGCTTCATGAGGAAGTCACCTGGAATGCATTTCAATTAACAGGTGTGCCTTGTTAAAAGTTCATTTGTGGAATTTCTTTCCTTCTTAATGCGTTTTAGCCAATCAGTTGTGTTGTGAAAAGGTAGGGTTGGTATACAGAAGATAGCCCTATTTGGTAAAAGAAGTCCATATTATGGCAAGAACACCTCAAATAAGCAAAGAGAAACGACAGTACATCATTACCTTAAGACATGAAGGTCAGTCAATTCAAGAACTTTGAAAATGTCTTCAAGTGCAGATGCAAAAACTCTCATGAGGACCACCACAGGAAAGGAAGACCCAGAGTTACCTCTGCTGCAGAGGATAAGTTCATTAGAGTTAACTGCACTTCAGATTGCAGCCCAAATAAATTCTTCAGAGTTCAAGTAACAGACACATCTCAACATCAACTGTTCAGAGGAGACTGCGTGAATCAGGCCTTCATGGTCAAATTGCTGCAAAGAAACCACTCCTAAAGGACACCAATAAGAAGAAGAGACTTGTTTGAGCCAAGAAACATAAGCAGTGGACATTAGATCATTGGAAATCTGTCCTTTGGTCTGACGAGTCCAAATTTTAGATTTTTGGTTCTGACCGCTGTGTCTTTGTGAGACACAGAGTAGGTAAACGGATGATCTCCACATGTGTGGTTTCCACCGTGAAGCATGGAGGAGAAGGTGTGATGATGTGGGGGTGCTTTGCTGGTGGCACTGTCAGTGATTTATTTCGAATTCAAGGCACACTTAACCAGCATGGCTACCACAGCATTCTGCAGCGATACGCCATCCCATCTGGTTTACGCTTAGTGGGACTATCATTTGTTTTCAACAGGACAATGACCCAACACACCTCCAGGCTGTGTAAGGTCTATTTGACCAAGAAGGAGGGTGATGGAGTGCTGCATCAGCTGGCCTAGCCTCCACAATCACCCGACCTCAACTCAATAGAGATGGTTTGGGATGAGTTGGACCGCAGAGCGAAGGAAATGCAGCCAACAAGTGCTTAGCATATGTGGAAGTCCTTAAAGACTGTTCGAAAAGCATTACAGTTGAAGCTGGTTGAGAGAATGCCAAGAGTGTGCAAAGCTGTCATCAAGGCAAAGGGTGGCTACTTTGAAGAATCTAAAATATATTTTGATTTGTTTAACACTTTTGGTTACTACATGATTCCATATGTGTTCATTCATAGTGTTGAAGTCTTCACTATTATTCTGCAATGTAGAAAATAGTAAAAATAAAGAAAACCCCTTGAATTAGTAGGTGTGTCTAAACTTGTGACTGGTACTGAACATAAAACTGTGCATAGAGGTTGGGAAATAAAATAATGTCATAGGAAAAAATGTCAGGACATGTCAGGACATCCATCATCCACCCAAGCCTGTGACAGAGTAAATGCAGAAAGAAAATGACAATATATTCAGTTAATTCGGTACCAACTCATTTTTGCATATACTGCAGAAGAAAAAAAAGGTGAAATTATATAACACCATTACATGCTGACCAGACCCGGACACGTCGCTTGCACTAGCATTGCAAAATAAATGTACACATACATGTCATTAAATTATTGCACCCATACTGCTCGCGAGCATCTGCGTAGCTAGGCGCTAAAATAGAGCTTGGTTCTATTTGTGATACTCGATGCGCTGAAAGTCCTGCCTCTCCAATCTCGTCATTGGTTTTTAGGAGCATATAACCATGTACCATCTCCTCATTGATTTTTAGGAGCATATACCCATGTGGGTGATTGAAAGATGAACTGAGGTCCACACTCCAGTCGGTTGTGGTAATGCACCTTAAAGTTGGTTGCGAACCGCCATATAAAGTCCAAAGAAGAAGAAGCCTGAAGGAGGAGAGATAACTAGAAACTAACTCAGTTGACCATTTTATCTGTGGATTAATTGTCGGAGTAGAGGACCTTCTGCATTTCAGGTAAAATAACAACCCAACGTTTATATCCCAGGACAAATTAGCTAGCAACAGCAAGCTAGCAAGCTAAATTGCCATAAATGTTTAATGCTTTTTGACCTGTCCCCAAATTAATATAATTTGTTCATTGTTTGTTTTAATATTTCAACCTGCTTGTCCTGATCGCGTCTGGTGTGGGTGGACAAAATCAACTTGCAGACGCACACGCGCTGTCTGTTCAGCATGTTACACTGTAATATATACATACTGTAAGGACTTACAATGTGGTCATCCATTTTGCTAATTTTGTTTTCATTACTTTCAGACATTCATTTGGTGACATGTTTAGAGGTCAGCAAGGTCAAAGTTCATGAACCTCAACCTCACACCTGTAGCCTATTCAGTGAGGTTAAAAGTTTCAGAATGTTGCAGATAGAAATGTAATGGATAGAGCCGGCACGATTCCCTATTCTACACAATCTATTTCTAGCTCAACGTTCTGTAACGTATTTCCGTTCCTGAACAGACTCTGGGCCATTTCATCACATTGGTAGTGGAGGATGGGGGGGTTAAAGCATCGAAGTTGTTCTACACTGACCTCTTCAGGTTCTGAGCACTTTCGGGTTGGTACAAGAAACTGAATTGGTCGGTGGGGTGCCCGCCGGCCATTCTCGGGGCAATGCTAGTGTAGGAGCGGAGGAGGAAATGGCAATGCAAATCTGTGAAAATGAACAAAAGAACCATGATTATAACAGAAGCAGAGAAACTGGGAGAGAGGTAGCAGTGAGGGGGTATGACTGCAGCATAAGCAGAGAGATGGAAGGAGAAAGAGAGACATTGAGGGGGGAAGGAGAGAGAGGGGAGACCGAAGGGATAAAGAGAGAGAGGTGGAGAAAGAGCGAGGGAGATAGGTCATGATAATTGAACAGAAGAAGCCAAGGTAGGTCACCTCTAAAGTAGAAGCACAGAGCACACATATAGCAGCATGACAGATGTGCAAATGCAAATAAAACTGTGGGTGGAAGGAAACCAAACAAAGCAAAGCTATGAAATTGTATTTAATGATCCATGACACTTGAAAGCCATGCCACCAGAGTGTAGCAGTGTACCAATAGTTTATTTAAGCAATAAGACCCGAGGAGGTGTGGTATAAGGCCAATATACCATGACTACGGGCTGTTTTCAATCACGACACACCGCAGAGTGCCTGGACACAGTCCTTAGCCGTGGTATATTGACCATATACCACAAACACCCAAAGTGCCTTATTGCTATTATAAACTGGTTACCAACGTAATTAGAGCAGTAAAAATAAATGTTTACCCATGGTATATGGTCTGATTTACCACAGCTGTCAGCCAATCAGTATTCAGGGCTCGAACCACCCAGTTTATAATACTGTGTATGCCATACATCTACGTAGATCTGATCCCATCCATGATAATACCTTGATATTTAGCACAGCCAGGTTAGAAGGTCAATGTGATGATTTGCACACTTCTGATACCTTCAGAAGAACCTCCCAGAATTCCACATTCCTCACCCTATCACCCAGCACCATCTATTGCCTTTTATCTTCTCATTTTAGTAGCACACACCACTGAGAGCAACACTTTAATAGATGTAGAGGAGAGACGACTGGAGTGTGGAACACTATTGCACACCAAGCTCTGGAACTTTGTAGGAGCATTGGGGGAGCGTTGTAGCGTAGCCGTGCATGATTGGAATGCGTTGCAGCCAGGACTACTCCACTCCTGATTGCGGTGGGCTGTCTGTCGCCAGGCCCCATGTATCAAACACAAGAGTGCCTCCAAGAAGGAGATAATTAATTCTTAACTTCTCTCCCCTGACGGCAAACAAGTGTTTACCAGCCATGGGAAGCACGACACAGAGGCTGTTCTAGTTTCCTCAGACGCTGACACTTGGATCAAGGTAAACAAAATGGCAGAGCAAGAGGGAGAGAGTGACTTATGATCGAGTCAAAGCAAACAATGTTTTCCGAGCTCACTCCATCGTTTCTTTTTGTTGAGGTCCAGTGCTGAATCCTCAACTATAAGTGATGAGAAATTAGTAGAATTGTAAAGTACAGATTTGTCTCTTGACATACCTGGCTGTACCTATGGAGACAAAGCTATGACTCTACAGGTTAAGAGCCGATAGGCATCCTAGGTAGGGCTGTTGTGGTGAGCGTATTACCGCCACACCGGCGGTCACAAGTCATGAAGGCTGTCAAATTCCACATGACCATTTAGTCACGGTAATTAGGCTTCTCCAAGCTCTAATGCTGCTGCTGGTCATTAGTAGGCTACCAAACATGCTAACTGCCTGGTACTGAGCACTCCATTGTCCCTCGAATCACTCTGACATCAATGCAAATGTTATCGAAAATCTAATCAAACACTCCATGAGAGCCCATGAGCTCATGTTGCGCAACATTTCTATAGGCTATGCAATTGCGGAAGAACAGAGTGATGCCCACTAAAAAAATATGAGGATTCCATCAGCTTTCTATAGGCTAGGCCTACTATATTTATTTCCAAACTTTCCTAATATTAAGCACATTGCTTATAATTATTTACAACAGGAGTGAAGCCTACCTGGCTGGCATGAAAATAAATCACGGGGAAGAGCATCCTCCATTCGCTATTTAAGTGCATAGATGACATATATTTTTTCCGCTGTCATTGTTTCAATACAAGTACATGATAATGGTCCATTCTAAATCAAAACAAATGTAAAGACAAGATTAAATCAAGAATAGTCTGATGGGTGACAATTCTAGCCGATCACTTTTATATACATTTTATATTGTCACTTGTGAATGATGCCCAGCATAAGAAAAAAATCAGCGTCGTACACCTCTTGTAGCCGAGCCCAACTAAAGTGGGCAAAAACATATTAAAATTAAGCACATTAATCCACTTTACAAGGGGTGTAGAGCCTAACTGGCATATATAAGCAGCGTGTGAGTTTCACGTTTGGGGAAGATCATTTTCACCATAAAAATGCACCTTTATAATAAAAGCATTACATGCATAATTGCATTTGCGGACACTTTTGATAATGGTGTTTTTTCGCTAATGGAACATTCACGCTTATAGACTACTAACGTGTGCATTGCTGTGCTTATAATGTGAAGAAATAGCCTAATAGCTTATCAACATTTTAAGCTAAACGTTCTGATCTGTTGCATCAGCCGTATTGCATAAAAAAGTTTTTTTGATGCTAGTGGTTGTATTAATTTGGGGTCTATCGCATCTCACAACTGTCCCAGACTATGTTTGGAATATTTATTTCTTGCACAGAATAGGTTGACTTTTGTACTCTGGGGGATAGTAGATTGACATAGGATAGTGCTTTTGCTGTTCGTCAGGTGTACTCATCTTGTTGGCTGACAAAGTAAATTAACATTTCTACCAATATCTTCAATATGCACCTTGGAATTGGATAAGAACACGCACTGTTGCGTCCCTGATATCTCTGACTTGTAGCCTGTGAAAAAAAAACAATCATGTGACTAAGAGCCATGTGAGTGAGAGGCTTTGTATTGCGCAGCACAGGGAGAAGGGCACACCGCAGCACTCCGGGCCGCAAAAGGCATGGATTTTTTAGGGTGCGTTATGGCCACAAAGGGGATGCCGCTGTAAAATTCGAGGCATTATCAAGTGCATGTCAAAGAGGCTAATGAAGCGTGTACAGCCTACACAAAAAACAAAGCAGAGCTCATGCCTTTCAAGCAACTTTTTCAAATCATCATTAGTTTTATCATGCAGCCTTACAATGTATTAAAAATCAAAACATATAGCCCAATGTCTGTAGAACAAGTAAAGTTACATGAATAACTCTAAATTAAGCATATAGGAGTACCTATTTCTTTGTTAACCGCTCAACACAGATAGCCGCATGTGCGCACTCCCTCAAATCGTTTGGAGAAAATATTTATATTTTATTCAGCTTTGTTCAATTGTATTCTTCATACTATAAAACAATATAAAATATGCTGTGGAATTATAAACAAATCTCGTCTGATAAATTAACTAGTGTAGCCAACAGCCATTTGGCATAGCCACATCAGGACCTAACATAAGGACAACTCTATGGTAGGGCTGGGCGATATGATGATATATGTAACCGATGTGAAATGGCTAGCTAGGTAGCGGTAGTGCGCGCTAGCAGCCTTTCAGTCGGTGACGTCACTTGCTCTGAGACTTGAAGTAGTGGTTCCCCTTGCTCTGCAAGGGCCGCGGCCTTTGTGGAGCGATGGGTAACGACGCTTCATGGGTGACTTGTTGATGTGTGCAGAGGGTCCCTGGTTCGCGCCTGTGTCGGGGCGAGGGACGGTCTAAAGTTATACTGTTACATATATATATCGTGTGACGATAGAGCATAATATGTAACGATAGAAAAACGTCTATCGTTTATTTCGTTGTGTCGCAAATCACTCTACGGCAATATTTTTTGTCAATTGGACGACATTTTGCACGTGCCATGTGGAAGGAAATTTGGAACACAAACAAACAAACAAACAAACAAACATGGAAGAGTGAACATGACAGAGCTCGTACCTAAAAGAGGGGCAACTTTGGTCGCATGGACTTGGTTTGGGTATGAAAAGTATGACACGGACCAGAAAACAACCCACTGCAAAATATGCCGCAGGCCGGTCCCGACAACAGGCTCAAACACCACTAACCTCTTTTACCACCTACGCAGGAATCATGTGAAACAGTACGGAGAGAGTCTATGGATGAGACCCAAAAAAGTACAGTCTATATTTTAAGTGTTTTCTATTTACCCATTTTAGATATTCATATTTTGTTACATGCTTAATTGACCATTTGCACAGGTTCTAAATAAAATAAATCAAATACGAGTAAGTACCTTTTTATTTGTTGAGACTAATTCAAAATGTAATAAGAAATAGGCCTTTACATGTGGTAATTTTATATAAACTATTTATTCATTGAATTTACAGAAAATGTGCTATATCGTGATATGTATCGTTAACAGGATATGAAATTACCTATATCGGGATATGAGAGTTTGGCCATATCACCCAGCCCTACTCTATGCTATTCTTTTCTTCTAAAATATACATTTTCTTCATATCATGCTTCTTTAAAGCCGTCTAAAATATATAATGGATATATTGTTAAGGTGTAGGCTACATTACAAGTACAGTTGAAGTCGGAAGTTTAGATACATTTCAACTCAGTTTTTCACAATTCTTGACATTTAATTCTAGTAACAATTCCCTGTCTTAGGTCAGTTAGGATCCCCACTTTATTTTAAGAATGTGAAATGTCAGAATAATAGTAGAGAGAATGATTTATTTCAGATTTTATTTCTTTCATCACATTCCCAGTGGGTCAGAAGTTTACATACACGCGATTAGTATTTGGTAGCATTGCCATTAAATTTGCCATTGCCATTAAATATGATTGGGGTCATTGTCCATTTGGAAGACCCATTTGCGACCAAGCTTTAACTTCCTGACTGATGTCTTGAGTTGTTGCTTCAATATATCCACATCATTTTCCTCCCTCATGATGCCATCTATTTTGGGAAGTGGACCAGCCCCTCCTGCAGCAAAGCACCCCCACAACATGATGCTGCCACCCCCGTGCTTCAAGGTTGGGATGGTGTTCTTCGGCTTGTAAGTATCCCCCTTTTTCCTCCAAACATAACGATGGTCATTATGGCCAAACAGTTCTATTTTTGTTTCATCAGACATTTCTCCAAAAAGTACAATCTATGTCCCCATGTGCAGTTGCAAACCGTAGTCTAGCTTTGTTATGGCGGTTTTGGAGCAGTGGCTTCTTCCTTGCTGAGCAGCCTTTCAAGTTATGTCGATATAGGACTCGTTTTACTGTGGATATAGATACTTTTGTACCTGTTTCCTCCAGCATCTTCACAAGGTCCTTTGCTGTTGTTCTTGGAATTATTTGCACCAAAGTACGTTCATCTCTAGGAAACAGAAAGCATCTCCTTCCTGAGCGGTATGACAGCTGCGTGGTCCCAAGGTGTTTATACTTGCGTACTATTGTTTGTACATATGAACGTGGTACCTTCCGGCATTTGGAAATTGCTCCCAAGAATGAACCAGACTTGTGGAAGTCTACAATTTTTTTTCTGAGGTCTGGGCTGATTTCTTTTGATTTTCCCATGATGTCAAGCAAAGAGGCACTGAGTTTGAAGGTAGGCCTTGAAATACATCCACAGGTACACCTCCAAATGACTCAAATGATGTCAATTAGCCTATCAGAAGCTTCTAAAGCCATGACATAATTTTCTTGAATTTTCCTAGCTGTTTAAAGGCACAGGCAACTTAGTGTATGTAAACTTCTGACCCACTGGAACTGTGATACAGTGAATTATAAGTGAAATAATCTGACTATAAACAATTGTAGGAAAAATGACTTGTGTCATGCACGAAGTAGATGTCCTAACCGACTTGCCAAAACTATAGTTTGTTAACAAGAAATTTGTGGAGTGGTTGAAAAACTAGTTTTAAATGACTCCAACCTAAGTGTATGTGAACTTCCGACTTCAACTGTATTTATTAGACTTTTTAAAATGGCTTGGAGGCTGTGTGTGGAAGCAAGGAGATGCTAAATGTGTTTATGTTAATTAAATGGTCAATTACCGTGAGACCGACCGTTATTTGCTTGACAATCACCAGCCGGCAAAATTTTGTGACCGCCACAGCCCTAATCCTATGGGCATATTACAGAGTCATTGTAGACACCGACCACACACCCTTTGGCAGCCTCCTCGACAGGGTTCAGAGGTACAACATTCCAAAAGAACAACTCCGACATTCCATCATTCCACAGGAGGAGGCCTACGGAAACAGCAGCGGAGAATTGTGTACACGCATTCCAGCAGATCTCCCCCGTAGACAATAACCCTGTGTCTGTCAGCTGCTCAGCTCTGCATCAAAACACAGCACACAAATGAAGGGAGGGGCTCAAATGAACATGTGGAGGTTAGAGGAAGACAGGAAAGGAGTGAACCCATGACGTCAGCGGTAGAGAGAGGGGCGAGTTTTTACTCCTTTACTACAGCAAAACAGAGCAGTTACAGGAACTGCAGGGCTGTGGAGAGAGAGATGGGATCACGATGCATCCTGATGGCACCCTATTTCCTATATAGTGCACTAGTTTTAACTAGAGCCCGCATAGAACCCGCCAAGAAATCGCAATTTCTCTCTCTCCTCAATTTTGAGAATAGAAACCATCTCAAGATGGCTCTCCTCCCGGAGAAAATGATTCCTCAGCCAGTCAGCAGTCAGCCAAGAGACTTCTCTATTCACTGTGAGCCTCATAACTTCGAGGTGTGTGTGTGTTTATGCACACTGAGTATACCAAACATTAGGAAAATCTTCCCAATACTGAGTTGCACCCCCCCATCGGGGCATGGACTCAACCCACAGGGATGCTGGCCCATGTTGACTCCAATGCTTCCCACAGTTGTGTCAAGTTGGCTGGATGTCCTTTGAGTGGTGGATTATTCTTGATACACACGGGAAATGGTTGACCGTGAAAAATCAAGCAGCGTTGTAGTTCTTGACACAAACCAGCGCGCCTGGCACCTACTACCATACCCCGTTCAAATGCACTTAAATGCTTATGTCTTACCCATTCACCTTCTGAATGGCACACATACACAATCCACATCGCAAGGCTTACAAATCCTTCTTTAACTTGTCTCCTCCCCTTCATCTACACTGATTGGAGTGGATTTAACGTGACATCAATAAGGGATCAGTGTCAGCAGTTGATGTTACTCTTCAATAACACAGACCCGAAAGCAAATCAGGGGGAGAAACATAGGAAATATTCTTACAATAGCTTTCACCTGGATTCACCTGGTCAATCTATGTAATGGAAAGAGCAGGTGTTTTTAATGTTTTGTATAGTCCGTGTGTGTGTGTGTGTGTGAGTGTGTGCACTTTGCGTGTATTAGAGAGAGAAAGAGAGAAAGCATGTGTGTGTGTGTTGCAAATGCAAGTGTGTTTGCTGCCATGTGTTTGGGTTGTGCGCGTTCGACAGTATGCGTGTGAGTGGAGACTTGTTTCAGCGGCCCGGGGCTACCTAAGGTGAGAGAGAGTTCAGATTCCCTCTGACACATCTGTCCCCGAGGACTGAGCAACGAGCCAATTGGCTTCCTACTGCCGGGTCCATTCCTCCTACTGACCTGACCCCTCCCCTTCACTCCGTGATTAAATTTCCCCTAAGTACAGATTAATGATCAGCTCCCCTTCTTCCAATCTTAACTATTAGTGGATAAAACTTCATAGCAACTTTACAGCACTGCGCCTTTCACTACAAACAGCCTAGCCACTGGCCAACAACACATTAATTACAATATACTATGTACGTATCCAGATAAAGGACTTGCAGAAACAACAGTTTTAACATGACATGGTGGAACAGAGTAGGCCTTAGTCATTTTTACATTTTAGTCATTTAGCATATGCTCTTATACATTTTCATACTTTTTTTGTATTGGTCCCCCATGGGAATCAAACCCACAACTCTTGCATGCTCTACCAACTGAGCTACACGAGACATTAAACGATTAGTCATTAAACGATGAGAAATGGTATATCATTAAACAAAGAAATCAGCCATTTAGACACATTAAAACGGGAACAAGTGCCTTTCCACAGATATTGGAGCAGCTCCACATCTCTGTGGTGTGTTTTGTCTCACTGCCCTCTGGAGCCCGGCAGATCACACAGCAGCACCCGCACTCACAGATGGTGGAGCAGCAGATTTGCCCCGCACGACACAATACTAAGCCACAGTCCACAGTGTTCACCTGGAACATGTTCTGCAGGCCACAACGAAGTGGAACTGGACCTTTCAGGTAGAAATATGTTATGTAGAACAAACATGCCTCTGACAGGTAGAATAGGGATTCATGTCATTTCTATCTAAAATGTTCCACAATGTTTGCCTATTGAATATGGCCCTGATGCACTGAAGGATGTCTTCAGGTTCATGACCGTGTGGGGCATCATGTTTGATGTGACTTTCAGTCCTGTGGTGAGGACAGCATGAGCTCACACCAAACTACCAGACTACAACTCCCACAATGCCCTGCATTGCCAATGTGTCTGTTCACAGTGTCCAGTGCTAACCCAATGCAGTCATCTCTGAGTTGTCATTACATTTTTACAAGTCCTCTCTGTAGATTTGCTTTATGGTAGATGTGAAACAAACCACACAAAAAAAGCGGATTGTGACATTGAGACATTAAGCTAGACTAGTCTCGGTGCCTCTGCCCTAGGCCTTGCTGCATGACTCAGTGAGCTTTGGAGATCCCCATCAGCCTCAGGTAAACCAACTATAAAGACACATGCACAGCGTGGAGAGATAAAGTGGGATATAAATAAAACATTTGAAGAAAAAACAGCAAAGAAACAAATCCTCAACATCCCTGGGGTGTCTTCAAAGACAGAGACAGGGGAATTGTTCAGTTGGTCATAGCCGCGGGCATGTTGGTGCATCACTCTCTCTCGTTCTCCTCTATTGCTCTGCTCAGTCATTATTTTCTCTCGCTCCCTTCCTTGTGTTGTCGGTAAAGGCAGGGAGAGCCCAAGGGGTGATTGTGAAGCACATCCATGGTTTGATAAAGCCAGGAGGAGTGTAGTGGGTTATATCGCTGCAGATACAGTACTTGGCAATTGAAAACAACATTGAAAGTAGTTGATTTACCCCCAAATCTCTATCTAGCCCTTCCTGTCAGCTACATCGGTTAACTGTAGTATCTGCAAGTATAAGTAACTGCAAGTGTAGCTACCAGTGCACAGTGAAAGGGATAGATCTCAAATACAGATGCTTGCATTTTTTTACACTAAATCTAAGGCAAAAGATACAAGTCTATATGGATTCGGAGGCTTCATCAATCAACATCAACAATATAAAGATGACACTCATGCCAGTCCATCCTATCCTTCCAGAACAATAATGGGGTGTTACCAACCCAACACAAGGTGTGCATCCAAAATGGCACCCTATACCCCTAGCCCCAACATCCCCTTAAGGCTCTAGTCAAACGTAGTGTACTATGTAGGGATAGGGTGCCATTTCAGATGCACAAAGGTGGCAAGCCTACACAGGCCTAAATCATGGTTTTAAAGTCCTAAAGCAATGTGCATTGTCAATAAACCAACATATTTGGTTTTGTTAACGATTGTTCATCCTCTCTAAAGCAGCAGCAAATGACATCTACATTTTTCAAAATATGAATTGTTTGGACATGCAACAGGCTATTGGCTAGTGATCTGTTCCTTCAAAATGAAAATCACAACTACAATATTTGTGGTATTATTCTTATTATATTGTAGTGTTATTACAGTATCATTTGTATTATTCATGCTTATATTATGAATATTCGGCTTTTTATTATTATCACTGAGCAGTTTAGATTTGATCATAGGCCTATCGTACTTGCCTACTTTACAAAAGCATAATCACCACCGCAAATAGAGAAAAGTAATAACAAAACATTTCCCCGGCAGCTATTGCACGCATAGGTCTACAATGAATCAATGAATGTCAGCTCTTGTCCTATATCAAACTGAAAGATTGACTAGGATTCAGCTGATGTGAGAAAGTGAAATAAATAGTTTCCCCTATCTGTCCTCTCTATCATGTGGACGCGGTCCTGAAATAATTACAGCGCTCTGAAATGTACTTGTTTTTTTTATGTCACACATTCAACGTCCCGACACCATTTTGAGCAGCACGAACCTTTACCAACAGCCGAAATGCTGCTGCTGCATGAGTAGGAAAATTGTATAGCCGGGACCAGAGGTCGGCAGCAATTCCTTTGCACTCACTCTCAGTCCCTGTCATGTTTTACAATGCATCCTTTAGATCCAAAGCCGTTGCTACCGCGATAAGGCTACATTGTTGCACACATCAAACCGCAATGCTACACACAAACACTATTGTCTTGTTTTCTTTGCCCTTGGATCTATGGCGTGCAACGTGTAGCCTAGTCTATCCATCTGTAATATTTTCAACCATGCATGACCATTACATATATGCATAGCAAATCTAAATATTTACATTCTCAGGACACATCTGTCTAAAATATTAGATTACGTTATAATATCAAACTCACCAAATGTCAACGGGAATTTGTTATCGTGGAGCACCTTGCCTTTAATTCTATGCTGAGTTCGGTGTTGTCACTGTTTTCCCTTGATCAGTGCTGGCAGTTTTCTCCAAGGTTTACTTCGGTGGGTTCTCTAAGTAGCGTTTTGGTAACGTCGACATCCACACAAAGTGGGGGGATGGGAATATTGAGAGCGCAAAGGAGAGGTATCAGAGTGGCAGTAAAACCACCGAGTTTCTAAACCCAGAGGCGCAACATCGCGATACTTCCGGGAACGCTTGCGAAGCAGACCAAGCAGACCCGGCCGGTGTTTGGGGTTTGTGAAGTAATTTAGAGAAGTTATTTTCAAACTGACAAGCTTTCGTCAAAAACAACTTTATATTGAAGGAGAGCCTTGATTTGACGGTCTGCATATGCGCAGTTCAGCGCGAGACGACCGTTAGAACAGATGACTGTTTATGCGCATGATCTTAGCTAGCCAAGTCGCCAGAACATCGCCTACAAGCGTTATCTATTGGAAAATCAGTTTCTGTCTTCATATTGTACTGTCTTGGGTAAAACCTTGCAAACACAATGGGAGGAACTTTTTCTTATAGGTGATTGTCAAACAGAGACCAATTCGGAAGTCTCGCTACCAGAGAGGCTGGGGTGAGGAGCTATAGGAGGACGGGCTCATTGTAATGGCTGGAATGGAATAAATGTAAGGGTATCATCAAACATATGGAAACAACATGTTTGACTCCGTTCCATTTATTCCATTCCATTTAATTATCAGGTAGAACTGAAAACCAGCGGGCTTCGGGCCTCGTAGGCTAAGAGTTGAATACCTTTGCACTATAGAATGAGCATGACAATAGCAGGGAGTTTTTCCTATAAGAAATATTGGAGATTTGTGCCAGATGACTTTGCAAAACATACTTGGCATACCTGCCTTTTGAGCTCTGTTGTGTTTTCACCATTGCCGTGGCAATCATGAGTGATGGACATAATAGCACTATAATATGTTTTGTATGATTCCCACAAACAGTGGGAATCCCACTTTTTTTGATAGTTTGACTGAGTTTTATAGAATCAGACAAACATGGCAAGTCAACAGAAAACCAAATTCTAACCTGTTTTGTTATACCTTTATTTAACTAGGCAAGTCAGTTAGGAAAAAAATCTTATTTTCAATGACAGCCTAGGAACAGTGGGTTAACTGCCTTGCTCAGGGGCAGAACGACAGATTTTTATCTTGTGAGCTCAGGAATTCGATCTTGCAACCTTTTGGTTACCAGTCCAACGCTCTAACCACTAGGCTACCCTGCCGCCCCATTTATGCAACCAACCACATCCCAAATTCTGCTAGTACTTGCTTATTTCAACTAAAAAACAGATAAAGCAACGCCTCTCCCCTATTTGACCTAGATAGTTTGTGTGTATGTATTGATATGTAGGCTGTGTGTGCCTTTAAAAATTTTTTTTGATGTAGTTCTGTCCTTGAGCTGTTCTTGTCTGTTAATGTTCTGTATTATGTCATGTTTTGTGTGGACCCCAGGAAGAGTAGCTGCTGCTTTTGCAACAGCTAATGGGGATCCTAATAAAATACCCCAAAATACCAAACTTAACAAAAACTCAAAAGCCTCAGCCCCAGAAAGCTACCAGGAGGTTAATTAAAGGGACAGAATTTAGGGCCAAGCTTTACAGTGGCAACTGAAGATAAACACACCAGACAAAGAATCTATTAAGTTACCTTGACTAGTTTGGTGTAAGGGTTTGATGTGAGGTGAGCTAGCAGCAGGTACAGTTGAAGTCAGAAGTTTACATACACTTAGGTTGTAGTCATTAAAACTCGTTTTACAAACACTACACAAATTTCTTGTGAACAAACTATAGTTTTGGCAAGTCGGTTAGGACATCTACTTTGTGCATGACACAAGTCATTTTTCCAACAATTGTTTACAGACAGATAATTTCACATACAATTCACTGTATCACAATTCCAATGGGTCAGAAGTTTACATACACTAAGTTTAAAGTGCCTTTAAACAGATTGGAAAATTCCAGAAAATTATGTCGTGGCTTTAGAAGCTTCTGATAGGCTAATTGACATCATTTGAGTCAACTGGAGGTGTACCTGTGGATGTATTTCAAGGCCTACCTTCAAACTCAGTGCCTCTTTGCTTGACATCATGGGAAAATCAAAATAAATCAGCCAAGACCTCAGAAAACAATTGTTGACCTCCACAAGTCTGGTTCATTCTTGGGCGCTATTTCCAAATGCCTGAAGGTACCACGTTCATCTGTACAAACAATAGTACGCAAGTATAAACACCATGGGACCACACAGCCGTCATACCGCTCAGGAAGGAGGCGCGTTCTGTCTCCTAGAGATGAATGTACTTTGGTGCGAAAAGTGCAAATCAATCCCAGAACAACAGCAAAGGACCTTGTGAAGATGCTGGAGGAAACAGGTACAAAAGTATCTATATCCACAGTAAAACGAGCCCTATATCGACATAACCTGAAAGGCCGCTCAGCAAGGAAGAAGCCACTGCTCCAAAACCGCCATAACAAAGCTAGACTACGGTTTGCAACTGCACATGGGGACAAAGATTGTACTTTTTGGAGAAATGTCCTCTGGTCTGATGAAACAAAAATAGAACTGTTTGGCCATAATGACCATCGTTATGTTTGGAGGAAAAAGGGGGATGCTTGCAAGCCGAAGAACACCATCCCAACCGTGAAGCACGGGGGTGGCAGAATCATGTTGAGGGTGTGCTTTGCTGCAGGAGGGACTGGTGCACTTCACAAAATAGATGGCATCATGAGGTAGGAAAATTATGTGGATATATTGAATCAACATCTCAAGACATCAGTCAGGAAGTTAAAGCTTGGTCGCAAATGGGTCTTCCAAATGGACAATGACCACAAGCATACTTCCAAAGTTGTGGCAAAATGGCTTAAGGACAACAAAGTCAAGGTATTGGAGTGGCCATCATAAAGCACTGACCTCAATCCTATAGAAAATTTCTTGGCAAAACTGAAAAAGCTTGTGCGAGCAAGGAGGCCTACAAACCTGACTCAGTTACACCAGCTCTGTCAGGAGGAATGGGCCAAAATTCACCCAACTTATTGTGGGAAGCTTGTGGAAGGCTACCCGAAATGTTTGACCCAGGTTAAAGAATTGAATGGCAATGCTACCAAATACTAATTGAGTGTATGTAAACTTCTGACCCAATGGAAATGTGATGAATGAAATAAAAGCTGAAATGAATCATTCTCTCTACTATTATTCTGACATTTCACATTCTTAAAATAAAGTGGTGATCCTAACTGACCTAAGGCAGGGAATTTTAACTAGGATTAAATGTCAGGAATTGTAAAAAAAAAAATGAGTTGAAATGTATTTGGCTAAGGTGTATGTAAACTTCCAACTTCAACTGTAAGTGTTAATTTGCAGAGAGCACAGTCTTCTGAAATCTAATGACATTTGCAGACCCTGCAGTCTAATTCTGCTTTTATCACCACAAGTAATGTGATAGGCCTGTGCAGTTTACAGAATGACTTGACTTGAGCACTCTTTCCTAGAAGCCATATAATTGCTTGCTGTCATAATAATGTCATAATAGGTGACAGCTGATGTGGTATAATGTCAAATAGTTATTTTACAAGTTGGCTGGTGTTTTACCAAGCAAATTAGCTGAACCACACATTGGTTTGTGTCATCATGATTGTTGAGATAATTGTCAAGACACTAGCTGTCATGAATGTTATTGACATATGACATGCTTTATGTAGCCCCTTTGGACAGAGGGCTTTCCAAACAGCTGGAAGTCAGTGTTATTTCAGGCAGGCCAGTGGATTGGGTTAAAGAAGGCCTGTTATCTTAACAGGACAGGAAGTTGGTGGGCTGTGTCTAAAAACACTTACACTCTAAACATAGGGCTACTGTCACCAACATCTAGTACCATTGACCTCTGATTGAGTTATAGTCCCAGTATCCTACAATATCCTACAGAACACACTAGTAGAGAAATGCATTTGGTGGGCTATGATGAATGTTGAGGGACTGTCATGTTATGTAATTTAATGTCATGGAACTCAGTGGGTCACTGCTGACTTTGCTGACCATGATCGTTAATACAATAGTGTGTGGTAGGGGTAGGAATAGGACCATCTAGTGGCCACGGAGTGTACAGAGAGAATAAATAGAGTCCGGTTCAAGGTCAAACCCTGAGACAGGGGCCTCAGTTTGCTTTGGCAGGGTATGCTGACATACCCTAGCTCAAGAACAAAAAATGTAAAAGTAGACTACAAAAATGTAGACTAAAATCATTCCAATCCCGATTAAATCGCTCGGAGAGAAGCTGTCAGCCTGCGCCCCTTTCTCTCACTTTAAGAAAGCAGAGCTCAGAGACAGTGCCAGACAGTTTGCTTTGCTGGTCAGGCGTGTATTGCTTAGAATTTGACGCAGATGCTAAGCTACAGGACTGTTTTGCTAGCACAGACTGGAATATGTTCCGGGATTCTTATGATGGCATTCAGGAGTACACCACATCAGTCACTCTTCATCAATAAGTGTCACGACTTCCGCTGAAGTCGGCTTCTCTCCTTGTTCGGGCGGCGTTCGGCGATCGACGTCACCGGCTTTCTAGACATCGCCGCTCCATTTTTCATATGTCCATTTGTTTTGTCTTGTTCCATACACACCTGGTTTTCATTCCCCAATCAATCTACATGTATTTAGTCCTCTGTTCCTGTCACGCCCTGACCGTAGAGATCCTTTTATTCTCTATGTTTGTTTGGTCAGGGTGTGACTCGGGTGGGAAAGTCTATGCTTTCTGGTTCTTTGTTTTTGGCCGGGTATGATTCTCAATCAGGGACAGCTGTCTATCGTTGTCTCTGATTGGGAATCATACTTAGGCAGCCTTTTTTCCTTTTCTCATTTGTGGGTTGTTGTCTTCGTGTATGCATGTATAGCCTTACGGAGCTTCACGTTCGTTTTTGTTGTTTATTGTTTTGTTGGCGTCATTAAAAGAATTAAGAAAAAATGTACACACCACACTGCACCTTGGTCCGGTCATTTTCAAGACGACGCTCGTGACAGAACATCCCACCACAAACGGACCAAGCAGCGTGGCCGGGAGGAGCAGACAGAGTGGATATGGGAAGACATTCTGGAAGGAAAGGGATCTGTTATGAATTTTATGAATAATGACTAAATGATGTATACATTTAACGTAGAACTATAACTAACAGAATTCTACCCTGTCATTGTATGATTGTATGAAATTTATTAGAATCCTACATCTATAAATCTGATGTGTGTAGTTTTAGTCAGAATTAGGACAAGGACTTTTTGTTCCTTTTTAGTATGTAAGCAGGGTGCAAGTGTGAGACAATGTATGAGATAAGAGGAGCTATCGACAGACAAGATTCACTAATGTGTTCCTTTCGGGACATTCTGTCCCCACCCAGGGAGGGGAGAGACCTTGGGCTTGTAGTAGATTGAATAACAGGTGGCAGACAATGTATGAGAAGAAGACTTGTGAACTATATTGTCATTGTTTCTGAGAGGAGGAGGGACATTTATGATGAAATGTGAGGTATATAGACCAATGTACAGGAAATGATAAGGAGCGCTCTCGTAAATAAACTTTGCTGACTATTGTAGCTGGGCCTCCGTCTGATGCATTTCAACCAGTTTCCTACAAATGCTGGGTTTCAAGCTGAGTAGTTAATTGAATTGAGTTTATGAATATTGAGAATATAATTCTCATAACAGGATCCTGGATGTGGGAGGAGATCCTGGCTGGAAAGGATTGCCTGCTGTGGAAGCAGGTGGAAGCAGCGAGGGAGGCGGAAGCAGAGAGAAAAGGGGACCAGCGTTACACAGGGTCACGGCTGGCAAGGAAGACCGGGAAGCCAATCCCCCCCAAAACATTTGGGGGGCACACGGGGCGGTTGGCGGAGCTAACTCCCCGTGCTCACGGTAGGGAGCGTGGTACTGGTCAGGCACCATGTTATGCGGTGAAGCGCATGGTGTCTCCAGTGCGCATTCACAGCCCGGTGTGCTCTGAGCCAGCTCTCCGCATGTGTCATGCTAGAGGGGGCATCCAGCCAGGACGGATTGTGCCAGCACAGCGCTCCTGGTCTCCGGTGCGCCTCTTCGGTCCAGGGTATCCTGCGCCGGCTCTGCGCACTGTGTCTCCGGTGTGCTATCACAGCCCAGTGCGTTCTGTGCCTGCGCTCTGCACATGCCGGGCCAAAGTGGGCATTCAGCCAGGACGAGTGGTGCCAGCTTTAAGCACCAGATCTCCAGTGCTCCCCCACAGCCCGGTTCGACCTGTGCCTGCTCCATGGACCAGGCCTCCAGTATGTCTCCCCAGCCTGGTGAGTCCTGTGCCTGCTCCCAGAACCAAGCCTCCAGTAGGTCTCCCCAGCCTGGTGAGTCCGGAGCCTGCAGCGACAGTCTCCAGTCCGGAGCCTGCAGCGACGGTCTCCGGTCCGGAGCCTCCAGCGACGGTCTCCTGTACGGAGCCTGCGGAGAGGGTTCCCAGTCCGGGGCCTGCAGCGAGGGTCCCCAGTCCGGGGCCTGCGGCAAGGGTCCCCAGTCCGGGGCCTGCGGCGAGGGTTCCCAGTCCGGGGCCTGCGGAGAGGGTCCCCAGTCCGGGATTGGCGACGAGGGTCCCCGCAACAGAGGCGCCACCAAACTGGGGGGAGCCAGAGGTGGAGCGGGGTCTGCGTCCCGCACCGGAGCCGCCACCAAGATAGATGCTCACCCGGACCCTCCCCTATAGTGTCAGGTTTGCGGCCGGAGTCCGCACCTTTGGGGGGGGGTACTGTCACGTCCTGACCGTAGAGATCCTTTTATTCTCTATGTTTGTTTGGTCAGGGTGTGACTCGGGTGGGAAAGTCTATGCTTTCTGGTTCTTTGTTTTTGGCCGGTATGATTCTCAACCAGGGACAGCTGTCTATCGTTGTCTCTGATTGGGAATCATACTTCGGCAGCCTTTTTTCCTTTTCTCATTTGTGGGTTGTTGTCTTCGTGTATGCATGTATAGCCTTACGGAGCTTCACGTTCGTTTTTGTTGTTTATTGTTTTGTTGGCGACATTAAAAAAATTAAGAAAAAATGTACGCTGACCACACTGCACCTTGGTCCGGTCATTTTCAAGACGACGCTCGTGACAGTTCCCCATCATGTCTGTGTGTGTAATTGTTAATTGTTAATGGTGTATGTTCATGCGCAATACTTTTATAGTTTATGTTCCGTGTTTTTGGGCACTTATGTCATTTTTTGTGCCTATTGTTGAACGGAATAAAAGTGCGCCTGTTTACTCTACTCTGCTCTCCTGCACCTGACTTCGCCTCCCTTACACCACCGTAACAATAAGTGCATCAATGACATCGTCTGTACAGTGACAGTTCGTACATACCCCAAGCAGAAGCCATGGATTAGAGGCAACATCCGCACAAAGCTATTGAATCGTACTACACTGGCTCCATCGCTCGTCGGATGTTGCAGGGCTTGCAAACTATTACAGACTACAAAGGGAAGCACAGCCGTGAGCTGTCCAGTGATACGAGCCTACCAGACAAGCTAAATTACTTATATGCTCGCTTTGAGGCAAGCAACACTGAAGCATGCATGAGAGCATCAGCTGTTCCGAACGACTGTGTGATCACGCTCTCCGTAGCCGATGTGAGTAAGACCTTTAAGCAGGTCAACATTCACAAGGCCGCAGGGCCAGACGGATTACCAGGACGTGTACTCCGAGCATGCGCTGACCAACTGGCAAGTGTCTTCACTGACATTTTCAACCTGTTCCTGACTGAGTCTGTAATGGCAACATGTTTCAAGCAGACCAGCATAGTCCCTGTGCCCAAGAACACTAAGGTAACCTGCCTAAATGACAACCGACCCGTAGCACTCATGTCTGTAGCCATTAAGTGCTTTGAAAGGCTGGTCATGGCTCACATCAACACCAGTATCCCGGAAACCCTTGACCCATTCAAAATTGCATACAACAGATCAGATCCATAGATGATGCTATCTCTAATGCACTCCACACTGCCCTTTCCCACCTGGACAAAATGAATACCATCGTGAAAATGCTATTCATTGACTACAGCTCAGCATTCAACACCATAGTGCCCTCAAAGTTAATCACTAAGCTAAGGACCCTGGGACTAAACACCTACCTCTGCATCTGGATCTGAATTACACATCTGCCACACTGATCCTCAACACGAGGGCCCCTCAGGTGAGCGTGCTCTGTCCCCTCCTGTACTCCCTGTTCATCCATGACTGCAGGCCAGGCACCACTCCAACATCATCATTAAGTTTGCCGATGACACAACAGTGGTAGGCCTGATCACCGACAACAATGAGATAGCCTAAAGGGAGGAGGTCAGAGACCTGGCCGTGTGGTGCCAGGTTAACAACCTCTCCCTCAACATGATCAAGACAAATGAGATGATTGTGGACTACAGGAAAAGGAGGACTGAGCACGCCCCCATTCTCATTGACGGGGCTGTAGTGGAGCAGGTAGAGAGCTTCAAGTTCCTTGGTGCCCACATCACCAACAAACTATCATGATCCCAAAACACCAAGAAAGTCATGAAGAGGGCATGACAAAGCCTATTCCCCCTCAGGAGACTGATAAGATTTGGCATTGGTACTCAGATCCTCAAAAAGTTCTACAGCTGCACCATCGAGAGCATCTTGACTGGTTGCATCACTGCCGGTACGGCAACTGCTCAGCCTCCAACCGCAAGGCACTACAGAGGGTAGTGCATACGGACCAGTACATCACTGGGGCCAAGCTGCCTGCCATCCAGGACCTCTATACTAGCCGGTGTCAGAGGAAGGCCCTGAAAATTGTCAACATACAGTTGAAGTCGGAAGTGTACATACACTTAGGTTGGAGTCATTAAAACTTGTTTTTAAACCACTCCACAAATTTCTTGTTAACAAACTATAGTTTTGGCAAGTCAGTTAGGACATCTACTTTGTGCATGACACAAGTCATTTTTCCAACAATTGTTTACAGTGTCACGGCCGTCAAAAGAACTGGACCAAAGCGCAGCGTGGTGAGTGTACATTCACTGTATCACAATTCCAGTGGGTCACAAGTTTACATACACTAAGTTGACTGTGCCTTTAAACAGCTTGGAAAATTCCTAAAAATTATGTCATGGCTTTAGAAGCTTCTGATAGGCTAATTGACATCATTTGAGTCAATTGGAGTTGTAGCTGTGGATGTATTTCAAGGCCTACCTTCAAACTCAGTGCCTCTTTGCTTGACATCATAGGAAAATCAAAAGAAATCAGCCAAGACCTCAGAAAAAAAATTGTAGACCTCCACAAGTCTGGTTCATCCTTGGGAGCAATTTCAAAACGCCTGAAGGTACCACGTTCATTTGTACAAACAATAGTACGCAAGTATAAACACCATGGGACCACGCAGCCGTCATACCGCTCAGGAAGGGTACGCGTTATATTTCCTAGAGATAAACGTACTTTGGTGCGAAAAGTGCAAATCAATCCAAGAACAACAGCAAAGGACCTTGTGAAGATGCTGGAGGAAACGGGTAGAGAAGTATCTATATCCACAGTAAAACGAGTCCTATATCGACATAACCTGAAAGGCCGCTCAGCAAGGAAGAAGCCACTGCTCCAAAACCGCCATAACAAAGCCAGACTACGGTTTGCAACTGTACATGGGGACAAAGATTGTACTTTTTGGAGAAATGTCCTCTGGTCTGATGAAACAAAAATAGAACTGTTTGGCCATAATGACCATCGTTATGTTTGGAGGAAAAAGGGGGACGTTCGCAAGCCGAAGAATACCATCCCAACCGTGAAGCACGGGGGTGGCAGCATCATGTGTAGGGGTGCTTTGCTGCAGGAGGGACTGGTGCACTTCACAAAATAGATGGCATCATGGGGTAGGAAAATGATGTGGATATATTGAAGCAACATCTCAAGACATCAGTCAGGAAGTTAAAGCTTGTACACAAATGGGTCTTCCAAATGGACAATTACCCCAATCATACTTACAACGTTGTGGCAAAATGGCTTAAGGACAACAAAGTCAAGGTATTGGAGTGGCCATCACAAAACCCTGACATCAATCCCATAGAAAATTTGTGAGCAGAACTGAAAAAGGGTGTGCAAGCAAGGAGGCCTCAGTTACACCAGCTCAGTCAGGAGGAATGGGCCAAAATTCACCCAATTTATTGTGGGAAGCTTGTGGAAGGCTACCCAAAACGTTTGACCCAAGTTTAACAATTTAAAGGCAATGCTACCAAATACTAATCGTGTGTATGTAAACTTCTGACCCACTGGGAATGTGATGAATTAAATAAAAGCTGAAATAAATCATTCTCTCTACTATTTTTCTGACATTTCACATTCTTAATACAAAGTGTGATCCTAACTGACCTAAGGCAGGGAATTTTTATTAGGATTACAAGACTGAGTTGAAATGTATTTGGCTAAGGTGTATGTAAACTTCCGACTTCAACTGTAGACTGTTCTCTCTGCTACCGCACTGCAAGCATTACCGGAGCGCCAAGTCTAGGTCCAAAAGGCTTCTTAACAGCTTCTACCCCCAAGCCATAAGACTCCTGAACAACCCCCCTACACCCTCTTTTACGCTGCTGCTTCTCCTTGGATATTATCTATGCATAGTCACTTTAGTTCTACCTCATGTACATATTACCTCAATTACCTCGACTAACCTGTGCCCTCGCACATTGACTATGTACTGGTGACCCCTGTATATAGCCTTGCTACTGTTATTTTACTGCTGCTCTTCTATTTTTATTTCTTACTTATCTATTTTCTACCTAACACATATTTTTCTTAAAATTGCATTGTTGGTTAAAGGGCTTGTAAGTAAGCAATTTGATTTGATATGTGCTTGTTTTTGCTGTTCTCCAAATAGCATTTTAGAGTTTTTAAATAGTGTAGGAATGTAATAAATGAGCTTCAACTTCCAGAATATTCCCTGCAGTAAATGAACTTCAACTTCCCAAAATTCCCAGTTCCACCATGGCAGGGATGGACTATGTTATAAAGGCATTCGTTGTGAAATATTACAGTATGATTAGTAATAATGCATCTATAAATACCTAATGTATGTATACTTCTATAAATACAGTTATTGATATTGTTTCGTACTTCTGTAAATACAGTTATTGATATTGTTTTGCAATTTCTAATTGTCTGTATCCAGATCATTCTAACCATCTCAAACTCAAACCCTCTATATAATGCACTGACCTGAGGCAGTGTCCATGATACAGGCAACAGAAATGAGGTCATCATTATACCTCCATGGGATTGGCTCACTTGGAGGGAATAGACAGTCTTCTAGTAAGGTTTAAAATAGAGCCAAGGTGATTCCCTACTGAATCAATCTGATACGCCTTAGCATTTCCACTGGGTTCACGTCATATAATTGGCATCATGACTTCTTTCTCAGCAGACCCACATTTCTGCTTGTGAAAATACTTGAACAGCTTTCATAATGATATTACAACAGTGACTCAAGAATACTCGGGTCACAAGTGCATCTGAGCTTAAACAGGAAGCAGAAACGGACTGGCCATAGGGCAGTTTGAGAAAATGCCAGATGGGCTGGTCAAACTTTAGCCCAGTGGTCTGGTCAAAAAAAAAGTTCTCACCAGTGACCCAAAGAAACTGTAACAGTTATCTAATTCATGCAGGGATTAAGGTGTGTTAGTGTGGTATGCCTTTTTCACTACACACTATCAACATATGCAGTAGTCTAATAACCCTAGTTCCTAAAGGCAGATGAGATGATACATAAAATATAAATAGAGGCAAAGCAGAGTAAATAGAGGAGGAAGAAGAGGAGGTGGAGGAGACAGGAAGTGAGAACATTCCAGTCCGAGAGGGAAGAAGTAGATGAGTCAGGAGAAAAGGTGTGGCCAATCCAGGCCCCCTAATCCCAAATTATCTAGTTCAGCCCCCGTCTCCGCCTCTCACTCTCAGATTAGACGTGTGGGCCAGAAGCAAAATAAAGGCACCGTACGTCCCTCTGTCTCTCTGCAGACAGCTCCTCAACCAAGAACAAACTCTCAACATACACAGAACAAACACTCCTGTCACAAACATATTATTTGGGGTGAGGAATTGTGTTGTGGACAGCTCACTGACCGTACCCATGGCTCTACTGAAGTCAGGCTGGCTCTGGAGACAGAGTGAGTACTGTAGCTTCAATGTCTCTCGAATAATGTCATGTTGTAGTCTAACCTAGTGTCTACATGTTTTGGTCTTGGATACAGCCTTAGCCATTACAGGTACTATCTTTACCAAGTGTAGACCTCAATGGCTAAACAAAGCATAAGAAGTTGTGTGGGGCACTAGTATAAGAGTGATATCAGCACTATATAATACACTTTGAAAGACAGGTTAAGTGGCATGTGAGGTCTGTAGAAATCTTTTATCCCATCCGCAGTCCATGCCACTCGCTCCAAAAACTGTTCTCCCATGTTCTTAAGACTGTTGATGCCATCAAGATCGATTGATTTGGATTTTTAAATAAGATCAGAATCATTCTAGAAGGTGAATGTTACGATTGTTATGAAATTCCAATCCTCACTCTACTTGTACAGCCTGGCCATAATCTAATGAGCGTTAGCGAATCAGTGACTCACACAGACAGGCCACAAGCCAACCACTGGGGATTGAACCACCGGAGAAAAACAACAACTGATTTAAAGCTTCACCCATATAAATAAAAAACACTTCAAATGGCTGTAGGTCTACCCACTACAGAATCATTGACTAAAATGGGTATGTGCTGAATTGAGACAGAATCTGGCTGACGGTGCATTTCAGTTAATGTGAATAAATGAAATAGCTGGAGCATTTCAGTATGTGGATAAACTAAATAAAAGTATACACAGTTGTCAAAGTCGACCTGACCGATTGGAAAACTAGACATCATAAACTAACCCCAACTCTACTCCACTTCACACTCCATCTCCCCCCTCCCTCTCTCCTTTCCTTCCTCCATCTCTTCCTTACTTACTTCCGTCAGCCTCTATCCTAAAACACTGGAAGCTGAATTGGTGTGACCTGTGGATCGATGGAACCCTGGCCTTCTACAAGACGGACAGTAGGCGAGAATTTGAGCACCGAGTGGGCCTCAAGACCAGCTGTGTGAGCGTCAAGTCTGGCCTGGAGTGTGCAGGTGAGGAGGGAGTGTATGGAAAGATTGGGGTGTTCAACAGACAATGGATGCGTCCGAAATGACAACCTATTCCCTGGGCTTATAGCGCACTACTTTTGACCAGAGTTTCTTGAGACGTGCTGTATTCTTTATTACAGAAAGAACGTGGAGTCCAAATATCTTTATTGACCTACAAAAGATTGTGCCTTTGCTGTGGACCCAAATAAAGCATTGAAATGTACGGTGTCCATATTAGACTGACACAACACCAGTTTATACTGAGGCTGTCCAAATATGGACACCCTAATAATGTGTGTGTAAATGTGTGTATGTGTGTGTAACCCTAGCTGTCTCTGTTGTTGTGCAGGTCTCTCTCCCCCAGAGAACCACCCCAGGGAAAACCTGGTGGTGGTGCAGCTTGGAGACAGTACCACAGTGATGCTGTGTGCCAACAGTGAGGACGAGGCACTGTGAGTCTATACCCTTTCTCTTTCCCTCACACACACACACACACACACACTCCCTCGGTTTTACAGTACACATTCTTTCTCTCTCACTCTCTAATTCTCCCTTTCTTTCTAATTTTCTCATTCTGTTTTTACAGAGCGTGGAAATTGACAATTCTAGAGGTGAGACGAAACCCAGTAAGTAACCCAGTATATTTCTACAACGTGCACCACTGAGTACTGTATCAATATATCCCATATCCATATACCCATATCATACAGTATATGATCAATGCTTATTGGGATGCTCAGAGGACATTCTTGTTTTATCCCTAGCCTTATCTTATCTTCTTATCCTTTCCAGTTTGTGTATGACCCATATAACGACTCCTACCCGTCCGTCCCAATGGACGGCCACAACACCATCTACCTGGCTCCTGGATCAGGTACAGACAACACACCCGAGCTCTGGGTCATATTCATTACTGCACACCGTAGCAAAACTTTTTGCAATAAAAAACAAAAAATTGCTTATCACAAGTTCAGGTAGTCCCTCCCCGTTTCAGTCCGTTTTCTTCCGTTTGGTGCCTAGTGAATATGACTGATGTCAGCAAGTAAACAGTGTGAATCTAGCAATCCTTTCCAAGACTCCCTGAAATCAGTTGTTGAGAAAACTATCCTGGTTATATCAAATCTGAAAATTCTGATAAAACACACTCATATATTCACCTATGCTCCTGTATACAGTAGTACACCATATATTCAGCCTCCTGTCTCACCCTCCATCTCTCTCAGGTACCCACCACATACTGATCCAGAGAGACCCATACGATGGCATAGGAGAACAGGTGGCACTGGGGCTACTGGCGGGCATGGCGGCAGGTGCTGCTATGCGCTCCTTTCTCTGGATGCCCTTCTTTTTCTGCTGATATAGAAGGCCTCTATAAGCAGGGAGGCACGGCTGGGAAATGCCCAGGCTCATATATGTAGGAGTGCTGCTGTAGGCATCACTCCTAAAAGTCTTCTTTCTTGTCATACTTGAGTAAAAGTAAAGATACCTTAAAATAAAAGGGCTCAAGTAAAAGTGAAAGTCACCCAGGAAAATACTACTTGAGTAAAAGTTTTAAAGTATTTGGTTTTAAATATAGTTAAGTATCAAAAGTAAAAGTATAAATTATTTCAAATTCCTTATATTAAGCAAACCAGTCACACTCCAAAAAATAAATAGTAAAGTACAGGTACTCCAACACACTACTTAAGTAGTACTTTAAAGTATTTTTACTTAAGTACTTTAGACCGTTGCAGAATATGAGTGCACGTGTGTGTGTTTGTGTCTCTGTGTGTGTGTGTATCATCATTTGTTGTACATTTGTCCTTAATGACATAGGCTAAATTCACACAGCATATTTAGTATGAATCTACAGTACCAGTCAAAAGTTTGGACACACCTACTCATTCAAGGTTTTTACTTTATTTTTACTATTTTCTACATTGTAGAATAATAACGAAGACATCAAAACTATGAAATAACACAAATGGAATCATGTAGTAATCAAAAAATGTTAAACAAATCAAAATATATTTTATATTTGAGATTCTTCAAAGTAGCCACCCTTTGCCTTGATGACAGCTTTGCACACACTTTGCATTCTCTCAACTAGCTTCATGAGGTAGTCACCTGGAATGCCTTTCAATTAACAAGTATGCCTTGTTAAAAGTTAATTTGTGGAATTTCTTTCCTTCTTAATGCGTTTGAACCAATCAGTTGTGTTGTGACAAGGTAGGGGTGGTATCCAGAAGGAAGCCCTATTTGGTAAAAGACCAAGTCCATATTATGGCAAGAACAGCTCAAATAAGCAAAGAGAAACGACAGTCCATCATTACTTTAAGACATGAAGGTCAGTTAATGGCGAAAAGTTTCTTCAAGTTTCTTCAAGTGCAATCGCAAAAACCATCAAGCGCTATGTTGAAACTGGCTCTCTCATGAGGACCGCCACAGGAAAGGAAGACCCAGAGTTACCTCTGCTGCAGAGGATACGTTCATTAGAGTTAACTGCACCTCAGATTGCAGCCCAAATAAATGCTTCACAGAGTTCAACTAACAGACACATCTCAACATCAACTGTTCAGAGAAGACTGCGAGAATCAGGCCTTCGTGGTCAAATTGCTTAGAAGAAACCACTACTAAACGACACCAATAAGAAGAAGAGACTTATTTGGGCCAAGAAACACAAGCAATGGACATTAGACCGGTGGAAATCTGTCCTTTAGTCTAAATCCAAATTTGAGATTTTGGTTACAACCGCCATGTCTTTATGAGACACAGTTTAGGTGAACGGATGATCTCTGCATGTGTGGTTCCCACCGTGAAGCACTGAGGAGGTGTGATGGTGTCGGGGTGCTTGCTGGTGACACTGTCTGTGATTTATTTAGAATTCAATGCACACTTAACCAGCATGGCTACCACAGCATTCTGCAGTGATACGCCATCCCATCTGGTTTGTGCTTAGTGGGACTAACATTTGTTTTTCAACAGGACAATGACCCAAAACACACCTCCAGGCTGCGTAAGGGCTATTTGACCATCAGATGACCTGACCTCAACCCAATTGAGATGGTTTGGGATGACTTGGACCGCAGAGCGAAGGGAAAGCAGCCAACAAGTGCTCAGCATATGTGGGAACTCCTTCAAGACTGTTGGAAAAACATTCCTCATGAGGCTGGTTGAGAGAATGCCAAGAGTGTGCAAACGTGTCATCAAGGCAAAGGGTGGCTACTTTGAAGAATCAAAAATATTCAAAATATTTTTATTTATTAACACTTTTTTGGTTACTACTGTACATGATTCCATGTGTGCTATTTCATAGTTATGATGTCTTCACTATTATTCCACAATGTAGAAAATAGTAAAACATAAGGAAAAACCCTTGAATGAGTAGGTGTGTCCAAACTTTTGACTGGTACTCTACATGAAACGCATGCGGTATGCAACATACATGAAAAACATAAACGAGCCGACCTGCATATTCAGCTGCTTGAGGTTAATGGCACTTTTTACTTGAAACATCGAGGTGCAAAAGCTGATTACATTTATTAACCTTAGATCCTGTACTTCATTTCAGGTACAGTTGTCCATTCACTATGTTTGAGTGCAATGCTGTTGTTATTTTCAAATTGAATAAAATAGTTTCAAAACCATGGCTATGAAAATGTATATAAGATGACAGAATACTTACTTGCATAATCGTAATTCCTATGTGGAATATAAGGCTTTCATGAGAGTGCATCACTGTTGCCTATATTCAGCCTGTCTGGTGATGGTGTTCCACAGTCCTTCATCTTCTTGGCTTTTCCTCCGTGTCTCTTTAGGGTAGCAACAGTTTCTTTTATGATATAAAGCATAGAGAAATATGTATCAAATACACTCCCCTACTTATATATTTGGACAGTGAAGTTAAAAAGTTTAATTTGTCTCTATATTCCAGCATTTTGGATTTCAGATCAAATGTTTTATATGAGGTGACAGTACAGAATGTCACCTTTTATTTGAGGGTATTTTCATATATATCTGTTTTACAGTTTAGAAATGAATGCACTTTATGTATCTCGTCCCCCGCATTTGAAGGTGTCATAAGTATTTGAAGAAAGTGCATTAAATGTAGTCCAAAGTTTAGTATTTGGTTACATATTCCTAGCATGCAATGACTAAATCAAGCTTGTGACTTTACAAACTTGTTGGAAGCATTTGCATTTGGTTTTGGTTGTTTCGGATTATGTTGTGTCCAGTAGAAATGTATAGTAAATAATGCATTGGGTGATTTTGGAGTCAATTTTATTGTAAATAAGAATAGAATATGTTTCTGAACACTTCTACATTAATGTGAATGCTACAATGATTACAGATAATCATGAATTACTAATGATGAGTGAGAAAGTTACAGACTCAACAAAGATCATGCTCCCATCATTGCATGATAGGAATATGGGGCCAAATAATAAACTTTTGACTAAATGTAATATACTTACAGTATGACACCTTCAAATGGGGACTATATACATAAAATGCTTTAATTTCTACAGTAAAACAAATATGTAAGAAAATACCCTCAAATAAAAGGTGACATTTTGTACTGTAGCCATTGTATCTCATATCCAAAATGCTGGAGTATAGAGCCGAATTGAAAGGTTGAGCTTCACTGTCCAAATAAATACATAGGGGAATAAATGTATAATTTATTAGACATCAGTTGTAGCCTACACACTTGTCACTCAATCTATGTTGATGTAGTTTTTCTCCAAAACAATATTCACATGATGATGGTGAACATCAGACAAGCAGAAGCAAGCCATACCACTAGAGGGAGACAGAGCACATGAAACTAACATCTAATGGTTTGCTCCTAGCAGAACTTTGCTAGCCGAAGCGAATGTCTCTGCCTCGCATACTCCCCTAAAAGACCTTCACTTGAAATATTAGAAACAAGCGGCAATATCACTGTTTGTCCCTCTTGAGAAGCTGTAGCAGCAACGTAGCCAGTATACACTTCCTCAAAATAGACTGAATTAATCTCAGATAACTCAATAAATCTGTAAAACTGAAGCATGTCGCATGTCGCATGCTTCCCACTTGAAACAGTTTGCGCATATATTATGAAGACATTTTGTTCGTTAAAAAAATAAATATATAACTTAATAAATACCGCACCTCTTAGATGTAAAATTGCATGACTAAGACTTCCTCAGCAAAAAACTCTACATTAATGACAGATTTCTTGAGGTATCTTAGATTAACTGGACTATTTTGAGGAAGTGTATACTGGCTATGTTGTTGCTACGGCTCTCAAGAGGGACAAACAGTAACATTTCCGTTTTTTTCCCTGAGGTCTTTTAAGGGAGTATACTAGGAGCAAACCAAACCTCATATGCCGGCGCCTTAAGCCTAGATTCAGGGGTGAAATGGATGGGAAATAACTGGGAACTGAATTCCAAAAAGTTACAAATATTTAAAAAATGAATTCAATAGCCTATTAAACTCTGCTTGTTCATGTGGTTTTTAGCATCGAGTCAACATATCAAGTCTGACCCTTCTACACCATGCCTTTCCACCATAAAAAATAAACCATCCTACAAAATCAAGTGTTGTTTTTTGTTTTAATTAAATGTCAGTGGTCACAACTTCTTAATAACACTGTAATTCAGTGAACTGATTCATCACACACAATGGGAAGGTTGTTGTAAAGCAGACCTACAGTAAGGCAAATTAACATAATAATTTACTTAATCTCTAAATGATAAAATTATATATTTTTTTATGAAGCTCTCAAATCAGCCTTGATTAATCAACAAAACCTTAAATTATCCTTGATTTTCGTTTTAAATGTCCATGACACTCGCTTTGATGGTCAATGACACCAGTCTGTGCCTCTCCTTTTTCTTAACCCTTTCCCAGATTGAATATCTTGTATTTGCTTAATAAATTGTTAGCAAACTTTTATACACCAGCTGATGCCATATTGCATAATACAGGCCTACGTACATGTTTTAGCCTACAAATAAATGTAGGCTGTTGCAGTGAAAGAGGAGACTGCCTCTTTGGCATAGCACACGCTGTGTTACTACCTTATTCTTTCTTTCAAGTTTAATTGATTTAGCACTTTAGGGTATTTCTTATTATATTACTTCACATTGATAGACAATTCACTAGAAAGCAATGCAAATGTTCCTTTCAGGGAAAGATTCAATCATCAGAAAACGGTGTTTACAAAAATGAAACACGTTGCATTATGGGAGTAGAATGATTGACACGGCAGCCATTTTCCTGCTGGACGCCGTGTTCCCACCATTGTGTGAGAGATAGTAAATACTGAAACTGCTAGACAACCATAACATTTATTTCCTTGCGAAAAAACATTTATATTCACGTCAGGTAAGTGGCATATTTTAGCATGTTGTTTTGTCTAAAACACTTAACCACATTTTTATATAAGTTTTAGATTGGTTAAACTTCATTTTATTTCAAAATATCCTTCCATTCCGTCGGTGTAGAAATGGAAAAGCGACTGCCGCGATGCTAGAGGCTTTCTACTTCCACTGGCGGAAGCAGATATAAAATTCTGATCCAATTTCATGTAGTTTTACTTCGCTTGTACGGTGTAAACAAACATTCACCTACAACGCAAAGCAACTTTTTGGATAGCTACAGTAGTCTACTTTGATGTTTTAATACTCGTAGTCCTGATTTTTGCTTTATTTTTATTAGATTTTTCAAAGTTTATGTTCCGCTCTTTGCCAGTACATTGGTAGAGTTATTCGATTGCCTCTCCATCTGCGGCCATAATCTTGCGGTTAGAGGCGGCACAATGGTTTGTGGACCCATCCCTACGTTCTAAGTAGTGTATCTTGATTGGTCGACAGCGAGAAAAATGCCCACTGGATTGGATGTTTTTCGATAGGCGATCTGTATACTAGTTTGATTGGTTGGGCAGTATCCGAGTGTTCACGGGTAGGATACTGGCCTAGAGAAATAGATTTCCATGACTGGCCCACTGTTGCTGTAGCATTGCAGCTGTTCAGCAAAATAGAACGTTGTCATAACAGAGTGGTACTCCAGATGGAACCATTTCAGTCATCATTTCTCCATAATAGCAACATACTAGTTATTCTGATTAATCAGGCTGTAAAACACAATAAATTGGTATATTAACTTGAGACATTTGTTTGCAAAATCGTCTAAATATCCCTTACAAGCCAGAATGTTTAATGAAATTACATTTACAATTACTATACCGGTTGTACGTGTGGTTTGGCCTTTTGCTGCTCGAAATTTCAGACAAAATATCCACAGGAGAGTATTGTTTACCTGACTTTAAGAGAGCTTGTAGGTACAGTGCATTCTGAAAGTATTCAGACCCCTTGACTTTTTCCACATTTTGTAACGTTACAGCCTTATTCTAAAATGGTTTAAATAAATAAAAAATCATCAATCTACCGGTACACACAATACCCCATAATGACAAAGCGAGAATGGATTTGTAGAAATTTTAGCAAATTTATTAGAAATAAAAAAACAGATACCTTAAGTATTCAGACCCTTTGCTATGAGACTCGAAATTAAGCTCAGGTGCATCCTGTTTCTATTGATAATCCTTGAGATGTTTCTACAACTTGATTGAAGTCCACCTGTAGAAATGAAATTGATTGGACATGATTTGGAAAGGCACACACCTCTCTATATAAGGTCCCACAGTTGACAGCGCATGTCAGAGCAAAAACCAAGCCATGAGGTTGAAGGAATTGTGCGTAGAGCGCCGAGACAGGATTGTTGCAAGGCACAGATCTGGGGAAGGGTAACAAAAATGTCTGCAGCATTGAAGGTCCCTAAGAACACAGTGGCCTCCATCATTCTTAAATGGAAGAAATGTGGAACCACCAAGACTTCCTAGAGCTGGCTCCCCAGCCAGGTTCAATATCCAATACAAAACAAGATTCTCTGCTCTGAGGAAACCAAGATTGAACTCTTTGGCCTGAATGCCAAGTGTCACGTCTGGAGGAAACCTTGCACCATCCCTACGGTAAAGCATGGTGGTGGCAGCATTATGCTATGGGGATGTTTTTCCAGCCTCGGGGACTGGGAGACTACTCAGGATCGAGGGAAAGATGAACGGAACAAAATGCAGAGAGATCCTTGATGAAAACCTGTTCCAGAGCGCTCAGGACCTTAGACTGAGGCAACGGTTCACCTTCCAACAGGACAACGACCCTAAGCACAGAGTCAAGACAACGCTGGAGTGGCTACGGGATAAGCCTCTGAATGTCCTTGGGTGGACCAGCCAGAGCCCGGACTTGAACCCGATCGAACATCTCTGGAGAGACCTGAAAATAGCTGTACAGCAACCTGACAGAGCTTGAGAGGATCTGCAAAGAAGAATGGGAGAAACTCCCCAAATACAGGTGTGCTAAGCTTGTAGCGTCATACCCAAGAAGACTCAAGGCTGTAATCGCTGCCAAAGGTGCTTCAACAAAGTACTGAGTAGAGTCTGAATACTTATGTAAATGTGATATTTCTGTTTTTTTGTTATTACAAATTTGCTAAAATTCCTAAACCTTTTTTTGCTTTGTCATTATGGGGTATAGCGTGTAGATTGATAAAGGGGAGAGAAAAAATTTACATTTAATCAATTTTAGAATAAGGTTGCAAAGTAACAAAATGTGGAAACGGTCAAGGGGTCTGAATACTTTGCGAATGCGCCCTATATTCGTTTTGGACCTAGGTAAAGTTAGTTTTATATAGGATTTTCCCCCCCCGTCAATAGCTATTGAAGCAAGCATGACATGACAAAGAAAATTGTATATTCTGAATCAGGGGAGGATGGAGAACAATCTTTTTTATTTATTTTTATTCCATTTCCAATATAAAACAAACTGCCTAGGTGCTAAACTGAACCATATACCTACCAGCTCTCTAAAAAGTCCGGTTAACAATACTTTCCTGTGGGTATTTTTTCTAATTTTGAGTAGCAGAAGGACAAACCGCACAGACAACTGGTACAGTAAGTTTAAATGTAATCTTATTTAACATTCTGGCTCGAAAGGAACATTTACAAGATTTTCCACACAAATGTATCAGGCTGTATATTCCAATGAATTGTGTATTACAGTCTGATTAATCAGACTACTACGTTTAACACTTGGAAAAATTACATTTCAATATATTTGCAACTCACAGAATGTATCTAACAGAGCATTGTTGACACATATTCAACATGTTTCCAATGTGGTTTTTCCTGTCTTTCAAGTATAACTAACTCGTCATGGCTCGTACCAAGCAGACCGCCCGTAAATCCACTGGAGGAAAGGCTCCACGTAAGCAGCTGGCTACCAAGGCTGCCCGCAAGAGTGCGCCGTCCACCGGTGGGGTCAAGAAGCCCCATCGTTACAGGTAAAGCATCGGTTCACCCCTAGAAATAAAAGTTTGTGTTCACCATTGAAAGTACACACGTGGATACAGCCCCATTATGACATGTAGAGCTTGTGTGAAACCACAGAGGTGCTACCAATCCATATTGTTCTGGAAATGACTTGACAATCCTATAAGTCCCTTTGTGTGTCCGAAATGCCACCCTATTTCCTATATAGTGCACTACTTTTGACCAGGACCCATAGAGAATAGGGTGCCATTTCAGACGCAGACACTGTTTTCAATTAGCCGTTCAACAAGCCTTATAACTAAGCAGTGACTACTGGTAAACGGTCGTCACCACTCAGTCTTTACCATGGCCAGACACGACCAGGGCAGTGGCATTCAGCATGGGGATATGAGCAGTGAAGTACTATAGTAGAAGAGAAAAGAATATAATGACTTTTTCCCCCTAGTCATACTGACAGTGTGTTGGTTCCAGGCCCGGCACTGTGGCCCTGCGTGAGATCCGTCGGTACCAGAAGTCCACTGAGCTGCTTATCCGCAAGCTGCCCTTCCAGCGCCTGGTGAGGGAGATTGCTCAGGACTTCAAGACCGACCTGCGCTTTCAGAGCGCCGCCATCGGAGCACTTCAGGTCAGTGGCTGTGTGTGTGTGAAGCTCTGTTCCTCCTAACCCAGATCCTGTCCTAATTGGCCTACTACACACATCTCAAATTCCTTTTTTTGTGCTGACCCACTGTTCACCATGCGTGTGTGTGTGTGTGAAAATGTTTCTGTCTGCAGGAGGCCAGCGAGGCATACCTGGTGGGTCTGTTTGAGGACACCAACCTGTGCGCCATCCATGCCAAGCGTGTCACCATCATGCCCAAAGACATCCAGCTGGCACGCCGCATCCGCGGAGAGCGTGCTTAGATGCCGCCCTTCTTTCTTTTCTCTTTTCAATGTTTCAGCTCTATTCTCTTTTTTCTTTACCTCTAACTGTCCTCACCTTCACTCCCTCGTTCCCCCCGCCCTTCCATCTCACTCCTCAGCCCCCTCTCCCTGTATTCTTCTTGGTAGACTTTAGAGTAACGGTGATTATGATGAGATAGAAACGTGTTTGAAAAGTCTCGTTTCTCATAGTTTTTGTCTTCAGCAGATGCTTTAGGGTACCTTTTTTGTGCATGTAGTAGGTGTCGCTGATCAGACAAATACACACACACACACACACACACACACACACACACACACACACACACACACACACACACACACACACACACACACACACACACACACACATGCTTAGAACCATGCATCCTCAGCTCTCCTACAACAAAACTCTGCTCTGATTGACCAGGGGAGATATCAGGCATGTGTGTGTTTTGTGACAGGCGTCGGGTTTCTGCAACACTCACACACACACACACACAGGTGTGCAGACCAGAGGGGTGTCGCCCTGGGGCTAGTCTGCTTAAGGGGAGTGGCAACTTCCACAGCAGGGTGCTACTTAAACTAACCCCAGGGCCTCTGCCCTGTCTGACCACCTCCCAATCTCACCCACTTCCTGCTCCATCCTCTACAACTGATCTGGGGTACTTTCCCCATGCACCCTCCAGCCCACCACAGCCAGACCCCAACCCCTTCCCTGCCTGATCCCTATCCAGACCTTCCGCACTCTCCTGCCCCTCTAAATTGATGGTTGGGGGGTGGTTGTCTGTGGAGCGCCGTTAGTCTGTTGGTGTGAGAGCTCTGATCAGCCAAGCAAATTGTATTCAAAGGCAAACAAGTATCTCTTCTTGGCTGCTTAATTTTTATTATTATTATTACTATCATTTTGGATATGGTGTCTTTAAAAAAATATATAATTCATACATATATTTTCTTTTTACAACTGCCAGAGATGTAAAAATAGGAATAAGAAAAAACTAAGTGGTTGACGTTTTAAGACATGGGAAACTCTTGTTTTTACAGAATTATTTTTAAACCAATCAGGAAGAGCTCTGTTTCATAAGAGAGCTCCTATTCCAATGGCAGCCACACGGGGCCGATATATACCAGCCCCCTTCCTATTTCGTTTTTCTCTATCAATTTGTCATTATCCATGATGCTACTGTCAATCTCTTTACCCGATCTCTGTCTCTTAAGGTAAGCATTAGAGTTGTCACACCTGTATAAATTGACTTTGTAGTAGCAAGAGTTACTCTGCACATTTGGGTTCTTTTCTGTTGCTCTCACTTCTCTAGCTCTGACCATAGAATCTGTCCTTTTCCTCGAAATTTGTGATACACAATATAACCTCATGTTTTTTTTTCTTATATTTTTTCTTATTCCTCCAGATTTTCAGATGTTTAAATAAGCTGATGTTTGTATTTTCCAAATTTCTCATATTATGGTGGTAATAAATAGATATACAAAATGGGTGTCTTTGTCCGTTTCCTTTTCTACAAGTGTTTCGCTCTTTACTTGTTGTTGCGTGCGTAGTCTGTAGGAGATGTAGGATTTTGATTGATGAAACATTGCGGTGAGCTACCCATTTGATTTGAAAGAATATGACTTATAAATGCAACTAGATTACCGATGGGCACCTTTTGAGGGTGGTGGGGGCCACAAAAAATCTGAAGTCATGAGGGGCTGGGGTAGCTCACGTGTCTGTATACCCACATGTGCATCATGCAATTCTACTAATTTTGCTATGGGGCGGAGAGGAAATAGCTGTTTTAGAGCTAATTTCCTGCGATTCTACACATTTTGCCATAAACGGGAGAGAAATGTTTGCAGTTTTTAATATGATATCTGAGTGAGACTGACTGGGCTCCCGAGTGGCGTCACTACAGACCCTGGTTTCATTCCAGGCTGTATCACAACCGGCCGTGATTAGGAGTCCCATAGGGTGGCGCACAATTGGCCCAGCGTTGTCCGGTTTAGTGTTTGGCCGTTATTGTATATAAGAATATGTTCTTAACTGACTTGCCTAGTTAAATAAAAACAAAATCAATGTGGAAACCCTTGGCCGATAATTCAACCATGATTACTAAATTTAGATACCTGGCCGCTAGACTTATTTACTAATCTAAGAAATGTTAACTGACATGGGCTAATTGAGTGACTAGCAGTGACTGACATAAGAGAAACTTGCCTATTCCCCTCAGGAAACTAAAAAGATTTGGCATGGGTCCTGAGATCCTCAAAAGGTTCTACAGCTGCAACATCGAGAGCATCCTGACCGGTTGCATCAGCCTGGTACGGCAATTGCTCGGCCTCTGACCGCAAGGCACTTCAGAGGGTAGTGCGTACAGCCCAGTACTTCACTGGGGCAAAACTACCTGCCATCCAGGACCTCTACACCAGGCGGTGTCAGAGGAAGGTCCTGAAAATTGTCAAAGACCCCAGCCACCCCAGTCATAGGCTGTTCTCTGTACTACCGCATGGCAAGTGGTACCGGAGTGCCAAGTCTAGGACAAAAAGGCTTCTCAACAGTTTTTACCCCCAAGCCATAAGACTCCTGAACAGGTAACCAAATGGTTACCTGGACTATTTGTATTGTGTGCCCCCCCCCAACCCCTCTTTTACACTGCTGCTACTCTCTGTTTATCTTATATGCATAGTCACTTTAACTATACATTCATGTACATACTACCTCAATTGGCCCGACCAACCAGTGCTCCCGCACATTGGCTAACCGGGCTATCTGCATTGTGTCCCACCACCCGCCAACCCCTGTTTATACGCTACTGCTACTCTCTGTTCATCATAAATGCATAGTCACTTTAACCATACCTACATGTACATACTACCTCAATAAGCCTGACTAACCGGTGTATGTATATAGCCTTGCTACTCTTATTTTCAAATGTCTTTTTACTGTTGTTTTATTTCTTTACTTACCTACACACACACACACACACACACACACATACCTTTTCTTTGCATTATTGGTTAGAGCCTGTAAGTAAGCATTTCACTATAAGGTCTACACCTGTTGTATTCGGCGCACGTGACAAAATCTTTGATTTGATTTGATGCACAAACGCATTTCGAAAATTGCACCCTGTTAATTCTATCTTGCAACAGTAAATTGAGACCCCGAATGAGTGCCTTCAAAAGGGGTGCGGTCCGCCGGCAGCCAGTTGCCCATCCCTGCCCTGTCGTAACCAAGAAATTAAGGAGCTAGAACTCAAATGTTTGTTTTTGCAGGCAAGCAAATGACATACAGCTTGAAATCATGTTTTTAAAAGTAATGTTGCTCTCATGGAATGTCATTCCGGAACCACAATAGAAACCAATTGCAATTTGCATGTGACTATGCATTGCAATCATTTGCTCCTTGCTTACACTTTTGTTAGTGGCCCACTCCAAGAGGAATTGTCGAAAATGTGCTATATAGCAGTGAAAGATAGCGATTCCCAAGTTAGATTAGGTTGTCAGAGCTTTGTAAATGTATTTATTTTTGTTACATCATCAGAGATCCGTGTGCGTAGGTAGCAAGGCCTGTTTTCTTTCCTAGTTCCTCTTACAATGCCTGACCAGAGGGGTAAGAATTTGAACAGCAGTAGACTTGGCACAGTTTGTACTGCGCTACAGTTCCACCAACTAGTAGGGTCGTATTCATTAGGGCATATAGTTGCCAAAAGTTTCCAAACGTGCGGTGGAAAATGAAAATGAGTGTTTCTGAAGTTAAAATAGTATCTCTCTGTTTTGGACTATTTTTTTCCTTCAGTTTCTTTCTTAGTGAACACGACCCAGGTAGCCTATGTTTATTTCTTCCATTTTTTATTTAACATTTATTTAAATAGGCAAGTCATTTAAGAAAAAACGTGTATTTACAATGACGGCCTACCAAAAGGCAAAAGGCCTCCTACGGGGACAAGGGCTGGGATAAAAAATCTAAATATAGGACAAAACACACATGATAAGAGAGACCCCACAACACTACATAAAGAGAGACCTAACACGACAACATAGCATGGCAGCAACACAGCATGGTAGCAACACAAAATGGCAGCAGCACAACATGGTAGCAGCACAAAACATGGTACAAACGTTATTGGGCACAGACAACAGCACAAAGGGCAAGAAGGAAGAGGCAACAATACATCACTCAAAGCAGCCACAACTGTCAGTTAAAGTGTCCATGATTGAGTCTTTGAATGAAGAGATGGAGATAAAACTGTCCAGTTTGAGTGTTTTTTACAGGTCGTTCCAGTCGCTAGCTGCAGCGAACTGAAAAGAGGAGCGACTCAGGGATGTGGGTTCTTTGAGAACCTTTAACAGAATGTGACTGGCAGAACGGTGTTGTATGTGGAGGATGAGGGCTGCAGTAGGTATCTCAGATAGGAGGAATGAGGCCTAAGAGGGTTTTATAAATAAGCATCAACCAGTGGGTCTTGCGACGGGTATACAGAGATGACCAGTTTACAGAGGAGTATAGAGTGCAGGGATGTGTCCTATAAGGAGCATTGGTGGAAAATCTGATGGCTCAATGATATTGAACATCTAGCCGCTCGAAAGCACCCTTACCTGCCGATCTATAAATTACATCTCCGTAATCTAGCATGGGTAGGATGGTCATCTGAATCAGGGTTAGTTTGGCAGCTGGGGTATGTAGTAGGACTTGCCCTAGCTGTGTGTGAAATGTGGAGCCTCTATCACAAAATGCACAAATTCTCTCAAATCTGCCACTCAAAGTGATTACCGTGGTGATTATATATATATATATTTTACTCATATGGTCATGTATAGGCCTAGATGGAGATGCACCACTGACTACACTAAAGTATAGCAATTGTATGCCTACACTACAGTTGGCATTGCCATTTGGGTTGTATTCAGTCACTGGTGCTTCATTTTCCATTGCAAAACGTTTTGATACTAATGAATATCAACCTGGTCCTGCAGAGGTACGGTGGTGTGCAGGGGTTTTCTCCGGCCAACACAGCACCAAAACACCTGGGGTGTATTCATTACGGAAACCATTTACTGTTTAAGAACCAAACGGAAGCAAACAGAGCAACATTTTTGTTTATTTTGAACACATTCAGGTATGTCCCTCCCCATTTCATTCCATTTTCTCCCGTTTAAGAAATATTTTGCAACAGAATCGGTGGAATGAATACCACCCTGATACAGCTAATCAACTCAAGGTCTCGATAAACTCAGATGAATGAAGTAGTTTTGTGTTGGGCTGGTGACCAGGGCTGGTGACCATTGCTTTAGAATTGTTAGTTTTTTTAAACCGGTTTATACAGGCTTATGTTGTATACATGTTCCACTTGACCCACTCTTTATTTTGTGAATAGCGTTTATTGTGTGAACAAGTGTTTCTTTGCGTTAGGGTACGCTCATTTTTTACCACTACATCTCGTCTGAACTAAGTTCTCCATCATTGAGTTAGAGTAGTCATTGGACTCAACAGTTTAAACTGATGTGGTTAAGTGTTTGTGTTCCTTATTCCCTAAAGAGAAAGGAAATGCTATATTTTAAGGGGTCATGATTTGGTGATTTTGGTCTTATGTGTTAAGGGTTTACAGTTTGTGAGTATACTTCAGCGAGAAGGGCACACAATGGGCAACATTTTAAAACTCTTTGCAATGGAAAACAAAAAATGTTGTTTGTGATTGGACAAATCCAGCTAGTCCCTCCCTGTGTCTGTCTGTTTGGTGGTTAATGAACACGACCCACATTGGGAATGCTGTGTCTCTATATTCACCTTCCCCAAGGTCTGCCGAGTGCTGCTGTCCATCCCTTCCTCCATCCCCCACCACATCTGCTCCTTTCAGGGATTACCAGCAACATGTCTGTCTGTCTAAAACTCTCTGTGCTGATGACGGGCAGATTACAACCGCACTGCACCCTCTGAGAGAGATTAACCAATCAGGACCCAGACAGAGAGGGCAGGGATTAACCAATCAGATCACAGAGAGGGAGGGCAGAGGGATTAAAGTGGTGCAGAGTGGGATTAACCCAGCGAGTTGAATGCGTATGTAGTGTGCGTATTGAGTGCGCTATAGAAAACTCTCCAGTTTCCCTTTTACGTCTCAATGCTATACTCTATTATGTTTGTGTTCAAATGAACTCTTCATCAATTTATCACCCTCCTATGTTATTCACTCGCAACATTGTTAGATAAATATACTTTTGTTACACTCTGAAAAACGAAGTTATTCTCTTCTATAAATTAATAGGTTTTTCATTTTTAGAGTCCATATTTGTCCAAGTTTAAAGTAACAAATTGTTACTCTGTCACCTAATGAGGAATCTAGTCATCTTCAGATACTGTAAAATATGTTATGGAATCCATAATTTGCAATGTCTAGATTCCAACACACATTTGTAATGAAGATGCCTTATTGGCAAAGATAGGAACATTGCTGCAGAATAACTCAGTGCCCATCTATTTTTTAACACACACGAACACACACACACACACACACATCGCATACACATTGAATACACATATTGTACTCACAAACAAGTATACACACTCACACAAATGTCCACTTGTGGTCAAATTGCATGGCATGTAACCAGGTCAACTAGGGATTACTGAGTTGTCAGAGTTGTCAGAAGAGGGGGGTGAGGTGGAGTAGTGGGTGTGTGGAGGGAGGCAAAGGGGGATAAGAGGCTGGCAGAGATAGATGGGTTCGAGGGGAGGGGTGGGATAAGGCAGGAAGTAAATGTTCTTTGTGTTACCCTGAGGGACAATAGACAAGCATTTATGTCACAGATGACAGCCTTGATTGTTCTTTGGACATTGAACAATTTTTGGAAGGAAATAAAGAGGAAGTGATGACATCTCTGAGTCACTCATTTTCCTCTACAGCAGAGTTTGAATTGATCTGAAATATGTTTTAACCATGGCCTGTGTGTTTAAATCAGTTTCTAGTTAAGTCTTTCACATATAGTATTATCATCAAGAGTGTCCTTCCTTCTTTTTACAGGGTATACTTAGCTTTTTTCAAGGACAACGGGAATAATTGAGACCATTGGTAGAGGAGATTGAGAGACATGTAGACGACCGACAAACAGGGCAAGAGACTGCGAGAGAGAAGGAAGAGGAAAAGAGGGGGAGAGATAGAGGTAGAGAGAAAAAAGAGAGAGATGGGGAGGGAATGAAGGAGGGAGAGAGAGAGAGAAGGAAAGAAAGATAGAGGGGGACAGAGGAGTAATCCTGACTAATTCACTTAGGACATTGCTAAAGGGAGGGTAAGAGGATTGGGCCACTCCAGAATCAGATCAGCAAAAATACCTGACAGCAAGACGCACCCGAGAGCCATGTGGGCCAAGGGGGCAACACAACAGAAACTACACGCACATAATATAACCCAGAACAACATGGCCACTTGTTGAGTTCTGGGTCAGTTTTGTACTTCAACTCAACCAATTTAAATTCCGAATAGGGAATATCAATACATGATGTACAGTACGTTTGAATGCAAAAAACCTGAACCCCTTCATATAAATTGTGAAACCAAAATGTCACTCAAACTTGTAATCGTAATGACTTTCGTTTGGGCATAAATGTAGATTCAAAGTTAGCTTTAATATTTCACACAAAAAAACATAGAAGTCATTTTTTTTCTCCCATCAAAATGTAATAGCAATGATGCTAGCCTAACACCATAGTAACATGTTAGCTCCAAAAGCCTAAAAGTAACCAAATTAAGATTTAAATTGTAGCATATATAACAACAACTAAACTCAAATTAACACTGATGGTCTTTCAGAACAAAAAAGAGAGAGACTAAGAGAGTATTAAAGCTCTGTGAATATGATCTATTGATATGTTTCTTGAAAACAGCAGAAAAAGGAACAGAGGAACGATTGAGTATTGCGTGGTTGTATCAATAGAATTCAATCAATGCATCTGAACCATTGCCTGTGTGTTTAAATCAGTTTCTAGTTGTGTCTTTCCATATAGTATGATCCTCAGGGGCAGCCTTCCCTTCTACTATATGAGAAAGTAAATGGACCTGATCTCCTGCATTCACAGTCAGGAGGTATCAATTATATCCCTGCGTCTATCTTCTCCTCTCTCACCTGAATGGAAAACACATTCTACAGAGGTTGTAAAAACCAAGATTACAAACGAGAAACAAAACTTACAAACAAGAAATAACATCTGTCAGAATAATTTGATCGTATTTGATCGTATATCTGGTGAGGGCCTCATTCATTCACAACTCCTCCCACTCTTGTTCTTGTTCTTCTCTACAGCACCTGGAACTTCCACGAATTCTGGTCTTTGTGGTCCAGGCAGTCCATGGTGCTGAAGCCCAGCTTCCACGCCTGCTGGTCTTTGTAGTCCAGGCAGTCGACGGAGGTGAAGCCCAGCGAAGCGGCCGTGCCGTAGCCCTGGGAGGAGAGCGAGGCGGGTGACTGGCTCAGCGAGCCCCCCATGGAGGGCACGGTGATGGGGCTGAGGGCGCCATTTACCGACAGCTGTGAGTGCATGGGCGAAAGGTAGGCGCCACAGTCCAAGCCTGTGAAATAGGAGGAGGTGCCGGCGTAGCCCTGGGCATAGGCCTGAGGCTGGCCGTAGCTCATGGGGTAGGCAGAGGGCCGCTGCATGCAGGGCGCCGAGGAGGCCAGAGGGTCAGGGAGTGGCGAGATGGCTGGGCTCCAGATAGAGATGGGTGCATTGCCAGGGTTGTTGCCGCTAGGGGGCAGGGAGGGGCCTGATGGGTCGGGGGAGGGGCTGTAGGAGCCAGAGGGGTTGTTGGCTGAGGGGTCGGGGCCGTTGTTGGGCTGGTCCTGGGCCGGTGACGCCTTCTTCTTGGGCGGGCGGGGCTTGGACTGGCCGCTGCTCTGCTGCTGCTGCTGGCGGCACTTGGCACGGCGATTTTTGAACCACACCTGCAGAGACCGAGACACACAAACACAACCCCTTAGAATAGAGAAAGAAAATATGTAGAAATTCTGCGATTGTGAAAGTAAGTTGTTTGGTGGAGGGAAAAGGACACCATGTTACTACATAATTGTTGATATATCTGTCACTATGCCAATGTGCACCTACAGATGTAGGATCTTTATTTGATCACCCTGTTGCAAGAGAACTTTCTTGAAATGCAAAAACTTGTAGTGTATTTGAGGTTTGAAAAGGCTTTACAACTTTAAAACTTGTTGTATATTTGAGGTTTAAAAAGGCTTCTGAAGTTTGTCATTTTCACTTTGAAAAATCAGACATGATTTTCCCTTATGAAAATGTATCAATCCCTACAAAAATGTGCATTAATTACCATCGAGAGTTCAAAAGGTACTCGCACTCAAATCATGAAAAGGAAGAATCCAAGAGGCTGATATGCTAAAATAATATTATTTATTTAATCCATGCTTAAATTATATATATCAGCCTCCTTGGGTTATTCCTTTGTATGGTTTGAGTGCAAGTACCTTTTGAACTCTCGATTGTAATGAATGGACATTTTTGTAAGGGTTGATACATTTTTTGTAAGGGAAAAACCTTTTGAACTTGAATTTTTTCTCCTACGCACAACCCACCTTTTTTACTAGTTTGAGAGCAAACCCTCATACTGGCTTTCTACATGAATTATAATCCACATAATAAAACTGGCTCAAATTAAGATCCTACATCTGTATACTCTGTGATATTATTTGTGTCAAAACCGTACCAGACAGAACTGTGAGCTAAACTGTCATGAGTGTGGGATGTGTATGTACAGAGCATTTTGTAGGCTACATGTCCTTCTACAGTCTTTACCACAATACTGGTGAATTGTACTCTGAGAGCATATGCCACTATCTCTTCTATATATTTTCATATCAGAAAGTATTCATACCCTAACTTATTCCACATTTTGTTGTGCTACAGCTTGAATTCAAAATGGATTAAATATTTTTTTTTCTCTCACCCATCTGCACACAATAACCCATGATGACGAAGTGACAAACTTTTTAGAACTTTTTGCAAATTTACTGAAAATTAAATTCAGAAATATCTCATTTACATAAGTATTCATGCCACTGAGTCAATACATGTTAGAATCATCTTTGGCAGCGATTACAGCTGTGAGTCTTTCTGTGTATGTCTCTAAGAGCTTTGCACACCTGGATTGTCTAATATTTGCACATTATTCTTTTAAAAAAATTTCAAGCTCTGTCAATTTGGTTGTTGATCATTGCTAGACAGAGAATTTCATGTCTTGCCATAGATTTTCAAGACAATTTAAGTAAAAATTGTAACTAGGCGACTCAGGAACACTCAATTTGTCTTGGTAAGCAACTCCAGTGTATATTTGGCCTTGTGTTTTAGGTTACTGTCGTGCCGAAAGGTGAATTTGTCTCCCAGCGTCTCTTGAAAAGCAAACTGAACCAGGTTTTCCTCTAGGATTTTGCCTGTGTTTAGCTCTAGTCTGTTTCTTTTTAACCTAAAGAACTCCCAAGTCCCTGCCAACGACAAGCACACTGATAACATGATGCGGCCACCATCATGCTTGAAAATATGAAGAGTGGTACTCAGTGTTGTGTTGTGTTGGATTTGCCTCAAACATAACACTTAGTATTCAGGACATAAAGTTAATTTCTTTGCCACATTTTTTGCAGTTTTACTTTAGTGTCTTATTGCAAACAGGATGCATGTGATGAAATAGTCTTATTCTGTACAGGCTTCCTTTTTTCACTCTGTCATTTAGGTTAGTATTGTGGAGTAATTAACTCAGTTCTTTCCTATCACAGCCATGTAACTTTTTTTTACAGTCACCATTGGCCTCAAGGTAAAATCCCTGAGCAGTTTCTTTCCTCTCGGGCAGCTGAGTTAGGATGGACGCCTGTATCTATGTATTGACTGGGTGTATTGATACACCATCCAAAGTGTAATAAATAACTTCACCATGCTCAAAGGGATATTCAATGTCTGCTTATTTTATTTGTTTTATTTGTGTGGGGTACAGAGATGAGGTAGTCATTAAAAAATCACATCAACATAATTCCATCATCATTAGACCGTACCTGTACACGCGACTCCGGGAGGTTGATCTTGAGGGCCACCTCCTCCCTCATGAAGATGTCGGGGTAGCGGGTCTTGGAGAACATGGCCTCCAGGATATCCAGCTGGTTGCGTGTGAAAGTGGTGCGCTCGCGACGCTGCTTCCGCGGGGTGGCTGAGAAATCCAGAGACACAGAGACTGTGTGACAATAATGGTATGATGGAATGGCATTAATGGACAGTAGCACTCCTCAGTGCTCAAAGTGATTGACATTCACATTGTATTTCATTAGGCTTGCAAGTCATACAGTTCATTGGTAAAGGGATGTAGCTATATCTGTTGATAACAGTGGTATTGGTTTCAATATCTATCATGACCACTCTCTATGGTAAAACAAGTCATTGGGCAATGTCATAGCCTATAATTTATGTTATCTTTATGGTATTTTGAGATATTCAAATGAATCATAGCAGGTATTAGCCTAGTAATAGAAAAAAAGGCAAAAAAAGAAAGACACCTATACTAATGTTGGCTATGTGAAAACTATTAGTTTCCTGACTAGTCTTTCCCCATATATGGGAAGATATGGGTTAGGCTAAATGGTGATTGTGTGCTAGTTGAACAAGTGTTACAACTGGTGATGATGGTAATGGCAGATGCAAAAAAAGAAATTTTGACACAGAAATGCATAACCGAATGTAAAGGACTACTCTGACATTTATCCAACCTGGACTATCGACATTGTGTTCGTTTTATTCTCTATTCTTTTCAATTCTCACAATGATTTCATATTTTCTTTTTGAATAGGAATCGCTATTATTTGCTATTAGCCTACCCTTTGTTGAATGTTGTCACATGAACAAGTCACAAATAATCTATTATTAGTAGTATTGATATTCTTATTGATATTATCATTGATATTCTTATTCTTATTGTTGTCGTAGTTATTATTATTATTATGTTATGTTGTTATACATTATTAAAACCTCTACAGGATCGGTGTCCCCCTGTGGGACGGTTGAGCTAACGTGCGCTAATGTGATTAACATGAGGTTGTAAGTAACAAGAAAATGTCCCAGGACATAGACATATCTGATATGGGCAGAACGCTTAAATTCTTGTTAATCTAACTGCACTATCCAATTTACAGTAGCCATTACAGTGAAATAATACCATGCTATTGTTTGAGGAGAGTGCACAGTTATAAACTTCAAAATGTATTTATAAACCAATTAGGCAAATTTGGGCAGACTTGATACATTATCTTTACCAGAAATACAATGGTTCATTGGATCAGTCTAAAACTTTGCACATACACTGCCATCTAGTGGTCAAAATCTAAATTGTGTCTAAACTGGAATAATACATTGTGGCCTTTCTCTTGCTTTTCAAAGATGATTGGGAGACCAGAGCTAACGTGTTATATTCTCCTAAATTAATTTCACATTTCCAGAAACTTCAAAGTGTTTCCTTTCAAATGGTATCAAGAATATGCATTCCTTGATTCAGGTCCTGAGCAACAGGCAGTTAGATTTGGGTATGTCATTTTTGGCGAAAATTGAAAAAAAGGGTCCAATCATTAGGGGCTGAAAAATCCATGGTGCATGGACATAATGCATACACTGCACACTGTTTTACGCATGAGCAGCGTCAAGCTTTGGCCAATGTATCCTGAGAAAAAATCTAAACGCAACATGTAAAGTGTTGGTCCCATGTTTCAACAGCTGAAATAAAAGATCCCAGAAATGTTCCATATGCACAAAAAGCTTATTTCTCTCAAAATTTGTGCACAAATTTGTTTACATCCCTGTTAGTGAGCATTTGTCCTTTGCCAAGATAATCTATCTACCTGACAGGTGTGGAATATCAAGAAGCTGATTAAACAGCATGCTCATTACACAGGTGCACCTTGTGTTGGGGACAATAAAAGGCCACTCTAAAATGTGCAGTTTTGTCACACAACACAATGCCACAAGTTTTGAGGGAGCGTGCGATTGGCATGCTGACTGCAGGAATGTCCACCAGAGCTGTTGCCAAAGAATTCAATGTTCATTTCTCTACCATAAGCCGCCTCCAACACCATTTTTTGGCAGTACAGGCCTCACAACCTCCTCACCTGCGGGATCGTCTGAGACCAGCCACCCTGAGGAGTATTTCTGTCTGTAATAAAGCCCTTTTGTGGGGAAAAACTCCTCCTGATTGGCTGGGCCTGGATCCCCAGTGGGCGGGCCTGGCTCCCAAGTGGGTGGGCCTATGAACTCCCAGGTCCACCTGTGGCTGCGCCCCTGCCCAGTCATGTGAAATCCATAGATTAGTGCCTAATGAATTTATTTGATTAACTGATTTCCTTATATGAATAGTAACTCAGTAAAATCGTTGAAATTGTTGCATGTTGCATGTTGCATTTATATTTTTGTTTTAGTATATATATATATATATATATATATGTATAATAGAAAAAAATGTAGTAAATGCTTTATTATCTAAATGTTGAAAGTGCGTGGGCAATGGAGATAAACACAATGGTGCAGTTTGAGGCCATGTGGCCGAGAATGATATGTGCGCTGGAGATGGGGGTATGAGCAGGTGGGTCTGGGCAGGGGTGGTGTTATCGTCGTTTTTTGTGTATGTTTTGTGTTGTAAAAAAAAGTTACATCAAATCTGACAGAAAAATTACAAAAGGAGGTAAATGACAATAAAAATAAAGTAATATTATTTTACTCACATGGGTATCCAGCGGTGGTGTGCAGCAGGTCCATCCCAGACATGTTCATGGCGTAATGGGGTTGCTTAATGTAGGACATCATCCTCGCACCGGGTTTTTATGCCTTCTCGCTCACTTGGTCGTCTCTCTGAACAGGCACACACGACCGGACTTACTGGGCTATTTCCCACTAGTCCCTCTCCGTCGGTAATGTATTGAAGTTTAGGTCCCGCTCCAAATCGACCTCGCCAAGTGACAAAGGTATCTTGAGATGTCTCAAAGTTATTTGCCTTTCTTTCTTTTCCCTCTTACTCTATCTAACTTGACTTGTCGAAAACACACAAAAAATGTGAAGTGCAACCCTCGTGACAATTGCACACCGCAGTTTAGGACATAGTAGAGTGCACTGACACTTCTATTTTGGCGCGCCAGGAGCAGGTAAAGAGGTGAGTGCTGCCGGTGAGCGGGGTGATGCCACTACACTGACTTATTTTACAGACACGGTGAGCTAATTAAAGGTACCAAGTGGACGCACAGAACCCCCCCTCCCTCTCTTTCTCGCTCTCCTTTGTCTCTCTGCCCATCCCACTACACTTCATCGCATCATCTATTAAACTTTTATTCCCAGATACATTTACAAACAATTTTGCAGATAGGTCTACTTTTTCGTAGTAGTTAACGAAATGTGTCACATGGAACAAAATAAGCATTTGCTGATGTATACGCCCTGAGCTGATTTATCTTTTGTTTGGAATGGGTTGGGTAACATTTTTTGTTTTTGTTGAACATATGCATATTTCAAACTATACATTTTGAGGGCTGTAGCAAGAAATAATATTTAGTAGTCTACTTTTCAAATGCGAGGATTTATTAACGACAACTGATAAACATTCGTTCTCTAAACATTTGAAATCAATATATAATATTATAAATTATACAGCCGAGGACATATTTGGCCTAGGCCTATGTTAATATAGTAATTAAAATGACTGAATTGAGTCCATGGTTAATATATTGCATTACTCAAAAATTATATTCCCATTAAATTCTCAAATAAGCCTACAATTTTACGTTTCAATTTGTAATTATAATTTGAAAATCAATGAGAAAGTAGTTAATGTTGGTCCACAGTAATTTCGATTAACCTACTTTGGAATCCAATTAAAACGTTGATGTAATAAACTATCCTCTGAACCAAGATTTTATTCATAATTTCTTTTGACTTTCAATGTTTTGTGATACGCTGAAAAATATTTCATATTCGTTTAATTTGTTCTGTAAAAAACGTGTTTTTGCGAGGTTTTCACGGAATTTGTTTTGTGGAGTTATGTTGGCCCAACTAAACTGCATTTTTATTTAGAATATGGTGAACAATAAACATGTTGCCAATAATTTGACAAATTAAGCAAATTAAGCCCTGATTTACAGTTTTTTTCAGTTGCTTTGGTGCAATTTTCACAAGTATGTGGTAAATGTTCGCAACTCTTACTACAAAAATAAAAACAGATAATCAAAAAGGCAGTTGTTTCATAAGCACATATTCAATTGACTAAGTACAACACACAAAACCATACGGTCACCTTTTCACCATACTGAATCAATGCTTCATCTAGAAATAGGCCTACATGTTTCACATTGCAATACATGTTCATATAAAATAATTGCCTTCCACATTACTTGAAATGATACTCTTCTAATCTGTTAAAATACATTTTACTATGAATTAATCTGACTGCTCTTAATTTATAATAATTTAACCGTTTGGTAATCATATAGATTTTAAACTGGTTTGTCGATGTATGTCTATAGTGTATAAACATATAAAGTATGATATATACCGTACTGTATTATTATGAAGATGATGAATATAGATTTTGCCTGGCAGGTCTGGATTGATGTTATTGCATGCCTCATCCATGGCCTGAAGGAGGGTGGTAGCTCATGGGGATTACAATCTTACATCTTCTACCTCTATTGTAATCATGTATTGTATTTTACAGTATTGTATTGTACTTATGTATTGTAGTGCTCCTGTACGTGACTCAGTTCGTAAGAGCATGGCACTAGCAACAGCAGAGTTGTCGGGTTTGATTCCCACTGGGGTCACATTTGAACATTTGTGGACTCTGTTGTCACTTTGGCTAAAAGTGGCTCCTACGTAAATGGCATATATTACGGTGTTACAGTATTGCATTGGCCAATGCAATTTTAGTAAAGCAGTGTTACCTAACTCCCCATCAATTTTTTTTATTTTGGATAGGGGATGCATTTGTTACATACAGTACAGTACATATCTCATCTTGTCAATATCAGATTTACATTTTTTAAGTAATTATCAATTAAGAGCAGTCATATTAAGCAATAGTAAAATGTATTTTAACAAATGAGTCATATCAAAAGTAATGTGAGCATTGCATTGTGAAAGGCAATTACTTTAAATTAACATGTATTGCAATGTGAAACGTGTATTTCTAGACTAAACACTAAAAACATTTAGTGAAAAAGTGTTTATGGTTTTGTGTGTTGTACTTAGTCAATTGAAAAGGTGCTTATAGTTTTGAAACAATTGCTTTTTTGATGATATGTTTTGAATGTTGTACTAAGAGTTGGGAAAATGTACCACATACTTGTGGAAATTGCACCAAAGTGATTGAAAAAAACCTGTAATAAAAGTTTTGAATATGAAACTTGCTCTGTTTTAAGTGTTACCAGTTTGGAGTTTTGTAGTAAGAGTTTTGAAAATTCACCAGAAACGTGTAAACATTGCACCAAAACAATTGAACACAACTGAAACAGGATGGTGATTGTGGCACAATCTTCAATATTTTCTTCTGTTTAATGGTCATTTCAATTATATAACCATTCTCTAAGAATATAACTTATGCTTTATTAGCATATTACAACTCGTAGGCTAAATGTCCAAAATGTATATTTTGGTTTTTAGCCTGGCTGAAACTCAGGAATGTCGCTTCAACTTTGATTCTAAATTGCAACTCAAGGTTTTCAATCAGTTATTGAACGGGTGCATCACACATTAAATTGCTGCTCATCAAATCAAGCCTTTCACACATTCATTGACACATCATCAAAAGATTACAGTGAGCTGTAATAAACCAGTGTAAAAACAAACACACACACTCACAGATTCACAAACATCCACAAAGCGCATTCGATTTAGCTATAATAATATGCTTTATCTGAAAAGTGAGTATCTTATCTCCAAATAAAGTCAGGCAAGAGAGAGCAATCCATTCAGTGGCAGAGGGAGAGAGCAAGGATAGAGAGAATGAGCTATCAGCTGATAGAAAAAAGAGAAGTATAGACATCTTGGACAGACAGACAAGAAGACAGAATCGTATGTAGGTATAAAGACAAACAGACAGAGGTGTTGAGATGTATAGACAGCTGGCAGACAGACAGACATGAAGAAAATATAGATATCTTCTGCACATGCAACTCAAAACAATAAAAGTTACAACAACAAAAATACTTTTTATAGACAGAAAAGACAAGTCACTAAACTCATGAAACGAGCAAGATGGAACAACGACCGTATTTTTGTGGACTAACATCATTGATGCCCATGTGTGTGTGTGTGTGTGTGTGTGTGAGTGTGTGTGTGTGTGTGTGAGAGTGTGAGTGTGCCAGTGCCAATGTGTTGGTCAACAGTTCAAGCTAAGAGAAAATTAACTATGTGGTTGTGGCTTTCGTTAGCTGTCTTTTTGGAGATCAATGTTGACTAATATTTGGACAAAACGATTATGTTAAGGCTGGATATTTTCCTCAGGATTAAAAAAAATTAATTGTCAAATAAATATTTGGTAAAATCCAATAGTTAACCACTTTTGTTCTAAACTTTTTTGACATTTCATTTTTATTGACAGTCAGCAACTATTCAGTGTCTACATACTGTCGCAATACAGATGATTCAGACAGGCAGCCATGCTAGATTGTGGAACAGCTGCAGGAGCAATTAGGGAAGTAGAGGAAGAGGACTGAGCCCCAGTAATCCTTGGCCACATGCTGCCACGTGCCGCACCCTACATGCACACACTCACGCACGCACGCACGCACGCACGCACGCACGCACACAAACACACACACACACACACACACACACACACACACACACACACACACACACACACACACCAAATTACGCTGCGGGAGAGCTTTGGGATGGAATTGTTGAAGATGGTGCAGTTAGAGAGACAGGGAGATGGAAACAGAATGAGGACAGAGTGAATCAGGTGAGAGAGAGAGAAAATGAGAGAGAGAGAGAGAGAGAGAGGGAGAGAGGAGAGAGAGAGAGGGAGAGGGACAGGTAGACAGAAGTGATTACAGAGAATCGGCTAAGGCGGTCAAGGAGGAGGATAGGAAAGAGGAGGGGAGGAAAAACACAGGTAAACTCAGAGAGATTGAGAGTAGAAGAGTTGGAGGGAGGAGGGAGGAGGAACAAGGTGGCAGAGGGAAGAGGGGGGGGGGGGTGAGGTGGATGGAGGGAGGGAGGGATGGAGAGGGGGAAGCAGGTGAAGGAATAAAGAGGGTGGAGGAGGGTGCGGGCCGTGTCCCCACTGACACACTGCAGTGGTTAATCCAGATTAGAGTGTCTAAAATGGGTCGGCTAAATCTGCTGGCCAGCCAGTAATACAGACTGCTGTCAGTCCCAATCACTCACACACACACACACACACACACACACACACACACACACACACACACACACACACACACACACACACACACACACACACACACACACACACACACACACACACACACACACACACACACACACACACACACACACACACACACTAACACACACACACACACATCCCCAACCCAGTTGCAACAATTTTGCATAGATTTTTTGGTAGAGATGGAGACGTTAATCCAACATGTCAATTTCTAATTTGTAGACAAACTGGAATTAAAACCAGACTAAGTCATTGGCAGATATGGAACTATCCAAGCAGAAGATACATCTCCTTCAAATGTTGATATTTGGTTGTGTTGACAATTCAATATACAGTTTGTCTACAAAATAGTCATTGATATTGTCAGATTCATTTCTCCATTTTAACCAAAAATCTAAATGAAAGAATAGGCCTAATTCTAATCTAATCAAACTTTAAATACACTTTAAATAAAGTTTGATTTGATTTAGCCCTATTCTTTAACTTCGATTTTTGGTTGAGATGGAGACTTGAATCCAACATTAAAAATCCTTAATTAACATAATACAAAGAAGTCCCCATCAAAATCCATCAGTTTAATGATTAACTTGAAGATATATTTGAAATCAACCAAAGCTTGAAATCCTAGGTTTATATGTATTGTCTATTTTTTATTTAATCCTGGGTTGAATTGAAACAATAGCTGTTGATGACTTTGCAAATGCTATATAGGCCTAAATAGCATTATTGATGATACATTACTTATAAAGTATGGTTACATTTCATTTGCTCTTTTAAACCTACCCTGATTTCAATAGCAACAGTGATTATATTTAGTTATTAAGAGATCTCTTAATAATCATTCTCATGATAGCACATTGGTAGTGGTCAGTGACAAACATCAAAGCTAAGCAGGCTGGGCTTGGTTAAAACCCTGGTATTGTTGGTATTTGTTATTTATTAGGATCCCCCATTAGCTGTAGATAGATCATTTTTCAGTAGGATTTGATTTATTAGGATCCCCATTAGCCGACACCAATGGCAACAGCTAGTCTTACGTGTTTCTGGCCATTTTGAGCCTGTAATCGAACCCACAAATTATGATGCTCCAGATACTCAACTAGTCTAAAGAAGGCCAGTTTTATTGCTTCTTTAATCAGAACAACAGTTTTCAGCTGTGCTAACATAATTGCAAAAGGGTTTTCTAATGATCAATTCGCCTTTTAAAATGATAAACTTGGATTAGCTAACACAATGTACCATTGGAACACAGGAGTGATGGTTGCTTATAATGGGCCTCTGTACGCCTATGTAGATATTCCATAAAAACTCTGCCGTTTCCAGCTACAATAGTCAAAAAACGTGTTTTTCTTTCAAAAACAAGGACATTTCTAAGTGACCCCAAACTTTTGAACGGTAGTGTATATATATATATTTTTTGCAATACGTTGACAAATTACGTTGAAACAACATTGATTCAACCAGCTTGTGCCCAGTGGGTCTGTCCCTGCATTTGAACCCCAGTTCCCCATGGATGATAATGTGTGTAATCAATCATTCAATCAATACACTTGAACTACTTTTTATCATTTGATACAGAATACTTAAAGGCACAATCCAGACATTCTCTGCTCCTTGCCTCAACAAGACGAAGAACAAACACAATCGACTTGAGACAAAGTAAAGGAAAACAAAACATGGTGTGTGTTATTCTTTATGTGTGGGTGTGTGGGTGCTGTGACAGAGAGTGAGATGAGTAAGATAGTAATGTGCATACATATGTGTGTGTGTGTGCATGCCTGTGTGCATTTGTGTGTAAGGTGCATGTGTGCACATGCGTGTGTGTGTGTGCGAGTGCGTGTGTGTGTCTGCAGAGCGCACCCTAGCCATTCAACTTACTGTTGAGAGTTAGAATAGTAGAACACACAAGGTGTTCAAATTCCAAAATTGGAATTTGGTTGTGCATCAGCAGTTTTTCTCTTTTTATGTCAGTCACTGACAATCACTCAATTAGCCCATGTCAGCAATTTTTTTTAGATTGGTATGTTAGCTGGCTGGACTATTAAAACATGTAGTAATCATGGTCGAATTACCGACCAGGCACGCAGGGCACATGCCCAGAGGCCCTGACCTCCAGGGGGCCCCCATTGATTTTATTCGTCACTCTCATTCAAATATCATATTAACATGACATAACTCAGGGCAAGATTATTAGAATTTCAGTAAATTAGCTTCAAAACTGCAAATACTTTCTCTTCACCATATGGAAAATGTGCAGAATTACAGGAAATTAGCTGTAAAACTGCAGATTTGTCTCTCCACCCCATCGCAAAATGAGCAGAATTGCATGAAAATAAGTTATACAACTGAAAAATCTTCTCTCTGCTAACATGGGAAAATGTGTTGAATTGCAGTAAACTTGCTTAAAAACTGCATCACTTTCTCTACGCCCCATGGCAAAATGTGTAGAATTGCAGGAAATTTACTTTTTTCTGTTTTGCTTAGGCCCCCAAAAGTCTAGGGCCGGCTCTCTCTCTCTGTGTGTGTGTGTGTGTGTGTGTGTGTGTTTAGTCAGAGGATGCTATCTTAGGTGACAATGTGGTTGATTGATTACAGTGGACAGTAATCCTGCCTGGAGATTATCCAGGTGGAATTAGGGCAACTGGGAGTGTGGCACAAGCTATTCCTGAACTGGAGAACATAGTCCAACAGGAGATCTCACTGTCTCTACATACAACACACTGTTGTGGAAACTCTTACACAGGGACACTCGAAGGAAATCTTAAATGCATCATTGTTTATTGTCAGCGCGGTGGAGAGGTTCAAACAAACTTGATGCACCATATTGAACGTTTGTCAGGAGCTCTAACAGGGCAGTCCCGTTAGTTCTCTTATATACTGACGAGACATATTTGCATGATTTAGCTTATTCATAATTAATTAATCATTCATGTTTGCTTCATTCATGTGACCGACCAATACTGGGTCATGCATGTAACAGACCAATACCTCACAAGACTTCTTCTCTCTAAGCTGAGACCTTGAAACTGAGATATGGTTCTCAAAACAAGGGTCTGGGGGTATTGACACCTTGCAGATACTAATAGTGAGGATTCGTTCAATAAGTCACTTGCAATAACACAGAAATTGTTTTATAGAAAAGCACAAACATAGAACACAGAAATGTATAAAAAAAGAAATGCACCAACAAACTATTTTCCATCACATTACGTACAAGACCCAATGACACACACTACACATTTTCTCAGCAGGAAGAAGATAACTTTATTGACCAATGTCCATAAGCAATGGCAATGTGTTTACTGCTTTATGCCAACACCTCCACGAGAGACATATACACACAGTGGGTTTTGTAGTAGATTTTTCAAAAGCGTTGAGTACTGTTGATCATTAAATATTGCTACACATATTCACATTTATGGATTACAAGATACAGAACTTGAATGGTTTAGGAGCTACTCATCTGCCAGAAACCAACTATTTTCATAAAACAGTTCAGAGTCTAAGTACATTAATTTACCTTGTGGAGTTCCTCAGAGTTCTATTCTTGGTCCTTTACTCTTTTTGATTTACAGTTGAAGTCTGAAGTTTACATACACCTTAGCCAAATACATTTAAACTCAGTTTTTCACAATTCCTGACATTTACTCCCAGTAAAAATTCCCTGTCTTAGGTCAGTTAGGATCACCACTTTATTTTAAGAATGTGAAATGTCAGAATAATAACAGAGAGAATTATTTATTTCAGCTTTTATTTCTTTCATCACATTCCCAGTGGGTCAGAAGTTTACATACACTCAATTAGTATTTGGTAGAATTTTGGGTAGCATTTTGGGTAGCCTTCCACAAGCTTCCCACAATAAGTTGGGTGAATTTTGGCCCATTCCTCCTGACAGAGCTGGTGTAACTGAGTCAGGTTTGTAGGCCTCCTTGTTCGCACACGCATTTTCAGTTTTGCCAATACATTTTCTATAGGATTGAGGTCAGGGCTTTGTGATGGCCACTCCAATACCTTGACTTTGTTGTCCTTAAGCCATTTTTCCACAACTTTGGAAGTATGCTTGGGGTCATTGTCCATTTGGAAGACCCATTTGCGACCAAGCTTTAACTTCCTGACTGATGTCTTGAGATGTTGCTTCAATATATCCACATTATTTTCCTGCCTCATGATGCCTTCTATTTTGTGAAGTGCACCAGTCCCTCCTGCAGCAAAGCACCCCCACAACATGATGCTGCCACCCCCGTGCTTCACGGTTGGGATGGTGTTTTTCGGCTTGCAAGCCTCCCCCTTTTTCCTCCAAACATAACGATGGTCATTATGGCCAAACAGTTCTATTTTTGTTTCATCAGACATTTCTCCAAAAAGTACGATCTTTGTCCCCATGTGCTGTTGCAAACCATAGTCTGGCTTTCTTATGGCGGTTTTGGAGCAGTGGCTTCTTCCTTGCTGAGCGGCCTTTCAGGTTATGTCAATATAGGACTTGTTTTACTGTGGATATAGATACTTTTGTACCTGTTTCCTCCAGCATCTTCACAAGGTCCTTTGCTGTTGTTCTGGGATTGATTTGCACTTTTCGTACCAAAGTACGTTCATCTCTAGTGGACAGAACGCGTCTCCTTCCTGAGCGGTATGATGGCTGCGTGGTCCCATGGTGTTAATACTTGCGTACTATTTTTGTACAGATGAACGTGGTACCTTCAGGCATTTGGAAATTGCTCCCAAGGATGAACCAGACTTGTGGAGGTCTACAATTATTTTCTGTGGTCTTGGCAGATTTCATCAAACTATAGTTTGGGTTAGGGTTAGGGTTAGGGTTTCTTTTGACATCAGCCGATGTCACAAAGTGCTATACAGAAACCCAGCCTATTTAGGATTCTAGGGAAACAAGTAAAGACAGAAGAGCTGAATGTATAGACAAATTGTCAGAAATTTTAAGCAGGAACATAGGTCTATCTAAATAAGGCTTTAAAAAAAATCCTGCACCCCCTGTCAAAAAATGTACTGACTGTAAAGCGCATTTTATATTTTTGCGGGTTAGGTTCGGGTCAGGTCTCAGATTTTCACTTAATCACATATAGTCGGCCTGTTGTGGATGGGTTATGAACAACTGACCCGCACATCACTAGCACACACACTAGCACACACACACACTGATAACCATATTCTATATGGTTTAAGACTACTGTCTGATATTGGGTCTTCAAAAAAACTCAGCATTCATCTCACCTCCACAATATAACAATTGTTTTAATTAGAGATGCTTGACTCACAGAGATATATATAGAAATGTGTCAGGGACTGACTTGTGAACTTGGTTGTGACAGTGAGGTGTGCTCTCTGTAAGAAAGACAGTGATTTATTAAATTTTTTATAAACGCCTGCTCAGAGGAGAGCCCACATCCGCTCAGAAGTAATCGGTACTATCCTGTCTTAAAGCCACAAATGAAAACCGTTTGAGGACACTGAGTCAAATAAGTCAATAAATAAACTGAATACACCAACGGATGACTTCTATTTATATACAACGCCAATAAACTTGGTTGTTGCTTAGGAACATCCACAGACAGGATCATATACTTTTTTATTGAGATTTTGCTGACAGCTAGTGGTTGATTTAGCAAATTGCTTTGCAGTGACTGAACTGGGAAGTGAAGTGATTGGTTGAAGAACTCCACGCTGATTTGCTAGAAGTCGTTGACCATTTTACTCGTGGTTCCGCCCACACCCGGATGTTGTGCTTTTTAATTGCTCGTATGTTGGTGATGGGAAGTTGTGATTCTTTACATGAGATGGTGTTTTGCACTAGTTCTGGCAAATACATATGAAATAAATGGTATTTACTAGGTCAGGAGCATGCTGCGTGAGGGGAAAGAAGCGTGTCCCCTCTCAGAGGATAGTTTCAGCCACTTTTTCTGTCCCAGAGTAACACGTGTACGGCCTCTGCTGGCGGGAGAGCAAGAGCTAACGTTACTCACCGCTAATCTGAAAGGCAAAGTTGTCTGTTTGAGGTACCAATACTACCTCCAACAGAAAGTAAGACCTGTTGCTAAAGAAGTACAGTTCATCTACATACCAGGTGAAGATGAGATAGCTCCGTAATGTATCTTGCTACTGTTGCATTATTGCTACTGGTGTTGCATACAAGTTAATCGACTCATACAAGTTCAAAATGTGTGTGCGTGCGTGTGTACAAAATGTGTAACGTTAGTCAACTTGCTAATGTATGTCTGTCTCTTCAGTTGATGCAGAGATTGTATCAACTGATGCTATCAACAAATCCCCACCAAACGGGGCTGGTCGTGGGCATAACGTCCATCAATATATTCTTAAATGCCCTACCCTTCTCCTAGTGAATGGATTTGTACACATATCCTACCCATACACATATCCTCCCCATACACATATCCTCCATGGGTCATGTTCATTAGGCAACACTGTAGGAAAACTGAAAAAAAGCTTTTCTCATGGGCAAGTTCAGACAGTGCCTCCATGTTTCTATCTGTTTTGGGACATTTTCTTATGTTTCTTGACTACTGAACATAATATGACCCTGATCACTTCTCTCTCTCTCTCTTTGGTAGATGAAAGTGTATTCATCCATCACTGTATCCATAACACTTGTCTTCACTCGTTTCCCCCCAGGACTCTGGTGACAAAGACAAAGCCACTCTGTTCCTCAGCATCTACTGTGACAACAAGCCATGGTCAGAGTTTAACCTGGAGTTCATTGCACACGAGTCATCTGTCACCCGCTGCAGCTGAATCACATAGAAGTTAACACACAATGAACCCTTCTGCAATTCACGTAGTTCTGCAGGGTTGTGTTAATTAAGAACACCATAGTAAAGAACACCATAGTTTTTCAAAATGTTATACGACGGAAAACAAGAGTTTCTTATTGGACAGTTCAGATAGTACCTCTCCCTTTCGATCGCTGCAACTGTACATAGTCCATCTGTAAATAGCCCACCCAATTTACCTACCTCATCCCCATACTGTTTTTATTTATTTACTTTTCTGCTCTTTTGCACACCAGTATCTCTACTTGCACATGATCATCTGATGATTTATCACTCCAGTTTTAATCTGCTAAATTGTAATTATTCGTTCCTATGGCCTATTTATTGCCTACCTCCTCATGCCTTTTGCACACATTGTATATAGATTCTCTTTTTTTCTTTTTTTTCTACTATGTTATTGACTTGTTTATTGTTTACTCCATGTGTAACTCTGTGTTGTTGTCTGTTCACACTGCTATGCTTTATCTTGGCCAGGTCGCAGTTGCAAATGAGAACTTGTTCTCAACTAGCCTACCTGGTTAAATAAAGGTGAAATAAAAAATAAAAAAATTCACTTTGTTATGAATAATTTTCTTCTGTTTAGTGCCTAGTGAACATGAACCTGATTATAGCCTATTGCTTTGTCTTCTTCTTAGAGAGCTGTCTGAACCTGGAGCTGCAGTTCACCCCCTTCCAGCTTTACCACAAAGAGTAAGTATTGTACACACTACAGTGACTCAATCGCACTCCACACTGCCCTTTTCCACTATGTGAGAATGCTGTTCATTGACTACAGCTCAGCGTTCAACACCATAGTGCCCACAAAGCTCATCACTAAGCTAAGGACCCTGGGACTAAACACCTCCCTCTGCAACTGGATCCTGGACTTCCTGACGGGCCGCCCCAGGTGGTAAAGGTAGGCAACAACACGTCTGCCACGCTGATCCTCAACACTGGGGCCCCTGTTCACCCATGACTGCGTGGCCAAACACGACTCCAACACCATCATTAAGTTTGCTGACGACACAACAGTGGTAAGCCTGATCACAGACAATGATGAAACAGCCTCTAGGGAGGAAGTCAGAGAACTGGCAGTGTGATCACAGACAATGATGAGACAGCCTATAGGGAGGAAGTCAGAGAACTGGCAGTGTGGTGCCAGGACAACAACCTCTCCCTCAATGTGAGCAAGACAAAGGAGCTGATCGTGGACTACAGGAAAAGGCGGCCGAACAGGCCCCCATTAACATCGACGGGGCTGTAGTGGAGCGGGTTGAGAGTTTCAAGTTCCTTGGTGTCCACATCACCAACGAACTATCATGGTCCAAACACACCAAGACAGTCGTGAAGAGGGCACGACAAAACCTTTTCCCCCACAAGAGACTGAAAATATTTGGCATGGATCCCCAGATCCTCAATAAGTTCTACAGCTGCACCATCGAGAGCATCCTGACCGGTTGCATCAGCGCCAGGTATGGCAACTGCTCGGCATCTGACCGTAAGGCGCTACAGAGGGTAGTGCGTATGGCCCAGTACATCATCGGGGCCAAGCTTCCTGCCATCCAGGACCTATATAATAGGCGGTGTCAGAGGAAAGCCCGTAAAATCGTCAGACTCCAGTCACCCAAGTCATAGACTATTTTCTCTGCTACTGCACGGCAAGCGGTACCGGAGCGCCAAGTCTAGGACCAAAAGACTAATTAACAGCTTCTACCCCCAAGCCATAAGACTGCTGAACAATTAATCAAATGGCCACTGGACTATTTACATTAAATGTATAAAAAAGCCTGGCATGATGATACCATGTTTATCACTTCCTTACATTGTTAATGACATGAATAACAACAGTATATCCCTCTTCCAGAGTGCAGTGTGGAGATGGATGCAGTGAGACAGCGTTTCTGCTCAGTGGTCATGACCAGAGGATTCGTCTTTACAAGGAGGTAAGCCTGTGTGTGTGTACAGTGAGTTTTGTAATGTTTGGTGTGGGAGACGAGTAAACATCTTTTCTCTCCAATAGAACTCTTCCTTTCACCAATTTGAAGAGCAGCCGGTAGAGAGACTCATCCCTGAGCTACCCAGCAAGTTAGTTTGTGTTCCCTCTGTCTGCTGTTGCCTCTCAGTTGTGTGTATGTATTCACTGTTCCCTCTGTCTGCTGTTGCCTCTCAGTTGTGTGTATGTATTCACTGTTCCCTCTGTCTGCTGTTGCCTCTCAGTTGTGTGTATGTATTCACTGTTCCCTCTGTCTGCTGTTGCCTCTCAGTTGTGTGTATGTATTCACTGTTCCCTCTGTCTGCTGTTGCCTCTCAGTTGTGTGTATGTATTCACTGTTCCCTCTGTCTGCTGTTGCCTCTCAGTTGTGTGTATGTATTCACTGTTCCCTCTGTCTGCTGTTGCCTCTCAGTTGTGTGTATGTATTCACTGTTCCCTCTGTCTGCTGTTGCCTCTCAGTTGTGTGTATGTATTCACTGTTCCCTCTGTCTGCTGTTGCCTCTCAGTTGTGTGTATGTATTCACTGTTCCCTCTGTCTGCTGTTGCCTCTCAGTTGTGTGTATGTATTCACTGTTCCCTCTTTATGCTGTTGCCTCTCAGTTGTGTGTATGTATTCACTGTTCCCTCTTTCTGCAGTGTGTTGTGGCTGGATGTGCTGAGTATCCCTGGCGGTCGTCGTCTCTCGGCCAGCTGTCAGAACAGCTGCGTGGGCCTGGCTCTGGTGGACCAGACTGTACCTGGTGAGGACGGCCTATACACAACTTACAAACTACCCAATCATAGATTGCGCCCCAATTGGTACTTTATTCCATATTTAGTGCTCTACTTTTGACCAGCTTCCATAGGGCTTTGGTTAAAAGTAGTGCACTATATAGGGTAAAGGGTGCCATTTGCGACCTAATCTAACAGTGGCCACCTTGCTCACTCTCTCTTACTATGACTATACATAGCTAGCAAGGTAACAAAGAGGGTACTTTGAGTGGACTATCCCTTTCACCAAAAAAAGCAAGGCTGGATGTTTAGCTACATCACTTTGGAATGCATTGAATTTCCGTGTTTTTTAGTTTTTTCCCCCCATTGTGTTCACCCGTCCATCTTGTGTCTGTTTTTACATGCGTCCTCACGGATTAGAGGTTGTGTAGAGTTGGTGGGTGTAGCAGGACATTCCCATCTCCACTGCTGCTCATCCCTCTGCATTCCAGGGCAGAGCTGGCCGACCCCGACAGGTTCGGAGAGGTGGGAGTGTACTCTATTGTTGAGCAGCACCGCTATGACCTTTGACCTCTGGGTATGGTTGCGCCCAAATGGCAAGGAATAGGTGCCATTTGGGACACAACCTATGATTTGCTGATGCATTTCCTTACAAAACTCTGGACATGTTCGAGAGCATCACATCACGACTGCAAGCAATCTCAAACACCCACTTGGTTAACTCCCCCGTCTGAAATGATTAGATGGGAGGAGAGAGCATTTGGTCAGAACCTCTCCCTAGCCTACCATTGGGCTAGGTGCAGCTATTGGTATATTCAGGTATGCAAACTGAAATTCGCTGTTTTGAATCCAAAATAGGTGACCTACGTGATTCGTGTAGATCCGATGAGAAAAGTTTGGGCGAGGGGGTGGCTTTGGATCACTACTGGCTGTATGCAAACAAGTGATGCGTGTTTGTAGCAATACTAGCTGTATCCGAGGCTCAGCCCATCGTTTACATAACAGAATGCAGTACGAGACTGAAGAGAGAAGAGACAACCAATTTGCTAATTATAGCATCAGCGTGCGCTCTGGAAAGAGAGGAGAGGGGAATGGCAGTTTGCCAGCTACAGCAGCCTGTCTCCTGAACGATAACGAAGAGGTAGGTGAGAAGCCTGACCATGGGGGCGAGAAGGTGATGAAGCGTATTTCATGAGCTGTAACCGAAAAACAACTGCCATTTGGAAAGTTTGAGGTGAGGGAGAAAGTGTGGTGGAACAAATATTGTTACCATTGCTAGTTTGATCGAATTCTCCGTTAGCTAGCCAGAAAAATGTTGAGCAACATTAGCCAACATCACTGATCAAATAATTGAGTTTATGGTGTGAAAATTAGCTGGCTAATGAAGTCAGGCAGCTAACGTTAGCTAGCTAACTTTACTAACCTAACCAATTCGCTATAGTATTAACTGGTATACGGCTACTTACCTGGTATTAACTGGTATACGGCGTACCGACTACGCAATTCTCTGTCCATGTACGCAGGTACGAGAGCCGAGTTAAAAGTACGCAGAAAGTACGCCCTTCCTGCAGGCTCATCCTGACATGACCCTCCAGCATGAGAATGCCACCAGCCATACTGCTCGTTCTGTGCATGATTTTCTGCAAGACAGGTATGTCAGTGTTCTGCCATGGCCAGCGAAGAGCCTGGCTCAATCCCATTGTGCACGTCTGGGATCTGTTGGATCGGAGGGTGAGGACTAGGGCCATTCCCCCCCAGAAATGTCCGGGAACTTGCAGGTGCCTTGGTGGAAGAGTGGGGTAACATCTCACAGCAAGAACTGGCAAATCTGGTGCAGTCCATGAGGAGATGCACTGCAGTACTTAATGCAGCGGGTGGCCACACCAGATACTGACTGTTACTTTTGATTTTGACCCCCCTTTATTCAGTGACACATTATTCCATTTCTGTTAGTCACATGTCTGTGGAACTTCTTCAGTTCATGTCTCAGTTGCTGAATCTTGTTATGTTCATACAAATATTTACACATGTTAAGGTTGCTGAAAATAAACGCAGTTGACAGTGAGAGGGCGTTTCTTTTTTAGCTGAGTTTACATTTAATTCTGCGTCCAATTAGTTGTATTTTCCACGTAACATTACGAGGATCACGCAACCTGATAGACTGTAACTGTAATTATGATCCACGTCACAAAAAGTATAATCAAAAATAAATGTAAACATCTTGGTATTAAATGGAGTCGGGAGTTTAGAAGACTGCGCGATTGAGAATGAATGAGTGTTGGCTATAGAGGCAATGCTTCTAAAATGCCTTTGCATTAGATTTGAGATTTTATCAATTTAGAAAATCTGAAATGATGTATGCCCTACAAAGAAATACAATAGGCACCTTTACATAGGCTGAAACACCTGACTCTTCTAGCGAATAGCGTTTAGATTCCCTTTGTGGTAGCCTACTTAAGCTTTGTGTAGCCAGTTTGCAGTCTGTGTTGATGCGATCTTTAGTTTTTATGTTTTCAAAATTATTTCGCTTTTTAGTGTTGATTAGGAACCGTTTCTAAAAAGCCAATACTTGGGAGCTGGCACTAGTGATTGGATCTTGTTAGTGACTTTTACCATATGTGTAAATAGAATGCTGTCAAGATAGAAAGTATTCCAACCTTTCATAGACTTGATTTGGTACAATTCTGTAATTGCGATCAGACTCATAAACAGCGCGCGCACGAGTGTGGTGGGGGAAAGAAAATCAAATTTGCCGCACGCGTCTGGTACTCTTAAAAAGTTGGACAGGGTTGGCAGGTCTGCTATTAGATACTAAGAATACGTTAATATAGAACACAAACCATTTGAGAGAGGCTAACTAACAGAACATTACCTCAGAAATCTAATTAAATGAAAGTCGCACACCCATATCTTATTGCAGTGGTAGAATTTCAGTCATTTGTTGAATAAAGCTTTTTCATGGTCAGTAAGGATATTCTATTTTGTTCTGGTCAGTGTTTTGTGTTCTCTAGGTGGTCCAGGCACTTTCTAGTCTACGGTCAGTACATTGTGTTCTCAGGGATGTCCAGGAGTATAGTGTGAGTCGCCTATGTACCTCTGTGTGACCAGAGGGACATAGTGCGCTGGTCACAGACCTGGACTTTGACAGGCCTCACAACCGCAGACTACGTGTAGCCATGCCAGCTCAGGACCTCCACGTCTGGCTTCTTCACCTGCAGGATCGTCTCAGACCAGTCACCCCGACAGCTGATGAAAGATTTTCAGTCTGTAATAAATCCCTTTTGTGGGGAAAAACTCATTCTTATTGGCTGGGCCTGGTTCCCCAGTTGGTGGGCCTTTTTCCCAAGTGGGTCAGCCTATGCCCACCCATGGCTGCGCCCCTGCCCAGTTGTGTGAAATCCGTAGGTTAGGGCATAGTGAATTTTTTTCAATTGGCTGATTTCCTTATATGAACTGTAACTCAGTAAACTCGTTGAAATTGTTGCATGTATACTTTTGTACAGTATATAGTTCCAGTCGGTATTATATGTCCATTTTAAAACCTAAAACCTCTAGCTTACATAAAATTGTTTAAACTTATTTCTATCATAGGTAAAGATTCATGGATACAATGAATACAAAAAAGATGCAACACCGTTTTTGGGTGGTCATTACAAAAAGTACAATTTCAATTTATGTTTTTCTTAAACTTCCTCATATAGTGGTTTGCAGGATAATAGTTATGAATAAATTAAAAATAAACTTCATTAATTTTGTTAATAAGTAGGTATGTGTGGCAACATCCAAACTTTTTTCCAACAGATATTATAGACATTATCAACAAAACCATTCCAATAAGGCATGGCATAAGGTATAGATACAACTTCCTGCTGAAACAAGGCTCGTATAGCTCTATTGTTGTTGAATGGACCAAAAGAAAAACAAATCTTTCCTACTGATGAGTCAACAGGGTTAATCGTAGGTATGTTCTGAGTGTCAGGTCTTAACGCGTTCCAGAATAATAAAGCAACACGTGATGGAATGGCATCTAAAACCATTGCAAAATCTTTAGGTGTTACAGGGATCTTTTAAAGTGCTAAGAATTCCTTCTAATTAAGTAAAATACACTCTGCATTTACAAGTTGGCTCACCAATAGGATATTATTTCAGAACAAATACTCTAAAAACAAAGAAGTATTTTTATACAATATGTCCCGATTATTCCATATATAATATCTGTGTGGATAAAAATTATGCTTATAAATTAAGAGCCATGACAAGAAAATCTCCTGGTGAAAAGCAGAGTTTCACTGGAACTTTGTCAATACTATAATTGCAAACCAACATGAAGTTAAGACCACCAAAAGTAGAGAAGACATGATGAGGAATAAAGTTCTACATAGTAGTGGGTCTTCTTTGGAATTGTTTTATCCCATTGGTCTTAAAAGTATTGTTTAAGGCAGTAAAGTCCAGAAAATTCAGCCCACCATACTCATAAGTGTTCATTGCAACACTTTTCGTATTGTAATGGGTACGGTTTCTCCACAGAAAGTTTAAAAGCATCTGGTCTATCGCTGCTTATTTTACTGTAAAGATATAAAGATAGAGCAGCATATGCTAGCCTAGAGATACCCTCAGTCTTGGTTATTAGGACTATTCCTTTTAAGGATAAGTCCCTCTGTAGCCATTGATTTAGCTTCTTCTGGTTTAAAAAAATAAGAGGATAAAAATTTAGCAAGCCTCTAGACTTCTAATCCTTAGTAATGGTTATGCCTAAATATGTAAGCTCTTCTTTCACTGGAATACCATCATATGAGGGTGTCACACAATCTTTGACAGCCATGAGTTCACATTTATTAATGTTAAGACATAGACCAGATGCTTTAGAAAAGGACTGTATCACATTGATCGATATGGGAAACTGACTAGGGTCTTTCAGAAAAAGTATCAGCCAGCTGGCTTATACTAATTTCTTTACCAGCTGTGGAAATACCTTGTACAAGACTATAATTTAAAGAATTTGTAAGAAGTTGGGTGATTAATAAAAACAGGCACGGTGAGATAGTACAACCTTGCCTAATTCCTCTGTTTAACTCAAATCTAGGTGAAGAGCCATGTTTCAGTTTGATAGAGCTGTTACCATCCGTATAGACAGCCTTAAGAGCCTTACAGAAAAAAATCCCCAAAGTCAAATTTCTCAAGGGAGTGGAAGAGCAACTAATGCTTTACTGTGTCAAATGTTTTTTAAAAATCAAAAAATAATATGAAGCTATCCTCAGTTATTAGGTCTGAGTAGTCAAGTATGTCTAATACTAGTGTGAGAATGTTAGAAATATGTCTGTTCCTTATAAAGCCAGACTGTGTTTCATCAATGATTGCATCCAGGACTTCTTTAATTATGTTTGCAAGTAGTATGGCTAATATATTATAGTCATTATTAAGAAGACAAATTGGATGCCAGTTATCGATGAATAGCCCTTATTTTTTGGGCTATATCAGTGTTATAAACCTCTGACTCATTGTAGGAGGGAGAACATTGTTTTTAATGCTCTCTAAAAAAGACTTAAATTAGTAAGGGAGCAACTTGTTCAGATAATACTTGTAAAATTCTGGTGTAATTCCATCAATACCTGGGGATTTATTGTTCTTTAGATGTTTGATAGACTCAATAATCTCTTCAACTATGATAGGTTCATCACACTGTTTAGATTCTGTATCACTGATACAGTGAACATTATTCAGTGAGTCAAAAAGCATATCTGTGGATTCCTTAGAGTACATAGAGCTATACATTTTCCTGTAAAAATTGCTACAGTAGTTAGCGATACGTTTTTGGTCATCTGTAATAACACCATCAATGTTTAACTTATGGATAGTGTTATTTGTAGAGTGACATTTCTCAAGTCTAAAGAAATAGGATGAATTCTGTTCTCCCTCCCCAAGCAGTTTTTTCCTAGATCTAATACAGGCTCCTTCTGCTTTTAATCTACAGTTGAAGTCGGAAGTTTACATACACTTAGGTTGGAGTCATTAAAATTGATTTTTCAACCACTCCACAAATTTCTTGTTAACAAACTATAGTTTTGGCAAGTCGGTTAGGACATCTACTTTGTGCATGACACAAGTAATTTTTCCAACAATTGTTTACAGACAGATTATTTCACTTAGAATTCACTGTATCACAATTCCAGTGGGTCACAAGTTTACATACTGTGACCCACTGTGCCTTTAAACAGCTTGGAAAATTCCAGAAAATGATGTCATGGCTTTAGAAGCTTCTGATAGGCTAATTGACATCATTTGAGTCAATTGGAGGTGTACCTGTGGATGTATTTCAAGGTCTACCTTCAAACTCAGTGCCTCATTGCTTGACATCATGGGAAAATCAAAAGAAATCAGCCAAGACCTCATATAAAGAATTGTAGACTTCCACAAGTCTGGTTCATCCTTGAGTGCAATTTCCAAACGCCTGAAGGTACCACGTTCATCTGTGCAACTGCACATGGGGACAAAGATTGTACTTTTTGGAGAAATGTCCTCTGGTCTCATGAAACAAAAATAGAACTGTTTGGCCATAATTGACCATAGCTATGTTTGGAGGAAAAAGGGGAAGCTTGCAAACCGAAGAACACTATCCCAACCGTGAAGCATGGGGGTGGCAGCATCATGTTGTGGGGGTGCATTGCTGAAGGAAGGTCTAGTGCACTTCACAAAATAGATGGCATCATGAGGTAAGAAAATGATGTGGATATATTGAAGCAACATCTCAAGACATCAGTCAGGAAGTTAAAGCTTGGTCGCAAATGGGTCTTCCATATGGACAATGATGCCAAGCATACTTCCAAAGTTGTGGCAAAATGGCTTAAGGACAACAAAGTCCAGGTATTGGAGTGACCATCACAAATCCCTAACCTCAATCCCATAGAAAATGTGTGAGCAGAACTGAAAAAGCATGTGCAAGCAAGGAGGCCTAAAACCTGACTCAGTTAAAAACCATCTCTGTCAAGAGGAATGGGCCAGAATTCACCCAATTTATTGTGGGAAGCTTGTGGAAGGCTACCCAAAATGTTTGACCCAAGTTAAACAATTTAAAGGCAATGCTACCAAATACTAATTGAGTGTATGTAAACTTCTGACCCACTGGGAATGTGATGAAAGAAATAAAAGCTGAAATAAATCATTCTCTCTACTATTATTCTGACATTTCACATTCTTAAAATAAAGTGGTGATCCTAACTGACCAAAGACAGGGAATTTATACTAGGATTAAATGTCAGGAATTGTGAAAAACTGAGTTTAAATGTATTTGGCTAAGGTGTATGTAAACTTCCGACTTCAACTGTATATATATATATATATATATATGATCCAGTTTATTTAATCTATATATATGATTCAGTTTATTTAATCTATATATATTATCCATTTTATTTTGTAACTCAATCAGTTCCATCTTCTCCTCCCCTGAGAAGCCTGCTGGGGACCTCTGAGAAAGGGAAGTTCTCATAATGATCACCTTTTCCTCCTCATCTCTTCTGGTTTTAGCAAGATTAACACCATATTTTCTAAGGTATTTGGCCACTTCAAATTTAAAGAGCTCCCAGTTCTTGCAATAAGATTTTTATTCACAAGCCCTTTCCCAAAAGTGTGAGAGCAGCGCTTTAACCTCAAACTTATCTATATCATTATTTAATAAGGAGCTATTTAGCTTCCAGTAGGACGCTCTACCAAGGTTAGTATCAGGGGTAAATATTTTGACAACAATGTAAATGGCCCTATGGTCTGTGAGGGGAATTGTACACATATTTGTAGTAACACAAATATTTGTAGTAAAACACGAGCAATACAATTCGATATAAGCCAAAAATCTATTCTGGACTGTCTGGAACCTGTTTTGTCACTCCAAGTGAATGATCTGTCAGCCGGGAAATCTCTCCATATATCAGTAAATTCAAACTTGACAATAAAAAGTATTCAACCCAAATTCTGATTGGTTGGCCTACCTTGGGGCCATGTAAATTGAATTATCTATAGCAATGTTAAAGTCCCCTCCTTTTATTAATAACGAATTGTGAAATTTAGATAACCAATGAAGTATATGTTTCTCTACAGATTCAAGCAACTCATCATTCTCGTGTTTGGTGTTGTACCCGTAGAAGTTTACAGTAATGAGCGTAATGTCATTGTAACTGATCACAAGACAAATAAAGTGACCAAAGGGTTCACAGTCCAAGTGTAGAATATTACCACCAAAGGTATTTTTCATTGTAATTACCCCAGCGGAGCTTTCAGAGCCATGGGGAAGTCAAATTTCGTTGCCCCCTTGTGACTTACAGAAGTTGGCATCAGCAGAAATTGAGTGCGACTCCTGAAAAAACTAAAATCTGTTCGAAGTTGTTTAGCAAATAAAAATAAGGCCTTGCGCTTCACATTGTTTCGTAACCCCCTAGCATTAAGATAAACTAAAGACAAAACAACAAAGATAATATAAAAGTATGAACTGTAGGATGAGTCAAAAACGTAGGAGCAGTGAATATAAGCTATAAGGAACCGAGATCTTCACCATTTAACTTAAAGTGAAAATAGCTGATGCATATGAAAAGTGATCATAAAAAAATCTAAAGTCCAAAAAAAGATATACACTGCTCAAAAAAATAAAGGGAACACTTAAACAACACAATGTAACTCCAAGTCAATCACACTTCTGTGAAATCAAACTGTCCACTTAGGAAGCAACACTGATTGACAATAAATTTCACATGCTGTTGAGCAAATGGAATAGACAAAAGGTGGAAATTATAGGCAATTAGCAAGACGCCCCCAAAAAAGGAGTGATTCTGCAGGTGGTGACCACAGACAACTTCTCAATTCCTATGCTTCTTGGCTGATGTTTTGGTCACTTTTGAATGCTGGCGGTGCTCTCACTCTAGTGGTAGCATGAGACGGAGTCTACAACCCACACAAGTGGCTCAGGTAGTGCAGTTCATCCAGGATGGCACATCAATGCGAGCTGTGGCAAAAAGGTTTGCTGTGTCTGTCAGCGTAGTGTCCAGAGCATGGAGGCGCTACCAGGAGACAGGCCAGTACATCAGGAGACGTGGAGGAGGCCGTAGGAGGGCAACAACCCAGCAGCAGGACCGCTACCTCCGCCTTTGTGCAAGGAGGTGCACTGCCAGAGCCCTGCAAAATGACCTCCAGCAGGCCACAAATGTGCATGTGTCTGCTCAAACGGTCAGAAACAGACTCCATGAGGGTGGTATGAGGGCCCGACGTCCACAGGTGGGGGTTGTGCTTACAGCCCAGCACCGTGCAGGACGTTTGGCATTTGCCAGAGAACACCAAGATTGGCAAATTCGCCACTGGCGCCCTGTGCTCTTCACAGATGAAAGCAGGTTCACACTGAGCACATGAGCACATGTGACAGACGTGACAGAGTCTGGAGACGCTGTGGAGAATGTTCTGCTGCCTGCAACATCCTCCAGCATGACCGGTTTGGCGGTAGGTCAGTCATGGTGTGGGGTGGCATTTCTTTGTGGGGCCGCACAGCCCTCCATGTGCTCGCCAGAGGTAGCCTGACTGCCATTAGGTACCGAGATGAGATCCTCAGACCCCTTGTGAGACCATATGCTGACACATGCACATTTGTGGCCTGCTGGAAGTCATTTTGCAGGGCTCTGGCAGTGCACCTCCTTGCACAAAGGCGGAGGTAGCGGTCCTGCTGCTGGGTTGTTGCCCTCCTACGGCCTCCTCCACGTCTCCTGATGTACTGGCCTGTCTCCTGGTAGCGCCTCCATGCTCTGGACACTACGCTGACAGACACAGCAAACCTTTTTGCCACAGCTCGCATTGATGTGCCATCCTGGATGAACTGCACTACCTGAGCCACTTGTGTGGGTTGTAGACTCCGTCTCATGCTACCACTAGAGTGAGAGCACCGCCAGCATTCAAAAGTGACCAAAACATCAGCCAGGAAGCATAGGAACTGAGAAGTGGTCTGTGGTCACCACCTGCAGAATCACTCCTTTTTTGGGGGTGTCTTGCTAATTGCCTATAATTTCCACCTTTTGTCTATTCCATTTGCACAACAGCATGTGAAATTTATTGTCAATCAGTGTTGCTTCCTAAGTGGACAGTTTGATTTCATAGAAGTGTGATTGACTTGGAGTTACATTGTGTTGTTTAAGTGTTCCCTTTATTTTTTTGAGCAGTGTATATATACACATTCCTTTCTCACTTGGAAATAAGTATTAATAAATAAATAGAACAATAACAGTGTAAAGTAAGTCAGAGCAGACCTGTATGCCCCTTTAAAACAGTATATTAGTTACTGTATGCATTAAAAATATAAGAAGATGCCCTGGCCTGGTGGGTCGTTTTGCTTAATTTCTCACCTGTCAGCGGCAGTGTGGTCTAGGCCTACTTGCAGCTTTGAAACAATATTTCCCTCCTCTTGCACTTCAAAGACAACAATAACAACAGCTGCACTTACAGCGACCGAACTGCCTTGGACTTACTGTAGGCTATGTTTATCCTAGAAGATGGCGTGAAGATTACTTAAAAATATATATTTTTCCTAGGCGAAAATCTTTCAAATGGTTACCTTTTTGATAGGATCGTTCATCAGTGTCACTACTGACTTAAAGGCATTATTTAAAGTCACCTTGACTATTGCGTGTAAATCACGGGCAAGAGGACAATTCCTGAACACAAAGGTTTTGAAGTGACAGGAGCTCGCTAATGGATGCATTTCACTCAATGGATTTTTATATTTAGCTTTCTGTGACGCTCTATCAGCCAACTGCAAGCAGATTCGAGAAGAACAAGCAAGACCGAATGCGCTGTATTGCCTGTTTATTTTGGTGTTCTCAAACAGGAAACGTAAAGACATTTTAAGTCAAAACTGAAAGATTTTGATAATTTTTTGACAACCGGCTTCCATTCATGTGGTGCGAGCGCGGTGGAATAACGAAATTTTCCAACAAACTGGTCGGTTAATGATGGCAGGTGGAGCAGTTGAACATAACGGGATATTCTTGAATCCTCACTATCACAGTCAACAGTACCACATGGAGTCGGTTCCCCCAGACTCTCGTAAACGACCACTAACTCCGACCGAGGAAGACTGTTGTACCAAGCGCACAAACACGGGAGGTAAGACCTAGTGCCTCATGCACACCCTCCATAGGATACATTGTCTGGAGCGCGTGTCAAGCAGTAGGCTAACTCGTATTACAGGGCCTCGGCAGATGTAACTTGTCAGCCAGATACATTTGACAGACAAACTTAGAAACTTCTTATCTATAACTAATATTTTCTAGTATGTCAATCAGATGTCATAACCATGTAGTTACGGTAGTCTGATGTTTTAATGCATAAGATTCGGCATATACAACTTGTGTAGCCTATGTTTTACAAGCATACTCATAGATACTTAAGTTTCAAAGCACATTGCATCAATGTATCTAAAATGCCTATTGCCTACCAGATTGGCAAAACCTGGTTGAAAATACATCAGTATGACGTCTTTTTATGACTTAATCTGGTAGCAAACTGGTTGAAAAATAAGGGTTTTTATATTTTTACTGACCAGAATATGAGGAGTTTTTCATACCACCACATGACAAATTGGCAGGATTTGGGAGTAACAGATTACATGTAAGGGATTACAAAAAACAAAAACTGTAATCCGTTACGTTACCAGCAAATATATTGTAATCAGATTATGATACTTTTAAATTCAGAAAGGATATTTGCGTAAAAAAATCTTTGACACTTCTGTTTTCTCAATGACATTCAAATCAGCATAAAAAAAAGGCGCAAATGTAAGTTTGTTCCACCTGAGCGAGTCTGACCACAAATCACTATGATGACGCACCAAATGTGTTTGATCGATCGCGGGAAAAGTGGAGGAATAAGCTTTTGTAGGCTACAGACTAAGGTATGCCTTCCAATGGTGCGACTGCTGTCAGCATCCAAAGACTATACAACTTGAATAACCGCTTGGAGGTAAGGATGACAGCAGTGGTGTAGTCTACAGCGATACGGATATCACTTAATATTGATATCTACATAGCGTATTGATGTGAATCACACTGCTGCTCTCTCGTTTACCTATTTGCGCCTTACGGATGTGGTTTTTGTGGATGGCTGTTCACACATCCAAATGTGTATTTGAACCCAATAATTGGGTTGCATAGTGCGGATCCCAGCCTATGGAATAAAAGCCAGGCTTTTATTGCTCAATTTAATTCATGCTGATTAAAAAAATCCATAGGCCTAATGGACACATGCTCAAACTCGCACAGTTTTGATATACTGAAAGGGGCAATCTGTAGTTACTACATCCATTTTTGGGCTTATAAAAAAAAAAATATATATATCCATTAATTCTTGAAGAATAGAACTTATAAATAAATGCCTCATGAGCTTAGTTCAACTGTCAAACTCCACGAGAACCCAAAATATAAGCTTGCTTTTCTCCAATGTTTGTAAACATTGTAAATGTTAACAAACACTGTATAGCCTCATAACATGGTTACAACAATAATTTTGATGTCATGGATGGTCAGTCCTTGCATACATAGCTCTGTCTATTCATCTGAACAGAGGCGGGGCGGCCGTTTTGTCATTTTTACATTTGTGGATTTACCCTTTAAACAGCTGAATATTATCAAGATATCAAAGTGCCACCAACAAAAAGGTACACAATAGGCCTATAGCAAAATCAGCACATTGTCACGCCCTGACCTTAGAGAGCCTTTTTATTTCTCTATTTGGTTAGGTCAGGGTGTGATTTGGGTGGGCATTCTAGTTTTAATTTTTTTGTTGGCCGGGTATGGTTCCCAATCAGAGGCAGCTGTCTATCGTTGTCTCTGATTGGGAATCATACTTAGGCAGCCTGTTTTTCTACCCTAGTTTGTGGGAAGTTGTTTTTGCACAGTAGCTGAGAGTCCTGCAGAACTTTACGTTCGTTTATATTGTTTTGTTGTTTTGTCGGTGTTTCATTATTAAATTATTATGAACACTTTCCACGCTGCGCTTTGGTCTCACTCATTCAACGACGGACGTAACACACATGGCATTCATTTTTCACATGTAAATAGCACTTTTCAGAGGTGCTCAAAGCATGCCATTCCATGAGCGCAGCATTTATTTTTCAACTCGAATCAATGAGCCCAATCAGTCCTCCATGACAACAAAATAATAAACAACAGAGTAGGGCTGGCTAATAAGTCCTTAGTTTTGGGGTTATGCTCAGGTAAAACAATTTGGCTAATCTATACTTCCATATTTCCAAGTCCTATTCTTGAAGATCAAGGGCTTTAACATTTATCGGAATGACTGGAATTCTGATAGACTTTGGTTTTTAATGTAATGATATAATTTAAATATTATATGTAGTAGAAAGCAATGGGTTAGAAGAAGCCTACATAACCAACCCATAAAGTATAATTTAACATCTATTTATGGCCAGCTATGTAAACTTTAACATTGATTTATCCTGCAATAGATGTCGTTCAATTGGTAACATACATTTTAGTCTTCTTCTAATGCCTCTTAAGGGGAAAGTAATCTAAAAGTAACTGAATGTAATCAGATTACGTTACTGAGTTTGGGTAATTCAAAGTTACGTTACTGATTAGAATTTTGGACAGGTAACTAGTAACTGTAACAGATTACCTTTAGAAAGTAACCTACCCAACGCTGCAAGGTTGTCTTAATTGTGACCTCTATCTGATCAGCTGGTCATAATTCTGATCACTATATTATGTGCTACCGGTATTTTATGTACGGGTCATAGTTAATAAGACCTCACCATAACCTAGTAATGACCACCTGACAACACCTTATTACCTACCGTAAAAAGTATTGAAGAGGATAAAGTTGGATATTGAAAACATTGTTCATTACATTTATATTTGATTCCATAGGCACCTATCAATGTTTCAATCTTCAACATACAGTGCCTTTGGAAACTATTCAGACCAATTGACTTTTTCCACATTTTGTAAAAATATATATCCTCAGCAATATACACACCATACCCCATAATGAAAAAGCAAACACAGGTTTAAAAATAAAATTGAACAGAAATACCTTATTTATGTAAGTATTCAGACTTTAAAATTCAGAATAAAAAAATTGTATGGTTGAGAGGGATCAGGCAAAATGTATGGCAATTAAGTCTGGCAGCCCAACTGATTGGCAAATGTACTGCAAATGAAGAAATCATGTGATGAAACTAAATAAAAATAAACTACACTATGAAACAAAGATCAATTATATAAAGAATGATTTGGGGCACCTTAAATGAAATCTTGGGGAAAAAAGCCATCTCGGCTCCTTCATTAATTTAATCAGATGGCTCATTCATCACAAACCCCACTGACATTGCAAACTACTTAAAGGACTTTTTCCATTGACAAGATAAGCAAACTTAGGGATGACATGCCAGCAACAAACGCTAACACTACACATCCAAGTATATCGGACCAAATTATGAAAGACAAGAATTGTACTTTTGAATTCTGTAAAGTCAGTGTGGAAGAGGTGAAAAAAATATTGTTTATCAACAATGACAAGCAACCAGGGTCTGACAAACTAGATGGAAAATTACTGAGGATAATAGCAGACGATATTGCCACTCCTATTTGCCACATCTTCAATTTAAGCCTACTAGAGAGCATGTGCCCTCAGCCATGGAGGGAAGGTAAAGTCATTCCGCTACCCAAGAATAGTAAAGCCCCCTTTACTGGCTCAAATAGCCGACCAAGCAGCCTGTTACCAACCTTTAGTAAACTTCTGGAAAAAATGGTGTTTGACCAGATAAAATGGTATTTCACAGCAAACAAATTGACAACAGAATTTCAGCAAGCTTATAGGGAAGGACACTCAACAAGCACAGCACTTACACAAATTACTGATGATTGGCTGAGAGAAACTAATGATACTATTATTGTGGGGGCTGTCTTGTTAGACTTCAGTGCAGCTTTTGACATTATTGATCATAGTTTTCTGCTGGAATAACGTATGTGTTATGGCTTTACACCCCCTGCTATAATGTGGATAAAGAGTTACTTGTCTAACATAACACAGAGGGTGTTCTTTAATGGAAGCCTCTCAAATATAATCTAGTTAGAATCAGGAATTCCCCAGGGTGGCTGTTTAGGCCCCTTGCTTTTTAAATTTTTTACTAACGACATGCCACTGACTTTGAGTAAAGCCAGAGTGTCTATGTATGCGGATGACTCAACACTATACACGTCAGCTACTACAGTGACTCAAATGACTGCAATACTCAACAAAGAGCTGCAGTTAATTTCAAAGTGGGTGACAAGGAATAATTTAGCCCTAAATATTTCTAAAACTAAAAGCATTGTATTTGGAACGAAACACTCACTAAACCCTAAACCTCAACTAAATATTGTAATAAATAATGTGGAAATTGAGCAAGTTGAGATGACTAAACTGCTTGGAGTAACCCTAGATTGTAAACTGTCATGGTCAAAACATTGATGCAGTAGTGGCTAAGATGGGGTGAATTCTGTCTATAATAATGTGATGTTCTGCCTTCTTAACAACACTATTAACAAGGCAGGTCCTACAGACCCTAGTTTTGTCGCACCTTGTCTACTGTTCAGTCGTGAGGTCAGGTGCCACCAAAAAGGACTTAGGAAAATTGCTATTGGCTCAGAACAGGGCAGCACGGCTGGCCCTTGGATGTACACAGAGAGCTAATATTAATAATATGCATGTCAATCTCTCCTGGCTGAAAGTGGAAGAGAGATTGACTTCATCACTACTTTTATTTATGAGAGGTATTGACATGTTGAATGCACCGAGCTGTCTGTCTAAACTACTGGCACATACCTCGGACACCGATGCATACCCCACAAGACATGCCACAAGAGGTCTCTTCACAGTCCCCAAGTCCAGAACAGACTATGGCAGGCACACAGTACTACATAGAGCCATGATTACATGGAACTTTATTCCACATCTAGTAACTGACGCAAGCAGTAAAATTTGATTTAAAAAACAGATAAAAAACCACCTATGGAACAGACTAATGGGGATCCATAATAAATAGAAATACAAATGCAATGAAAATGATTTTCACCTGAAGTGCTGGTACTGCTTGATCTGTGGCAGCGGCCTGAAGTACGGTGTTTTTGCCAGCCATAGCTTTCCACCAGCACCGCACCATCCTCCAGTCCAACCAGCTGTGGGATGTTGACCCCTGTCACAGTGCTGTCCTTCACAACACCAGCAATCCCAGACAAAGTGTTCACTCCAGTCGGGGGCAAACTTGGTGTGGCCTGTGATCAGGAAGTGAAGATCCAGACTGTGGTGGAGCTTGTGCATGGTCCGCAAGGCACAATACCAGAGCACAAACTTGTTCTTGTTTTGGTCACTGCAGTTATCACAATTCAGGTCCACATGTGTTTCCCCAACTCTGTAGTTGGTGAAGAAATGGTGCAAATCAAATCAAATCAAATCAAATTTTATTAGTCACATACACATGGTTAGCAGATGTTAATGCGAGTGTAGCGAAATGCTTGTGCTTCTAGTTCCGACAATGCAGTAATAACCAACAAGTAATCTAACCTAACAATTCCACAACTACTACCTTACACACGCACACAAGTGTAAAGGGATAAAGAATATGTACATAAAGATATATGAATGAGTGGTGGTACAGAACGGCATGGCAGATGCAGTAGATGGTATAGAGTACGGTATATACATATGAGATGAGTACTGTAGGGTATGTAAACATAAAGTGGCATAGTTTAAAGTGGCTAGTGGTACATGTATTACATAAAGATGGCAAGATGCAGTAGATGATATAGAGTACAGTATATACATATGAGATGGGTAATGTAGGGTATGTAAACATTATATTAAGTGGCATTGTTTAAAGTGGCTAGTGGTACATTTTTACATAATTTCCATCAATTCCCATTTTTAAAGTGGCTGGAGTTGAGTCAGTATGTTGGCAGCGGCCGCTAAATGTTAGTGGTGGCTGTTTAACAGTCTGATGGCCTTGAGATAGAAGCTGTTTTTCAGTCTCTCGGTCCCTGCTTTGATGCACCTGTACTGACCTCGCCTTCTGGATGATAGCGGGGTGAACAGGCAGTGGCTTGGGTGGTTGTTGTCCTTGATGATCTTTATGGCCTTCCTGTGACATCGGGTGGTGTAGGTGTCCTGGAGGGCAGGTAGTTTGCCCCTGGTGATGCGTTCTGCAGACCTCACTACCCTCTGGAGAGCCTTACGGTTGTGGGCGGAGCAGTTGCCGTACCAGGCGGTGATACAGGCCGACAGGATGCTCTCGATTGTGCATCTGTAGAAGTTTGTGAGTGCTTTTGGTGACAAGCCGAATTTCTTCAGCCTCCTGAGGTTGAAGAGGCGCTGCTGCGCCTTCTTCACAACGCTGTCTGTGTGGGTGGACCAATTCAGTTTGTCCGTGATGTGTACACCGAGGAACTTAAAACTTTCCACCTTCTCCACTACTGACCCGTCGATGTGGATAGGGGGGTGCTCCCTCTGCTGTTTCCTGAAGTCCACAATCATCTCCTTTGTTTTGTTGACGTTGAGTGTGAGGTTATTTTCCTGACACCACACTCCGAGGGCCCTCACCTCCTCCCTGTAGGCCGTCTCGTCGTTGTTGGTAATCAAGCCTACCACTGTAGTGTCATCCGCAAACTTGATGATTGAGTTGGAGGCGTGCATGGCCACGCAGTCGTGGGTGAACAGGGAGTACAGGAGAGGGCTCAGAACGCACCCTTGTGGGGCCCCAGTGTTGAGGATCAGCGGGGTGGAGATGTTGTTACCTACCCTCACCACCTGGGGGCGGCCCGTCAGGAAGTCCAGGACCCAGTTGCACAGGGCGGGGTCGAGACCCAGGGTCTCGAGCTTGATGACGAGTTTGGAGGGTACTATGGTGTTAAATGCTGAGCTGTAATCGATGAACAGCATTCTCACATGGGTATTCCTCTTGTCCAGATGGGTTAGGGCAGTGTGCAGTGTGGTTGCGATTGCGTCGTCTGTGGACCTATTGGGTCGGTAAGCAAATTGGAGTGGGTCTAGGGTGTCCGGTAGGGTGGAGGTGATATGGTCCTTGACTAGTCTCTCAAAGCACTTCATGATGACGGAAGTGAGTGCTACGGGGCGGTAGTCGTTTAGCTCAGTTACCTTAGCTTTCTTGGGAACAGGAACAATGGTGGCCCTCTTGAAGCATGTGGGAACAGCAGACTGGGATAAGGATTGATTGAATATGTCCGTAAACACACCAGCCAGCTGGTCTGCGCATGCTCTGAGGACGCGGCTGGGAATGCCGTCTGGGCCTGCAGCCTTGCGAGGGTTAACACGTTTAAATGTTTTACTCACCTCGGCTGCAGTGAAGGAGAGCCCGCAGGTTTTGGTAGGGGGCCGTGTCAGTGGCACTGTATTGTCCTCAAAGCGGGCAAAAAAGTTGTTTAGCCTGTCTGGGAGCAAGACATCCTGGTCCGCGACGGGGCTGGTTTTCTTTTTGTAATCCGTGATTGACTGTAGACCCTGCCACATACCTCTTGTGTCTGAGCTGTTGAATTGCGACTCGATTTTGTCTCTGTACTGGGACTTAGCCTGTTTGATTGCCTTGCGGAGAGAATAGCTACACTGTTTGTATTCGGTCATGCTTCCGGTCACCTTGCCCTGGTTAAAAGCAGTGGTTCGCGCTTTCAGTTTCACGCGAATGCTGCCGTCAATCCACGGTTTCTGGTTTGGGAATGTTTTAATCGTTGCTGTGGGTACGACATCGTCAATGCACTTCCTAATGAACTCGCTCACCGAATCAGCATATTCGTCAATATTGTTGTTGGACGCGATGCGGAACATATTCCAATCCGCGTGATCGAAGCAGTCTTGAAGCGTGGATTCAGATTGGTCGGACCAGCGTTGAACAGACCTGAGCGCGGGAGCTTGTTGTTTGAGTTTCTGTTTGTAGGCTGGAATCAACAAAATGGAGTCGTGGTCAGCTTTTCCGAAAGGGGGGCGGGGGAGGGCCTTATATGCGTCGCGGAAATTAGTATAACAATGATCTAGGGTTTTCCCAGCCCTGGTAGCACAATCGATATGCTGATAGAATTTAGGGAGTTTTGTTTTTAGATTAGCCTTGTTAAAATCCCCAGCTACGATGAATGCAGCCTCAGGGTGTGTGGTTTCCAGTTTACAAAGAGTCAGATAAAGTTCGTTCAGGGCCATCGATGTGTCTGCTTGGGGGGGAATATATACGGCTGTGATTATGATTGAAGAGAATTCCCTTGGTAGATAATGCGGTCGACATTTGATTGTGAGGAGTTCTAGATCAGGTGAACAGAATGACTTGAGTTCCTGTGTGTTGTTATGATGATCACACCACTTCTCGTTAATCATAAGGCATACCCCCCCGCCCCTCTTCTTACCGGAAAGATGTTTGTTTCTGTCGGCGCGATGCATGAAGAAACCAGCTGGCTGCACCGACTCCGTTAGCGTCCCTTGAGTTAGCCATGTTTCCGTGAAGCAGAGCACGTTGCAATCCCTGATGTCTCTCTGGAATGCTACCCGTGCTCGGATTTCATCAACCTTATTGTCAAGAGACTGGACATTGGCGAGTAGTATGCTAGGGAGTGGAGCGCGATGTGCCCGTCTCCGAAGCCTGACCACGAGACCGCCTCGTTTGCCCCTTTTTCGGCGTCGCACAGGGTCGCCGGCTGGGATCAGATCCATTGTATTGGGTGGAAGGCAAAACACTGGATCCGTTTCGGGAAAGTCATATTCCTGGTAGGAACGATGATGAGTTGACGTTAATCGTATATTCAGTAGTTCCTCCCGACTGTATGTAATGAAACCTAAGATTACCTGGGGTACCGATGTAAGAAATAACACATAAAAAAACAAAATACTGCATATTTTCCAAGGAACGCGAAGCGAGGCGGCCATCTCTTTTCGGCGCCGGAAGAGTTGTTGACTGCGTAGTAGTTGTACAACTACAACATGTAGTTGTTGACTGCGCTGCTGCCTTTGCTTGCTTGGGCCAGCTCTCTTTTTGATGGGAGGCATTAGACCATTCTCCTTGTATGACTGGTGGAGGAGAGTCAGGCGTGTTCTACTGATCCTGAAAGACAAATTAAAAATACAAATATTTTAGCATTATTATAAAATAGATGTGAAATGTCATTCTGAGATAACATCACTACACATACTTAATACACGTACTGTTAGCTATCTAGCCAACCATCTAACGTCAGCTGGCGAGCTAACAGCAAGCTTTAACTTGCGATACAAACCGATTTTCATAGCTATCTACTAGAGGTCGACCAATTATGATTTTTCAACGCGGATACTGATTATTGGAGGACCAAAGAAGGCCGATACCGATTAATCGGCCGATTACATATTTTTTTTATTTTTATGTATTTGTAATAATGACAATTACAACAATACTGAATGAACACTTATTTTAACTTAATATAATACATCAATAAAATCAATTTAGCCTCAAATAAATAATGAAACATGTTCAATTTGGTTTAAATAATGCAAAAACAAAGTGTTGGAGAAGAAAGTAAAGTGCAATATGTGCCATGTAAAAAAGCTAACGTTTAAGTTCCTTGCTCAGAACATGAGAACATATGAAAGCTGGTGGTTCCTTTTAACATGAGTCTTCAATATTCCCAGGTAAGAAGTTTTAGGTTGTAGTTATTATAGGAATTATAGGACTATTTCTCTCTATACCATTTGTATTTCATTAACTTTTGACTATTGGATGTTCTTATAGGCACTTTAGTATTTCCAGTGTAACAGTATAGTTTCCGTCCCTCTCCTCGCTCCTACCTGGGCTCGATCCAGGAACACATCGACAACAGCCACCCTCGAAGCAGCGTTACCCATGCAGAGCAAGAGGAACAACCACTCCAAGTCTCAGAGCGAGTGGCGTTTGAAACGCTATTAGCGCGCACCCCGCTAACTAGCTAGCCATTTCACATCGGTTACACCAGCCTAATCTCTGGAGTTAATAGGCTTGAAGTCATAAACAGCTCAATGCTTGAAGCACAGCAAAGAGCTGCTGGCAAAACGCACGAAAGTGCTGTTTGAATGAATGCTTACGAACCTGCTGGTGCCTACCATCGCTCAGTCAGACTGCTCTATCAAATCATAGACTTAATTATAACATAATAACACACAGAAATACGAGCCTTAGGTCATTAATATGGTCGAATCCAGAAACTATCATCTCGAAAACAAAACGTTTATTCTTTCAGTGAAATACGGAACCGTTCCGTATTTTATCTAACGGGTGGCATCCCTAAGTCTAAATATTCCTGTTACATTGCACAACCTTCAATGTTATGTCATAATTACGTAAAATTCTGGCAAATTAGGCGGCCCAAACTGGTGCATATAAATCAAATCAAATCAAATCAAATTTTATTAGTCACATACACATGGTTAGCAGATGTTAATGCGAGTGTAGCGAAATGCTTGTGCTTCTAGTTCCGACAATGCAGTAATAACCAACAAGTAATCTAACCTAACAATTCCACAACTACTACCTTATACACACACAAGTGTAAAGGGATAAAGAATATGTACATAAAGATATATGAATGAGTGGTGGTACAGAACGGCATAGGCAAGATGCAGTAGATGGTATAGAGTACGGTATATACATATGAGATGAGTACTGTAGGGTATGTAAACATAAAGTGGCATAGTTTAAAGTGGCTAGTGGTACATGTATTACATAAAGATGGCAAGATGCAGTAGATGATATAGAGTACAGTATATACATATGAGATGGGTAATGTAGGGTATGTAAACATTATATTAAGTGGCATTGTTTAAAGTGGCTAGTGGTACATTTTTACATAGTTTCCATCAATTCCCATTTTTAAAGTGGCTGGAGTTGAGTCAGTATGTTGGCAGCGGCCGCTAAATGTTAGTGGTGGCTGTTTAACAGTCTGATGGCCTTGAGATAGAAGCTGTTTTTCAGTCTCTCGGTCCCTGCTTTGATGCACCTGTACTGACCTCGCCTTCTGGATGATAGCGGGGTGAACAGGCAGTGGCTTGGGTGGTTGTTGTCCTTGATGATCTTTATGGCCTTCCTGTGACATTGGGTGGTGTAGGTGTCCTGGAGGGCAGGTAGTTTGCCCCCGGTGATGCGTTCTGCAGACCTCACTACCCTCTGGAGAGCCTTACGGTTGTGGGCGGAGCAGTTGCCGTACCAGGCGGTGATACAGCCCGACAGGATGCTCTCGATTGTGCATCTGTAGAAGTTTGTGAGTGCTTTTGGTGACAAGCCGAATTTCTTCAGCCTCCTGAGGTTGAAGAGGCGCTGCTGCGCCTTCTTCACGACGCTGTCTGTGTGGGTGGACCAATTCAGTTTGTCCGTGATGTGTACACCGAGGAACTTAAAACTTTCCACCTTCTCCACTACTGACCCGTCGATGTGGATAGGGGGGTGCTCCCTCTGCTGTTTCCTGAAGTCCACAATCATCTCCTTTGTTTTGTTGACGTTGAGTGTGAGGTTATTTTCCTGACACCACACTCCGAGGGCCCTCACCTCCTCCCTGTAGGCCGTCTCGTCGTTGTTGGTAATCAAGCCTACCACTGTAGTGTCATCCGCAAACTTGATGATTGAGTTGGAGGCGTGCATGGCCACGCAGTCGTGGGTGAACAGGGAGTACAGGAGAGGGCTCAGAACGCACCCTTGTGGGGCCCCAGTGTTGAGGATCAGCGGGGTGGAGATGTTGTTACCTACCCTCACCACCTGGGGGCGGCCCGTCAGGAAGTCCAGGACCCAGTTGCACAGGGCGGGGTCGAGACCCAGGGTCTCGAGCTTGATGACGAGTTTGGAGGGTACTATGGTGTTAAATGCTGAGCTGTAATCGATGAACAGCATTCTCACATGGGTATTCCTCTTGTCCAGATGGGTTAGGGCAGTGTGCAGTGTGGTTGCGATTGCGTCGTCTGTGGACCTATTGGGTCGGTAAGCAAATTGGAGTGGGTCTAGGGTGTCCGGTAGGGTGGAGGTGATATGGTCCTTGACTAGTCTCTCAAAGCACTTCATGATGACGGAAGTGAGTGCTACGGGGCGGTAGTCGTTTAGCTCAGTTACCTTAGCTTTCTTGGGAACAGGAACAATGGTGGCCCTCTTGAAGCATGTGGGAACAGCAGACTGGGATAAGGATTGATTGAATATGTCCGTAAACACACCAGCCAGCTGGTCTGCGCATGCTCTGAGGACGCGGCTGGGAATGCCGTCTGGGCCTGCAGCCTTGCGAGGGTTAACACGTTTAAATGTTTTACTCACCTCGGCTGCAGTGAAGGAGAGCCCGCAGGTTTTGGTAGGGGGCCGTGTCAGTGGCACTGTATTGTCCTCAAAGCGGGCAAAAAAGTTGTTTAGCCTGTCTGGGAGCAAGACATCCTGGTCCGCGACGGGGCTGGTTTTCTTTTTGTAATCCGTGATTGACTGTAGACCCTGCCACATACCTCTTGTGTCTGAGCTGTTGAATTGCGACTCGATTTTGTCTCTGTACTGGGACTTAGCCTGTTTGATTGCCTTGCGGAGAGAATAGCTACACTGTTTGTATTCGGTCATGCTTCCGGTCACCTTGCCCTGGTTAAAAGCAGTGGTTCGCGCTTTCAGTTTCACGCGAATGCTGCCGTCAATCCACGGTTTCTGGTTTGGGAATGTTTTAATCGTTGCTGTGGGTACGACATCGTCAATGCACTTCCTAATGAACTCGCTCACCGAATCAGCATATTCGTCAATATTGTTGTTGGACGCAATGCGGAACATATTCCAATCCGCGTGATCGAAGCAGTCTTGAAGCGTGGATTCAGATTGGTCGGACCAGCGTTGAACAGACCTGAGCGCGGGAGCTTGTTGTTTTAGTTTCTGTTTGTAGGCTGGAATCAACAAAATGGAGTCGTGGTCAGCTTTTCCGAAAGGGGGGCGGGGGAGGGCCTTATATGCGTCGCGGAAATTAGTATAACAATGATCTAGGGTTTTTCCAGCCCTGGTAGGACAATCGATATGCTGATAGAATTTAGGGAGTTTTGTTTTTAGATTAGCCTTGTTAAAATCCCCAGCTACGATGAATGCAGCCTCAGGGTGTGTGGTTTCCAGTTTACAAAGAGTCAGATAAAGTTCGTTCAGGGCCATCGATGTGTCTGCTTTGGGGGGAATATATACGGCTGTGATTATGATTGAAGAGAATTCCCTTGGTAGATAATGCGGTCGACATTTGATTGTGAGGAGTTCTAGATCAGGTGAACAGAATGACTTGAGTTCCTGTGTGTTGTTATGATGATCACACCACTTCTCGTTAATCATAAGGCATACCCCCCCGCCCCTCTTCTTACCGGAAAGATGTTTGTTTCTGTCGGCGCGATGCATGAAGAAACCAGCTGGCTGCACCGACTCCGTTAGCGTCTCTTGAGTTAGCCATGTTTCCGTGAAGCAGAGCACGTTGCAATCCCTGATGTCTCTCTGGAATGCTACCCGTGCTCGGATTTCATCAACCTTATTGTCAAGAGACTGGACATTGGCGAGTAGTATGCTAGGGAGTGGAGCGCGATGTGCCCGTCTCCGAAGCCTGACCACGAGACCGCCTCGTTTGCCCCTTTTTCGGCGTCGCACAGGGTCGCCGGCTGGGATCAGATCCATTGTATTGGGTGGAAGGCAAAACACTGGATCCGTTTCGGGAAAGTCATATTCCTGGTAGGAACGATGATGAGTTGACGTTAATCGTATATTCAGTAGTTCCTCCCGACTGTATGTAATGAAACCTAAGATTACCTGGGGTACCGATGTAAGAAATAACACATAAAAAAACAAAATACTGCATATTTTCCAAGGAACGCGAAGCGAGGCGGCCATCTCGTGTCGGCGCCGGAACTGGCGGAACTGATTCAATATACACTGACTCTGCGTGCAATGAACGCAAGAGAAGTGACACGATTTCACCTGGTTAATATTGCCTGCTAACCTGGATTTCTTTCCGCTAAATATGCAGGTTTAAAAATATATACTTCTGTGTATTCATTTTAAGAAATGCATTGATGTTTATGGTTAGGTACAGTCGTGCAACGATTGTGCTTTTTTCGCAAATGCGCTTTTGTTAAATCATCCCCCGTTTTGCGAAGTTGGCTGTCTTTGTTAGGAAGAAATAGTCTTCACAGTTCGCAACGAGTCATGTTAGCAGGCAATATTAACTAAATATGCAGGTTTAAAAAATATATACTTGTGTATTGATTTTAAGAAAGGCATTGATGTTTATGGTTAGGTACACATTGGAGCAACGACAGTCCTTTTTCGCGAATACGCACCGCATCAATTATATGCAACGCAGGACACGCTAGATAAACTAGTAATATCATCAACCATGTGTAGTTAACTAGTGATTATGATTGATTGATTGATTTTTATAAGATAAGTTTAATGCTGGCTAGCAACTTACCTTGGCTTCTTACTGTATTTGCGTAACAGGCAGTCTCCTCATGGAGTGCAATGTAATCAGGTGGTTAGAGCGTTGGACTAGTTCAAATCAAATGTATTTATATAGCCCTTCTTACATCAGCTGATATCTCAAAGTGCTGTACAGAAACCCAGCCTAAAACCCCAAACAGCAAGCAATGCAGGTGTAGAAGCACGGTGGCTAGGAAAAACTCCCTAGAAAGGCCAAAACCTAGGAAGAAACCTAGAGCGGAACCAGGCTATGAGGGGTGGCCAGTCCTCTTCTGGCTATGCCAGGTGGAGATTATAACAGAACATGGCCAAGATGTTCAAATGTTTATAAATGGCCAGCATGGTCAAATAATAATCATCACAGTAGTTGTCGAGGGTGCAGCAAGTCAGCACCTCAGGAGTAAATGTCAGTTGACTTTTCATAGCCGATCATTAAGAGTATCTCTACCGCTCCTGCTGTCTCTAGAGAGTTGAAAACAGCAGGTCTGGGACAGGTAGCACGTCCGGTGAACAGGTCAGGGTTCCATAGCCACAGGCAGAACAGTTGAAACTGGAGCAGCAGCATGGCCAGGTGGACTGGGGACAGCAAGGAGTCATCATGCCAGGTAGTCCTGAGGCATGGTCCTAGGGCTCAGGTCCTCCGAGAGAGAGAAAGAAAGAGAGAAAGAGAGAATTAGAGAGAGCATACTTAAATTCACACAAGACACCAGATAAGACAGGAGAAGTACTCCAGATATAACAGAGTGACCCTAGCCCCCCGACACATAAACTACTGCAGCATAAATACTGGAGGCTGAGACAGGAGGGGTCAGGAGACACTGTGGCCCCATCCGATGTTACCCCCGGACAGGGACAAACAGGCAGGATATAACCCCACCCACTTTGCCAAAGCACAGCCCCTACACCACTAGAGGGATATCTTCAACCACCAACTTACCCTCCTGAGACAAGGCCGAGTATAGCCCACAAAGATCTCCGCCACGGCACAACACAAGGGGGGGCGCCAACCCAGACAGGAAGATCACGTCAGTGACTCAACCCACTCAAGCGACGCACCCCTCCTAGGGACGGCATGGAAGAGCACCAGTAAGCCAGTGACTCAGCCCCTGTAATAGGGTTAGAGGCAGAGAATCCCAGTGGAGAGGGGAACCGGCCAGGCAGAGACAGCAAGGGCGGTTCGTCGCTCCAGAGCCTTTCCGTTCACCTCCACACTTCTGGGCCAGACTACACTCGATTGAGTGTCTATATGACCCACTGAAGAGATGAGTCTTCAGTAAATACCTAAAGGTCAAGACCGAGTCTGTGTCTCTCACATGGGTAGGCAGACCATTCTATAAAAAGGGAGCTCTATAGGAGAAAGCCCTGCCTCCAGCTGTTTGCTTAGAAATTCTTGGGACAATTAGGAGGCCTGCGTCTTGTGACCGTAGCGTACGTGTAGGTATGTACAGCAGGACCAAATCGGAAAGATAGGTAGGAGCAAGCCCATGTAATGCTTTGTAGGTTAGCAGTTAAACCTTGAAATCAGCCCTTGCCTTAACAGGAAGCCAGTGTAGGGAGACTAGCACTGGAGTAATATGATCACATTTTGGGGTTCTAGTCTGGATTCTAGCAGCCGTATTTAGCACTAACTGAAGTTTATTTAGTGCTTTATCCGGGTAGCCGGAAAGTAGAGCATTGCAGTAGTCTAACCTAGAAGTAACAAAAATATGGATTCATTCTTCTGCATCATTTTTTGACAGAAAGCTTCTGATTTTTGCAATGTTACGTAGATGGAAAAAAGCTGTCCTTGAAACAGTCTTGATATGTTCGTCAAAAGAGAGATCAGGGTCCAGAGTAACGCCGAGGTCCTTCACAGTTTTATTTGAGACGACTGTACAACCATCAAGATTAATTGTCAGATTCAACAGAAGATCTCTTTGTTTCTTGGGACCTAGAACAAGCATCTCTGTTTTGTCCGAGTTTAAAAGTAGAAAGTTTGCAGCCATCCACTTCCTTATGTCTGAAACACAGGCTTCTAGCGAGGGCAATTTTGGGGCTTCACCATGTTTCATTGAAATGTACAGCTGTGTGTCATCCGCATAGCAGTGAAAGTTAACATTATGTTTTCGAATGACATCCCCAAGAGGTAAAATATATAGTGAAAACAATAGTGGTCCTAAAACGGAACCTTGAGGAACACCGAGATTTACAGTTGATTTGTCAGAGGACAAACCATTCACAGAGACAAACTGATATCTTTCCGACAGATAAGATCTAAACCAGGCCAGATCTTGTCCGTGTAGACCAATTTGGATTTCCAATCTCTCCAAAAGAATGGGGTGATCGATGGTATCAAAAGCAGCACTAAGGTCTAGGAGCACGAGGACAGATGCAGAGCCTCGGTCTGATGCCATTAAAAGGTCATTTATCACCTTCACAAGTGCAGTCTCAGTGCTATGATGGGGTCTAAAACCAGACTGAAGCGTTTCAGTTACATTGTTTGTCTTCAGGAAGGCAGTGAGTTGCTGCGCAACAGCTTTTTCAATTTTTTTTGAGAGGAATGGAAGATTCGATATAGGCCAATAGTTTTTTATATTTTCTGGGTCAAGGTTTGGCTTTTTCAAGAGAGGCTTTATTACTGCCACTTTTAGTTAACTGTAAGGTTGCAAGATTGAATCCCCGAGCTGACAAGGTAAAAATCTGTCATTCTGCCCCTGAACAAGGCAGTTAACCCACCGTTCCTAGGCCGTCATTGAAAATATGAATGTGTTCTTAACTGACTTGCCTAGTTACATAAAGGATAAATAAAGGTGTAAAAAAAATAAAAAATCGGCCAAATCGGTGTCCAAAAATACCGATTTCCGATTGATATGAAAACTTGAAATCGGCCCTAATTAATCGGCCATTCCGATTAATCGGTCGACCTCTACTACCTACGGTAGGTTAAATGTTAATTAGCTAACATTAGGCTGTAACTAGCAATGCGAAATGGCATTCTGAGAAAACATCACTAAAGTTACACACAATTCATACATGTAAATTCATGTTAGCTAGCAAGCCAGCCATCTAACCGCAGCTAATGTTAGCTAGCTAGCAGCAAGCTTTAACTTGGGGTCTTTTGTTTAGACATGTCACGTTAACGTTAGCTAGCTAAAGTTAACCAAATAAGTAAGGTTCAACGTTAACATTAGCTAGCAAGCCAGCCGTTGATCTCCAGCTAGCTAGCTAACAGCAAGCCTTAACTTGCAATGAAAACAACTTTCTGACAAAATTAGAAATGTATAATATCTGAAACTGTTGCTAGATTCTTACCTGTATACATGGATGAAAGCTTCACGGCAGACTGCAACCCCTTTCATTAAACAAGACGTTCTGTGTCGTTTCCATTTAGTTTGCACAGCTTGTTTGGCCCATTGTGTTCCACTGATTTCAAAACTCGGTCAACTTCTTCCTAGACAACAACACTGTTGATTGCCGTTTCGTCCCCATCACCGTCATCAGAAGACTATACAATGTCTTCTTCAATGAAAATGTTTTTATCAAATCAGGGATTTCCTCAACGTCTGATTCATTTTCAGAGTCAGAGAGAGTCAGCATGGCACAAGCGTCCTACAGAAAGTAGTCCATCACAACTTTTTCCCACAGATAGTCGATAGTGCCTGATAAATTCATGGCAGCAATGTTATTGAGAGCAATAGCAACATATTTGCAGTTCTCCATGGCTAACGTTATATCTTTAGAAAAAAACTGCAGTAGAAAGGATTATCTACGCAGAACGAGCAGCTCATTTTAAAGACACAAGATGCTACACCGCAGAACAATCTGAAACTCACCTCTCGACATGTCCAGCCCACTCATTATCTCAGCCAATCATGGCTAGCAGGATGGTTCCTGTATTTTTCTTTGGCTAAACCAACTAGGCTCTTAATTTAACAACTTTATTCGTATTTACAGATGGCATAAAAGTTTGTAAGTAAGGCACATGAAAGTTCACATGTCCGAGAAGGCATTTCTGCAACAAAATAAAAACTAATTTTGATTTAAAAAATATTTTTTTCGTTCAAACGGCTCTCCTGTGAAGTCGTGACTTGTGACATATGCCTAGTTTCCTAAATCGGGTCACATTTCTGCAGCATTGAAGGTCCCCAAGAACACAGCGGCCTCCATCATTCTTAAATGGAAGAAGTTTGGAACCACCAAGACTCTACCTAGAGCTGGTTGCCCGGCCAAACTTCGCAATTGGGGAGAAGGGCCTTGGTCAGGGAGGTGCTTGAACAAGGTGCTTGAACAAAGTACTGAGTTAAGGGAAAATGTGATATTTCAGTGTTATATTTTTAATACATTTTTAAAAGTTTCTAAAAACCTGTTTTTGCTTGTCATTATGGGGTATTGTGTGAAGATTGATGAGGGAAAAAAACTATTTTATCAATTTTAGAATAAGGCTGTAAGGCTATACTTTCCGAATGCACTGTATTTGTTTTTCTTCAGAATTTTGGAAATTCTCCCGCAACCCCATTTTTATATCAGGCGACCGCTAGTTTGGGAACCGCTGCATTAGACTAACAGAGAGAGATGCAAAGGAATGGTGGTTAGCGTGTGTCTCGCTGTGTCTGTCACCAGAGTGGTGTACTACGAAGTAAGCTGGATATACTCAGCCTTTTATAACTAGCCAGTTTCAGTTAGCCAGCTTCAATTAGCTTCACATTCCAGGTCAGGCTTCATCCGTACTACGACAGTGGATATTGATTGCCCGCCTGCCTCTAACTCTTGCAAGCTTGTAACCGCGGGTGCATGTCGCTAGTCGAACGTCAAACTCTTCTTTGAGACAATGCTGAAACATCAATCCATGGGCGAATCACTGCCACATTTTAATTTGTGACAAAATCAGAATGAAAGAAAAGTTATCTTGCAAATTCAGCAGGCTATGGTGTGAAATATGCTTTTAGAAGTGCTGTCTTTATCTTATTAATTATCGTTAATGCTGTTTTTGGTGTGCTTGTCAATGAACAAGCACCTTTTCCCCTCCTATCGCTCTTTCTATCTGTGGAACAGCTTGTTGCATTGTGGCCATAGACATATAATCTATAGAAGGGTTTTGGAACCTCTAACCCTGGCAATTTGACTGTTAAACTCATGGGTACACTAGCAATGGCTGCCAATCCCTAGCCGTGCCCTCAGAGCATGTGCAGACCAGCTGACTGTTGTGTTTTCAGACATTTTCAATCTCCCTAGCTCAGGCTGCTATACCCACCTGCTTCAAGTTGTCCACTATCATCCTGTGCCCAAGAAATGGAAAGTAACCGAACTGAATGACTACCGACCAGTAGCATTCACTGCCGTCATCATGAAGTGCTTCGAGAGGCTAGTCACCTTTTCCCTCACCGAAATCTCAATCCTCTCCAATTAGCCTACCGTCCTGACAGATCCACGAACGACGCAATCACCATTGTACTGCACACTGCCCTTACCCACCTGGACAAAAGGAATGCATATGAGAGGATGCTGTTCATTGACTACAGCTCTGCCTTCAATACCATAGTGCCTTATAAGCGCATTAGAAAGCTAACGGCCCTGGGTCTGAAATCCTCAACACCGGGGGCTGACAAGGGTGCGTCTTCTGTCCCCTCCTGTATTCCGTGTATACCCACGACTGCGTGGCCTCACACAGTTCCAACTCCATCATCAAGTTCGCTGACGACACGACAGTAGTAGGCCTGATTAACAACAATGACGGGACTGTCTACAGGGAGGAGGTAGGCACTCCCTCAACGTTAGCAAAGAAAAATAGCTGATTGTGGACTTCAGGAGGAACCAGGCTGGACATGCCCCCATCTTCATCAGTGGGACGGCCGTGGAGATGGTCAATAACTTCAAATTCCTTGGCGTACACATCTCAGAGAAGCTGAAATCGTCTAACCACACGGACACCGTAGTGAATGCACGACATCGACTCTTCAACCTCAGGATGCTGAATAAATTTGGCCTGTCCCGAGGGCTCTCACAGAAGCACCATCGAGAGCATACTGTCGAACTGCATCAAATCCAGGTACGGCAACCCACTCCCGCGGACCGCAAGGCTCTTCAGAGGGTGATACGTGCAGCCGAACGCACTATTGAGAGCACACTGCCTGCCCTACAGGACACCTACAACACCAGGTGTTGCAGGAAGGCCAAGAAGATCATCAAGGACCCCAGCCACCCAAGCCATGTCCTGTTCTCCCCGCTTCAAATCACTCAGATGCGGGCAGAACAGAAGCATCACGGCAAACACTCGCCAATAGTTTCTAACCTCAGACCACCACTAGTCAGCAGCCGGCTCCCCCTCCCCCTCTACTACTCCCCCTATGGACACATTACATGATACTCATCTCTAGGAGACAGAACGCGTCTCCTTCCTGAGCAGTATGACGGCTGTGTGGTCCCATGGTGTTTATACTTGTGTACTATTGTTTGTACAGATGAACTTGGTACCTTCAGGCGTTTGGAAATTGCTCCCGAGGATGAACCAGACTTGTGGAGGTGGAGGTCTACAATTTGTGGAGGTCTACAATCAGGTCTTGGCTGATTTCTTTTGATTTTCCCATGATGTCAAGCAAAGAGGCATTGAGTTTGAAGGTAGGCCTAGAAATACATCCACAGTTACACCTCCAATTGACTCAAAGTATGTCAATTAGCCTATCAGAAGCTTCCATCACTTCCATCAAAGCCATGACATCATTTTCTGGAATTTTCCAAGCTGTTTAAGGCACAGTCAACTTAGTGTATGTAAACTTCTGACCCACTGGAATTGTGATGCAGTGAATTATAAGTGAAATAATCTGTCTGTAAACAATTGTTGGAAAAATTATTTGTGTCATGCACAAAGTGGATGTCCCACCGACTTGCCAAAACTATAGTTTGTTAACAAGAAATTTGTGGAGTGGTTGAAAGTTGCCAAACGTCAGCCTCGAAACCCTAATGACTTGGAGAAGATCTGCAAAGAGGAGTGGGACAAAATCCTTCCTGAGATGTGTGCAAACCTGGTGGCCAACTACAAGAAACATCTGACCTCTGTGATTGCAAGGGTTTTGCCACCAAGTACTAAGTCATGTTTTGCAGAGGGGTCAAATACTTATTTCCCTCATTATAATGCAAATCAATTTATAACCTTTTTGACATGCGTTTTTCTGGATATTTTTGTTGTTATTCTGTCTCTCACTGTTCAAATAAACCTACCATTAAAATTATAGACTGATCATTTCTTTATCAGTGGGCAAATGTACAAAATCAGCAGGGGATCAAATACTTCCCCCCTCACTGTATCTGTTCTCCGGCTACACCATAGTGTTACCCTACAGAGTGCTGTTGAGGCTACAGCAGTCATTGATTGCAAAACAGTGTGTTTTAATCAATTATTTGGTGATATATGAATATATTAAGAATAATTTTATCTAAAAGTGATTACTTTTTTTGTTTCACAATTCTTATTTTTATGGTCCTCCCCTTCCTCCTCTGAGGAGCCTCCACTGGTATATAGTGCTATTTCTATTTGTATTGTTGTTTTTTATTACCATTTTAACTATTTTATTTCACTTAGTCCTGCATGTTGGAGCTCAAAGCCTAAGATTTTTACTGTACCCTGCAATCACACCTGCAACCCTGTACATATGACTATTAACCACTGAATCTGAATCAGTCTTGACTTGAATGAGAACTGCCATCTATGGATTACATGTCTATTGTTGGTTGCGACTGTCAGTTTGCCTTAGGCAAATTTCAAAATCCAATCCCTCGAAAAACGTATAGTTTGGGAAGAAAGTGCTGTCCTTACTAAATTTGTAATGTGATGGGTATTTTAAAGGGATACTTCAGGAATTTGTCCCTTTATCTACTTCCCCAGAGTCAGATGAACTTGTGGATACCATTTGTATTTCTGCGTGCAGTTTGAAGGAAGTTGCTAACTAGCGTTAGCGCAATGACTGGAAGTCTATGGTAATTGCTAGCATGCTAGTAGATACCATTTACACCCAGTCATTGCACTAACGCTAGTTAGCATTGGCTCACGAAACTACCTCTAACTTCATTCATACTGGATGCAGAGACATACAAATGGTATCCATGAGTTCGTCTGGGGAAGTAGATATTGCCAAAATACTGAAGTATCCATTTAAAATACCCATCCCCTCTATTGTGCCTTGTTGTGCCTCTACCTATTTTTTCCCCTTTGTTGCTTTTCTTTTCTGGTGCCCACTCCTGAAAGAGGTTTCATTCGACTCCATTGAACAACAAGGCAGATTGTATAAAGTCTTACCCTCCAGCAGTCTCTAATAATGGTAACATTGTTGGACCATACATTACTGTTAAACAGTCTGCTACATTAGCTTGTAACACTGTTCAATACATTAGACTAATAACAAAGGGGCTGAAGTCTACATCATCCCATATTACAGTTTACTCCATTAGGCCCCATTAACTTCCATTAGCCGCTGTGTGTGTGTGTTGCACCTGGAACTGAGGTGAGTCAGTGAGTATGCCTGGTCTGTGGGTGTTCTTCCACCAGCGCAGTTTGTCCTTCTCATTGATGGCCATGAGAGTGTTGTGGAGCTCATTACACACAGCCTTCACACTGGAAGAGAGAAGGAGAGGGGGAGAGAGAAAGATAGAAAGGGGAGGGAGAGAGAAGCGGAATGAGAGATCAGGGCATGACAGAAATTATCAGTGAGAGATGAGATAAAGAAACACCACCCACATCCACACACACCCTCCTAGTAACCGTCTGACTTCAGGTGTAGCCTACCTCGCATTGTTGGTGACGTCCATTGCGGATCATTGCTGATCTTCTTCCTGTGATTGGTCGAAGTAAAAAGATATATCTATTCCACTCCTCTAGGCATTTTAAAATAGGAAGTCAACTCGGCTGTTTACAGCTAGAATTAGACAACTAGCTAGGAATCGTAGCTAAGACCTAAATGTCTCTCTGGTTGATAATGTTAACTAGTTGGTCAAAGCAATGTATAGCCAGATATTAGTATTTCTGGCATAGTCGTACATAGCTATATAGCTAAATAACTGGCAAGGTTGCTAACGTCACAACTTTTAAAACCTAGATGTGTTCACTGACAGGAAAAACTACTATTGGTAACGTCAGCTAACAGGATAGCCTCCGGGAGACCTGGGGTGTTATCATTAAGTCAATTCTGTTGCAAAATGTGTCATCTGTTGCAAAATGTCTTGCAACAGAAACCGTTTACTACAAACGCAAACGAGAGTTTCTATGCGAAAAATTCAGGTAGGTCCCTCCCCGTTTCGTTATGTTTCTTGTTTGCTTCCGTTTGGTTCTAAAGCGGTAAATGGTTTCTCTAATGAATGCACCCCTGTCTCTCGAAGCGAAGAGGCTACTAACAGGAGGAATGTAACGCTAACGAGCAAGCCTGTAACTAGTTGGTAACGGTTTTGCAGTGCCGAAGGTTGCAAGTTTGTGGCTAGCCAGCTAAATAACTTGGCTGGTTTGTTCTCTGTGACTTAATGTTAGCAAGCTAGATAGTTAGATAATTTGCTAGCTAATGTTAGCTAACGGTTCTGTCCACTAATAACAGTGATACAATGGAGCTGTTCGCTAACTTAACAAACAATATCAAGCTAAAAATGTATGTACTCAAAATTAAAACCAACTAATTGCAGCATTACCGCAAAAATGGAAGAGGCAAGTGGAAGGGGAAGAAAGTATGGAACGTGTCTGTCGGCCCTGAATTCAAGAGAAACAGACGCCTCACAAGTCCTCAACTGGCAGCTTCATTAAATAGTACCCGCAAAACACCAGTCTCAACGTCAACAGTGAAGAGGCGACTCCGGGATGCTGGCCTTCTAGCCAGAGATCCTCTGTCCAGTGTCTGTGTTCTTTTGACCATCTTAATCTTTTATTTTTATTGGACAGTCTGAGATATGTCTTTTTCTTTGCAACTCTGCCAAGGTCAGCATCCCGGGGTCGCCTCTTCACTGTTGACGTTGAGACTGGTGTTTTGCTGGTACTTTTCAATGAAGTTGCCAGTTGAGGACTTGTGAGGCGTCTGTTTCTCAAACTAGACACTCTAATGTACTTGTCCTCTTGCTCAGTTGTGCACCGGGGCCTCCCACTCCTCTTTCTATTCTGGTTAGAGCCAGATTGCGCTGTTCTGTGAAGGGAGTAGTACACAGCGTTGTACGAGATCTTCAGTTTCTTGGCAATTTCTCGCATGGAATAGCCTTAATTTCTCAGAACAAGAATAGACTGACGAGTTTCAGAAGAAAGGTCTTTGTTTCTGGCCATTTTGAGCCTGTAATCGAACCCACAAATGCTGATGCTCCAGATACTCAACTAGTCTAAAGAAGGCCAGTTTTATTGCTTCTTTAATTAGTCAGCACTACAGTTTTCAGCTGTGCGAACATAATTGCAAAAGGGTTTTCTAATGATCAATTAGCCTTTCAAAATGATAAACTTTGATTAGCTAACACAACGTGCCATTGGAACACAGGAGTGATGGTTGCTGTTAACGGGCTTCTGTACGCCTATGTAGATATTCCATAAATGATGTAGTCATTTACAACATCAACAATGTCTACACTTTATTTCTGATCAATTTGATGTTATTTTAATGGACAAAAAAGTAGATTTTCTTTCAAAAACAAGGACATTTCTAAATGACCCCAAACTTTTGAACGGTAGTGTATATAAACTCAGCAAAAAAAGAAACGTCCCTTTTTCAGGACCCTGTCTTTCAAAGATAATTCGTAAAAATCCAAATAACTTCACAGATCTTCATTATAAAGAGTTTAAACACTGATTCTCATAAACAATTAATGAACATGCACCTGTGGAACGGTCGTTAAGACACTAACAGCTTACAGACGGCAGGCAATTAAGGTCACAGTTATGAAAAGTAAGGACACTAAAGATGCCTTTCTACTGACTCTGGAAAAACACCAAAAGAAAGATGGCCAGGGTCCCTGCTCATCTGCGTGAGCGTACCTTAGGCATGCTGCAAGGAGGCATGAGGGCTGCAGATGTGGCCAGGGCAATAAATTGCAATGTCCGTACTGTGAGATGCCTAAGACAGTGCTACAGGGAGACAGGACGGACAGCTGATCGTCCTCACAGTTGCAGACTACATTAAACAACACCTGCACAGGATCGGTACATCCAAACATCACACATACGGGACAGCTAACATTAGCTAGCTAACTTTAATTTGGGGTGTTTGGTTTAGATATGTAATTTAGCTAGCTAGCTAGCCAGCTAAACAATGACCATAATCCCAATCCGTAGAGTACTAGCAATACAAACCGATTGCTAAGCTAAGGACCCTGGGACTAAACACCTCTTTCTGCAACTGGATCCTGGGCATCCAGACGGCCCGCCAGAGGTGGTAAGGGTAGGTAACAACACATCTGCGACACTTATCCTCAACACGGGGGCCCCCCAGGGGTGCGTGCTCAGTCCCCTCCTGTACTCCCTGTTCACTCATGACTGCACGGCCAGGCACGACTCCAACACCATCATCAAGTTTGCCGATGACACAACAGTGAGACGACGATGAGACAGCATATAGGGAGGCGGTCAGAGACCTGGCCGTTTGGTGCCAGGACAACAACCTCTCCCTCAACGTGATCAAGACAAATGAGATGATTGTGGACTACAGGAAAAGGAGGACTGAGCACGCCCCCATTCTCATTGATGGGTTTGTAGTGGAGCAGGTTGAGAGCTTCAAGTTCCTTGGTGTTCACATCATCATGCTCCAAACACACTAAGACAGTCGTAATGAGGGCACAACAAAGCATATTCCCCCTCAGGAGACTGAAAAGATTTGGCATGGGTCCTCAGATCCTCAAAAGGTTTTACAGCTGCACCATCGAGAGCATCCTGACGGGTTTGTTGGAGGGCATAGCGGGATTTCTTATAAGCTCCCAGGTTAGAGTCCCGCTTCTTGAAAGCAGCAGCTCTACCCTTTAGCTCAGTGCGAATGTTGCCTGTAATCCATGGCTTCTGGTTGGGGTATGTACGTACAGTCACTGTGGGGATGACGTCCTCGATGCACTTATTGATAAAGCCAGTGACTGATGTGGTGTACTCCATGCCTTCGGAAGTATCCCGGAACATATTCCAGTCTGTGCTAGCAAAACAGTCCTGTAGTTTAGCATCTGCTTCATCTTACCACTTTTTATAGACCGAGTCATTGGTGTTTCCTGCTTTCATTTTTGCTTGTAAGCAGGAATCAGGAGGATCTTAGCTATATGCAGGTAGCCTATAGCTTTGCCAAATGGAGGTCAAGGGAGAGCTTTGTACGTGTCTCTGTGTGTGGAGTAATGGTGGTATAGAATTTATTTCCTTCTGGTTGCACATTTAACATGCTGATAGAAATTTGGTAAAATGGATTTAAGTTTCCCCTGCATTAAAGTCCCCGGCCACTAGGAGCGCTGCCTCTGGATGAGCGTTTTTCTTTTTGCTTATGGCGGAATACAGCTCATTGAGTGTGGTTTTAGTGCCAGCATCGGTCTGTGATGGTATGTAGACAGCTACGAAAAATACAGATGAAAACTCTTAAGTCGATAGTGTGGTCTACAGTTTATCATGAGATACTCTACCTCAGGCAAGCAAAACCTTGAGACTTCCTTAGATATCGTGCACCAGCTGTTGTTTTACATATATGCATAGGCCCCCGCCCCATGTCTTACCAGAGGCTGCTGTTCTATCCTGCCGATAGAGTGTATAACCCGCCAGCTGTATGTTCTTAATGTCGTCATTCAGCCACAACTCAGTGAAACACATTTTCACGCTTGTTTGTAAATACTAGTGCTGAGCGATTAACTCAAATGTTGGTTATTTTTGGGGTTTTTAAACAACTAATTGACTGATGTTGGTTCAATTATTTGAATTCCATTTAGTTTTTTTTTCTTTTTCTGTGAGCTCAATGTGCAGGTTCAGTGGAGATAAATCAGATCAAGCCTGAACTGTGCGATGTAGTAGGGAGTTGTAGTTTCCAAAAGGCCAATATTCTACATAGTTTAGTGTAGAAAATTGAGTAAATAACTACAATGACCATAATCAATTGTGCGCTTACTTAAACTTGTCCGGTCTGTATGGAGCAGACATGGAGAGAAGAGAGAAGATGCACATCGAGAGGGATTAGAAACAGTTGCTTCGCGAGCCTGAAAATACATAATCTAAGTGATTGATAGTTGGTATTCAGTAGTCATAAAAGTATGCTTTCTAATCCCTCTCGATGTGCGTGTTCTCTCTTCTCTCCATGTCTGCTCCGTACAGAATGAAATGTGTAACAACACAGTGGCTCTTAAATGTATTTGTGTCACAGAAATGTAACACAAACAATATCATACACAATAACTAATGTAATTTCTATATTGTTTTGTCTTTCTAAGGTCCTGTGGAAAAACATAATAATCTACTTAAAGAAGACAAGTGCTGTTGCTCGTAGGGAGCGTATGAAGACTGGTAAGACCAGAGATAGATGAGCTGGGGTACTTGTTGACCTGGATCATTGATAGCCAGCAAATGGTCATCATGGTATACCCCATGATGACCATTTGGACAGTTCAAATGGGAGACCGTTCCAATCCTCGCAAATCATGGTAAACACTACTTGTTGACCTGGATCATTGATAGCCAGCAACCCCTGGAAGGTGTCCCCCATGATGACCATTTAGACAGTTCAGATGGGGGACCGTTCCAATCCTCATTTGGTAGGACACATTTATTCAACATGTGCCATCCCCAGACTGCAGGGAATATATAATGTTGTCAATCATCTCTTGCACTCCCATAATAAAAAAGTATGTGATTAACTCAACTTGAAGAAATAATGTTCTCTAATGCAGCAATGTAATCATTTTCTAGAGGTAGATGATCACCATAGCTTGGAGGGAACTTGTCTTAACAGGATGAACGTTGTGTCACAAATCATGTCCTTTCGTTTCTTTTCATCCTTATCCAATATGCTTGAAAATATGAAGAGTGGTACTCAGTGATGTGTTGTGTTGGATTTGCCCCAAATAACTATTTGTATTCAGGACATAGTTAATTTATTTGCCAATTTGTTTGCAGTTTTACTTTTGTCTCTTTTTGCAAACAGGATTCAAATTTAGGAATATTTGTATTCTGTACAGGCTTCCTTCTTTTCACTCTGTTATTTAGGTTAGTATGGTGGAGTAACTACAATGTTGTTGATCCATCCTCAGTTTCCTATCACAGCCATTAAACTTTGTAACTGTTTTAAAGTCACCATTGGTCTCATGGTGAAATCCCTGAGTTGTTTCGTTACTCTCCGGCAACTGAGTTAGGAAGGGGAAGGAAAGGGAAAGGGGGATACCTAGTCAGTTGTACAACTGAATGCATTCAACTGAAATGTGTCTTCCACATTTAAGGATGCCTGTATCTTTGTAGTGACTGGGTGTATTGATACACCATCCAAAGTGTAATTATTAATTACACCAAGCTCAAAGGGATATTCAATGTCTGCTTTAAAAAAATGCTTTTACCCATCTACCAGTAGGTGCCCTTCTTTGTGAGGCATTGGAAAACCTCCCTGTTTGAAATTCACTGCTTGACTGAGGGACCTTAGAATTATATGTATGTGTGGGGTACAGAGATGACGTAGTCATTCAAAAATCATGTTAAACACTATTATTGTACACAGAGTGAATCCATGCAACTTATGAAGCACATTTGTACTCCTGAACTTATTTGGCTTGCCATAACACATGGGTTTTTATTTTATTTAACTAGGCAAGTCAGTTAAGAACAAATTCTTATTTACAATGACAGCCTAGGAACAGTGGGTTAACTGATCTAGCAACCTTTCGGTTACTGCCCCAACACTAACCACTAGGCTACCTGCCGCCCCAGGTTGAATACTTATTAACTGAAGACATTTCAGCTTTAAATTTTTTATTAATTTGTACAAATCTCTAAAACATAATTCCACCTTGACATTATGGGGTAGCCAGTGTGTAGCCAGTGACACAAAATCTGAATTTAATCAATTTTAAATTTGGGCTATAACAACAACATTTGGAAAAAGTGAGGGGGTGTGAATACTTTCTGAGGACACCGTATATAATACATATGTAATAAGTATTTTTCTGGTGACACTGCTTGATGATCCTCAGCCATCATGGTCATTACATTACAAATTGTGTCTGATATTGATTACATCATTCCTGTTGATCATTAACATGACTGGCAGTTACCATAACAAAGGAGTACGGCTCTGCTGTTTTTTTACTGCCGTGTGCCTATTGTGCATTTAGGATTGCTGGCGAATTACTGCCCAACTCGAGGAAGAGGTAGCCTATTGCTTCTTTTATCAGCAACACCCCTCTCCTCTTTCATTCATCGCTCATGCTAATTTAGCCTGTAATTTCCCATGTCCCGAGCCCCTTTTACTGGCCTGGGTGCCTTTCCTAAGCCTGTGTAGTTGAAGGATTATGTATGATATGGTAATGTTGCTAATGGAAAGGTTGGCACAGGAATGTGAGCTGGTGATTTTTTTGTGAGAAGGACACAGGTGCCCTTGCAGAGAGATGTGACGTGAGCAGACTATGAATTTGCCAGGTGGCAGAGGAAGAGAGGAGGGAGCCTACAGAGAGACAATGCTTATGTACACAAGTGAGTCCGGGTGACACAGTGAACGGTTCATCGGTAGAATTTACAGTAAGACGTTTGCCCAGATGCTTATGTGCCTCAGTTATTACTTCAGTTTGCTCTGTGATTTAAATACATTGGAAATTAATCTAGAAAAGGAACAAAGAGACTATGAAAATGGTACTAGTGTTTCTAGAGGTTCCCTGGAAATTACTATTGAGCGGAGCCAACCCCCCTCCCCTCACACACACAGACTCTCTCTCACATAGATACACAAAGACACACACACAAAGACACACACACACACACACACACACACACACACACACACACACACACACACACACACACACACACACACACACACACACACACACACACACGTAGGATACCTCGCTCTATAGTCTACAAGATTTATAGACGTAGTGATTGGCTTCGTTGCCCCCCACCCCTTCCCCCCTCCACCATTCTGCGGCACTGCCATTTGCAGTGGTTGATGAGGGCCCCCCTCCCACTCAAACATGGCCGTTTGAGGGAAGAGGGGTGGATGAGATGGGGTGTACGGCACACACTATCAGATCAGTCCTCTCCTCCTCCACTCACCGCATCCACACACCTTTTCAGCCATCGCTCAAGGTCACCCCACGTTCTCTCCAATGAAACGCACAAACCAGTTTGTCATTTTCACGGAAAAAGAAAGTGAATGGGTTGCTATGCTTTATAGTGCTGCGTCAAAAGAGGCGGAGTGTGGAAGAAAATATATTTTTTCGGGGACAGGCATTGTGGGGGGTGGTTGGGGAATGACGTGCTAGGGAGGAGACTGCCGATTGGCCAGGGCAGGTGTCAGTCGCCACGCTGCTGCAGACGGACAGGCCACTCGATGAATATGGATGAGAGCAGTGAAAAGGGTGATGCGGCAGGGAAGACCCCCCCCTTCAAACCGGTGCAGGCTTGAACAATGCGTGGCGTCTTTCACTGAAAATACTGAGAGCCTGCATTAGCATTTTCTCATACAATTGAGGCTCTGGCCAGCTGCAGGCATGGCTTGGATGTTGCGGTGAAATCTTTTTTTTGCACCCACTGATGTATTAGACCTCTGTGAAAAAGGTTGACTGGCCGCATTCCTCAACGCCACCATTGCACCTATGACTAGCCTAACGTTAAGGTACCCTTACAAGATTGTACCCCGGTATTGATGGCGATCTGACAGAGGATTTTACCAGCAGATCTCAGAATGGGTAAGAGCCAAACTGTTTTTGTCATGACTTGTTGAATTCATTTATCACACTCAACTCTTTATACTTGACTACGTAAAATCTATTCTGCTCATTATTGCCCATTTTGTTCCATCGTTCTTGCTGCCTGTCAGCGCCAGGTTGGTCCATTGACATGCAGAGTGGGTATTTGGAGGGAGTGGGGGGTGGTCACAAGGCATTTCCTCCTGACCCACCCCCCTTGAGTGACTTCACTAAACACGTTTGGCTCAGTGTCCGTGTCTCTCCTTCAAGCCATCCCTCCAGTATTGGATGCATGGGGTTTGAACTCAACAGCCCCGACTGGCTTAGCTTCCCAACCTGCCCCATACTGCTCCCATTCCCCTGACGGATTGCAGCAACAGATTGCCATGTTTACTCTACTACATGACGCCATTGAAACCTGTTAGTGTGATTTTTCAGACGCTAGGACGAAATTAATTATTGACTAATGACTGCAAACGCTACCTGTGAGGGCAATGGAGTGAATCTCAATGGCATGCTCTCCCCTGCTGGGTTCACCCTGGTTTTAAGACACATAGAAACGGGAACTTGTGCACCCCTGCCAACACAGGTCTAATAGAGGACATTTCCATTCCTATTGTTCAGTTTATCCTGTGTGGAGAGTTGTAATAACATGTGTCCTCTGACTGACAGTAGAAAAGTCTGTACTTCCATGAAGACAATGTCAATGTCTAAGCCATGGTTTTTACTTTTTCATCAAGGTCATCTATTCTTTTTTTTTCCTGGAAGGGAAAACTTTTTTCTCTGAAAGGGGAAGATTAATGGAGTAGAAAGCAGAAATCCAAGCAGAAAAAGTGCCTTGGCTAAAGGAGTATGGTTTGTGTCAGATTGTCATAATGGTTTCTCTCCGATTGATAGAGGACTAATGGATGTTCTCAGAAAGGCTCTATCATTCATCGGTGTGATTTACAATATAAATGTGTTGACGGACTAGACATGTGAAGGTGGTGTGAATTTTCATATAAATGTTGGTTCTAGTAGACTAATGTGTGACCAGTAAGGAAGGTCCTTTAGTCCGAGTTAACAGAATTGACTTTGGATTTTAGATATCAACGTGTCATGACTTTATTGAGAGACCTATCAAAATCCAAATGGAACATGAGGGGCATGTTAAAAGAATCAGTAGAGAGTTGACACGTAGAGTGACTGAAATCCCTAGATGTCACAGTGCCACATTCATTGTGATCAGGATCTAATGAGCCCATTTAAGAGGCAAACAGAAGGTCAGTCTTAGAACAGTGACATCGATGTGTGCAGACCTCCATCCATCCATCTTCCCTGGACGAGCCTGCAAATCCATCCCCCTGCATGAAGCTATACAACGACGACACAGGCAAACACGCATCTTGGCGTTGTCAACCAAAATCACCATTAAAACGAACAACTACGGTTTGATATCGTCATTATCTTTTTTGTGTGCTGGTCTGTATTAAAAAGACGTTTGTATACTGATATAAACACTTCTTTGAATGTACGTTCTTGACAGAGTGACGTCACCCTTGCTGATGAAGCATTGAAGAAGTCCCAAATTGGAGTCATTCATTGAAAAAGGAATGTTAAAACTAGTAGTTGATATCTGAAAACCATACTAGATACTTTTTGGGTCATACCAGCACAGATGATTGAAGAATTATTTAGGCTATTATTATCTAATTGATTTCTGGGGTGACATTGAGTACTCATTTTTCTCACAGGTTCATATATTGATCGCATGTCTGTCTCCCATGTTGATTACTTATGTCTGGAATAGCACAACCAGGTGTTGGTTGGTACAGAGACGGAAGAGGAAGTGAGACATCCCAGTCGCAATCTTTTTCTGGTTAATCTACAGTTAATGAACTAAGCAGACCAGAACCAGCTGCTATTGCATTGGTATCTATGGGAGAGCCATCCCTTAAGCAGACCGGACCTCTGACCAATCCACCATCTTTGGGTTGGTATTCGCAGTAATTGGCACAGAGTCCAATCCCAACATTGGGTTGATTGCTCTACCCAATTGCTACCCAATCTGGATTTGTTTGGAGTGACACACACTGCTCACCTGGGTGATGATTAAATCTTCTTGATTAGCCAGTATGTGGAGTGGAACATTCTCGATTAAAAGGATGAAGAACAGAAGGTTTGATCTGTGAATTCTTTGAGCTGACATGATATCAATCACTGACTGATACAAGACAGTGTTGTAAGCCACTGAACCCCCTTTTCAACGGGAGGAGATTGAGTCTGTCTTTTTGGCAGTATCCAATTTGAACAAATCAGAGGGATTTTGTTTCCTTATGCTAGCATCTCTAACAGTTATTACTCTGGATCACAATTGGTTGGATTTCATGCACCGCAAGCATATGTTTCGACATAGTCCTGTGTGAGTAATAGTCTGAGTAATGTTAATACATCCTATAATTCTCACCATTCCGATGATGTTTATGCTGCCCTTTGTCTCTCGGATTGAGATTATAATTATTTTTTTTTACATTGTAGGACTTGGCTTGGATTGAACCATGAATTAGATATTTTGTCAGAAGATTCTGATAAATGATACTAAAACTCATTGAAAACAGTTAAAATTAGACCTCTGCAAACTGGAAAGGAGGTCAGCATTTACTCCACAGGAAATCTGGGACAGAACACAGAACGTGTCACCAAACTCTGATGAAATATGGGACTAGAGGCTACAAAAGAATCACACTCCGAAATGAAAAATACCTTTAGATACCTTCCTACCAAAGTGTCAGTCTGACAAGAATATATGTGGCTAGCTACCTATTCAACTGTTTGCATCTGATCTGACGCTTACATGTTCCTATTGAGAATGATTGAATGGAGCCAGTGTGAATGGAGCCAGAGGCATGTATCAGCTGAGGTGTCTGGGTTACTTGCAGTATGGTGTATGTGTGTAGACTACAGCTTCTTTACTAGCTCTGAACCTCTCCTGCCTGTTCGTCTCTCTCTCTCTATGTCCTTCCAGAGGAGGGTGAGTACTTCCTGAAGGTGCTGATCCCCAGCTATGCGGCCGGCTCCATAATTGGCAAAGGCGGCCAGACCATCGTACAGCTGCAGAAAGAGACGGGCGCCACCATCAAGCTGTCCAAATCCAAAGACTTCTACCCAGGTAATTGGATCCCACTTTGTCCCTGATCAAATTTTCCAAATATAAAGGCATACACCCAAGTAAGAGCCCCCAAAATCATCGGACTCTCTCAATTCAAGTTCAGTACAAGACGTTATTTGTTGGTTACGCTGCAGTTTGAATTCCAACTGGGGAGCCCAATGAGTTTGATCCAGCCTTCCAAATGCACAGTATTTTTACCCAGACAAAAGACCTATTCAGATGCTACAGCTGCTTCTGACTCAGGAATAGCATTTTTAGATACAAGCAATTGCTCTTTCAATTTGGCTGTGCTCTTAGCAGGGAGCTGATCCAATTTCTGTGAAAAGTCTGTAGTCCCCAGAAGTACTATCATTCTTCATTCTGCTACAATGCAAAGACTGCATTTAATCAATTCCCCGCTTAGCTGCCTGGCTGCCATTTTACTCCAAGATGGAGAGAGCACATTATCCAATGTCGAGGACATGTAAGGTACACTGAAAGCAGTAGTCTCCCAATAGGGCCTTGTTCTTAAAAACATGTCAACATGGAAAAAGATGCTCATGTTTTCCCAATGACCCCACACTGATGGAGGTCACTGCACTCTCTGGTTGGTGCTGAAGCATCTTGTCTTCGGAGCAGGAAATGTGAGAGCCGCAGTAAAGTGTATGCGCTTGTCCTTCATGGCTGAGTAAGCTTCAACCTTCTGGAAAATAACAGGTGTCGGGCGGCTCGCTGTTGATTAAGATTAAGATTACTTTATTAGCCAATTGCACACAAATTTGACTTCCGCTTTTAACCCAACCCCTCCGAAAGACACACATACAGGTTTATGGAGAGGTGCAGGGGGCTGCCACACTGGGGACCTGTTGTTGTGGGGGGTTATGTGCCTTGCTCAAGGGCACAACAGCAGGTAATGGCATCTAGGAATTGATACCAGCAACCTTCCAGTTGCCAGGTCACTTCCAGACAGATTTTTTCTTGTCGGACACTGGATTAGAACTGGCAACACTGCAGTTGCTGGCTCACCTCTCTAACTGATTGAACAAAAATGGCAATATGGCTCAAATATGGGCTATGTTCTGACACGCGGAAGTTGTGATATACTGCACTTGGACTAAACCTTGGCAAAATATTAGGTCACACTTTATTTGGATAGTCCATCTGTAGATGCTCTACAGATTGTCATACTCTCAACAAACTATTTGTTGATAAGCAACTGCTTGCTAAGGTTAGGGTTAGGTTTAGAATAAGGGCTAGGGTTAGGGTTAAGTTTAGGGTTAGGATAAGGGTTAAGGTTAGTGTTAGTAGATAGTTAAATTGAACGTTACTGATAGTCTGTAGAGCATCTACAGATTGACTATCCATATATAAAGTGTTACCAATAATTATTGAACCTTGGCAAGAATAGAAGTACAATAATATTTCCTTTTTAGGGTATCTCCTATTCCCACTACTGCACTATCTGAAATACTGGATTCATCGATCGTCACCATGACACGCTGAAAATGAACTATAGTAATGGCTTACTTTTGCATACAATGTAGCAGCACTACTTTGTAGTGTTGTCACGATATCAGAATTTTGACTTTGATATCGATACCAGGTTCAGCATCACAAAGCTCGATACCAAAACTATAGCAAAACGATACCAAGGGAAAAAAGAAGGTGTATTAGCCAGTTACAGAATGGCACTCGATCCAGACAGTTCTTTTGAGTTCAATATCATAACATTTGAAATTGTAGATGTTTGAATGGATGCATTAAGAAAACAATTATACAAGCATGCAATTTATTTGAAAGGTCAATCTCTAGTCTATTGATAAACTGGGTGAATCAAGATGTAGCCTAGGCCTATTAACAATACAGGTGAATACATATTCAATAGGAGTGTGTGCATGCAATGAGTTATTGAGCTTGTTTTGGCTGAATTCATGGGGCTACAGATGAAAAACAATGTTTACCTTCCATTTGGGGCTTATTTTATTATTTGCATAGAAGAAGCAATCTCTTCTTTTGTAAAAGTGCGTGCTGTCTCTTTAAGACCCATGACGTCATACACACACTAAGTTCTAGGCTTGAGCAAATATGATCTTGGGAGAGATGTGAGGCAGGGGAGATGAAGTGAATGAATAAAGTTTTTGGGTGAAAATCAGCAGCATTTAGCATTTTGGTTTACATATGATTACAAGCAAGGTACTAGGATAGTCAATTGATGTTAGCTTCTGCTGTAAGCTTTCTTTTGTGAACAGAAATGATTCAATAGCAATGGTCATCGAAATTGTTAAAAGGTTTTAAAAACTATTCTAATAAATGCACATTTGAACAATGAATTAAGATACTCCAAACTTTTGGAATTTTTATAATCCAGTTTTTTGTTGTTGCATATATGAATACATTAACGCAAAGGGAGGAACAAGGCTGCAACCACCAACACTTTCTCAGTCTACCCTAACTGCAGTCACATAAACATACTTTACGATGTTTGCGAGATCATACATAATATCACTTTCATCCGAGAGCTCATTTTCGAAAGTTGCTTTCATTTCAGCACATCTAATTTATAAACATTTCAACTGTGTTAGATTATAACTTTTTCCCAATTACACAAAAAATGAACACCCATCAAAATAAAGTGATTTTTCTTCTCTTTCTTGTGATGTTTCGAGACGGTGAGTTCAATCTCCGATGAAGCGTTGACAGGTCATTACAAGCATTTCAGCGGTCGTAACGTTCATGGGGGGAAAAATTGACAGACACAAGCAAAAGTATGAAATGAGTTGCAGGAGTAAAATTAAAGCAGTCAATCCAGCGAGATTTAAGTAACAAGCGGATTTAGCGCCCCTCAAACACAGGGAATAGATGGCTAAAAGACAGATCCTCAGCTGGGCGGGGCATGCGCGTTGCTAGTTTCAAAATTGCAACATGCCATGTTGCATTATTCAAGTGTGTTAACTTCTGTGCAGCATAAGTGGTGATGCAGCCCAGACTCCCAGTGAGAGGAGTTGTTCTTCAGGACAGGCTAGAGCTAGGAATGAGGAAGTGCAACAGGCACTGTGCTTTCGTGCTATAAGAGGACAATGGCTGTGCTGATAGACAGACTTGATCCTCTCTCAACCAGTAGATGACGTGAGACACATTTGACAGAAGTACCGAAAGTGAAGAAAAAATGAAGAGGTATACCGTGCAACACGACTACTTAGTATACATTGAAAACACACTTTGAAGCAGTTGTGCTTTTGTATCCTCTTCCTCTCGCTGGGTGGTGGATGTGTTGATAGAGCACCACCTGCTCTGCCCCGCCCCATCCTCATCGTGTTGTGAGGAGTTCAGGGAGAGGGTGCTGGCAGCCATTTCATTGGGTACTGCTAGGGTCCCCAAAGTCAAATTAAACTACTACACCATCTCACACAATGGGCCGGAACTCTTCCAGAAAGTCTGCATGTATTCAATGTACACTTATATGACCAAATATACGAAGCTTTTGCACCTGTTCAAAGTTTGCAGCCGTTATTTTTTACTGAGGAATTAAAAGACGAGAAACAAAGCTAATCAATGACATTTTATTTTGACTACCTTGTTCCTCACCGCAAGTCTGTAACCTTTAATTTTCGTTCTACCTTTCGTGATTTATTCCCTACTGAACTTAGTGCAAACATGTTGTAAATTCTGCTGCAATATTTTATCAAACTTGTTTTTAATGACAAACAGGTAAATATTTACCAAATATAATAAAAAGTAACACAATAAGAATAACAATAACGAGGCTATATACAGAGGGGGTACCGGTACCGAGTCTGTGTGCGGGGGAACAGGTTAGTTGAGGTAATTTGTACATGTAGGTAGGGGTGAAGTGACTATACATAGATAATAAACAGCGAATAGCAGCAGTGTACAAAAGGGAGGGGGGGCAATGTAAATAGTCTAGTGGCGATTTTATTAATTGTTCAGCAGTCTTATGGCTTGGGGATAGAAGCTGTTGAGGAGCCTTTTGGTCCTAGACTTGGCTCTCTGGTACCGCTTGCCGTGCGGTAGCAGAGAGAACAGTCTATAACTTGGGTGACTGGAGTCTCTGACAATTTTATGGGCTTTCCTCTGACACCGCCTATTATATAGGTCCTGGATGGCAAGAAGCTTGGCCCCAGTGATGTACTGGGCCGTACGCACTACCCTCTGTAGCGCCTTGCGGTCAGATGCCGAGCAGTTGTCATACCAGGCGGGGATGCAACCAGTCAGGATGCTCTCGATGGTGCAGCTGTAGAACCTTTTGAGGATCTGGGGACCCATGCCAAATATTTTCAGTCTCCTGAGGGGGAAAAGGTTTTGTCGTGCCCTCTTCACGACTGTCTTGCTATGTTTGGACCATGATAGTTCGTTGGTGATGTGGACACCAAGGAACTTGAAACTCTCAACCCGCTCCACTACAGCCCCGTCAATGTTAATGGGGGCCAGTTCGGCCCGCCTTTTCCTGTAGTCCACGATCAGCTCCTTTCTCTTTCTCATATTGAGGGAGAGGTTGTTGTCCTGGCACCACACTGCCAGTTCTCTGACCTCCTCCCTATAGGCCGTCTCATCGTTGTCGGTGATCAGGCCTACCACTGTTGTGTCGTCAGCAAACTTAATGATGGTGTAGGAGTCAGGTTTGGCCACTCAGTCATGGGTGAACAGGGAGTACAGGAGGGGATACACCCCTGAGGGGCCTGTGTTGAGGATCAGCGTGGCAGACATGTATTTGCCTACTCTTACCACCTGGGAGCGGCCCGTCAGGAAGTCCAGGATCCAGTTGCAGAGGGAGGTGTTTAGTCCCAGAGTCCTTAGCTTAGTGATGAGCTTCGTGGGCACTGTGGTGTTGACTACAGCTCAACGTTCAATGAACAGCATTCTCACATAGGTGTTCCTTTTGTCCAGGTGGGAAAGGGTAGTGCAATCGGGATTACGTCATCTGTGGATCTGTTGGGGCGGTATGTGAATTGGAGTGGGTCTAGGGTGTCCGGGAGGATGCTGTTGATGTGAGCCATGACCAGCCTTTCAAAGCACTTCATGGCTAATGACGTGAGTGCTACGGGGCGGTAATCATTTAGGCAGGTTACCTTCGCTTCCTTGGGCACAGGGACTGTGGTGGTCTGCTTGAAACATGTAGGTATTACGGACTCCGTCAGGGAGAGTTTGAAAATGTCAGTGAAGGGACTTGACAGTTGGTCTATCTCCATTCTGTGTTGAGCTATGAGAGGCCTATGTTGACATGTCATGTTCATACCAATATGCACAGATCACCCCTTAATCTGTAACACTGCAGGTGCCTTGGCTTACCCTACCTACAGCACAACAAGGATACAGACAGACATACATTCCACGCAGCAATCTGCTAAATAGTGATAGCCCTGGTTAGAACAATCCCACCCACCTCCAGTCTCCCATCCACCAGTGTACAGTGCATTTGGAAAGTATTCAGACCCCTTGACTTTTTCCACATTTGTTACGTTACAGCCTTATTCTAAAATGGATTAAATATTTTTTTCCCTTATCAGTCTACCCACAATACCCCATAATGACAAAGCAAAAAACTGGTTTTTAGAAATCTTTACAAATGTATTAAAAATAAAAACAGAAATACCTTATTTACATAAGTATTCAGACCCTTTGCTATGAGACTCAAAATTGATCTCAGGTGCATATTGTTTCCATTGAACATCCTTGAGAGTCCACCTGTGGTCAATTCAATTGATTGGACATGATTTGGAAAGGCGCACACTGACAGTGCATGTCAGAGCAAAAACCAAGCCATGAGGTCGAAGGAATTGTCCGTAGAGCTCCGGGACAGGGATGGTGTCAAGGCACAGATCTGGGGAAGGGTGCCAAAAAATGTGGGGATCGAGGGAAAGTACAGAGAGATCATTATTGAAAGCCTGCTTCAGAGCGCTCAGGGCCTCAGACTTGGGCGAAGGTTCACGTTCCAATAGGACAATGACCCTAAGCATGCAGCCAAGACAACGCAGGAGTGGATTCTGAATGTCCTTGAATGGCCCAGCCAGAGCCTGGACTTGAACCCGATCGAACATCATTGGAGAGACCTGAAAATAGCTGTGCAGCAACGCCCTCCATTCAACCTGACAGAGCTTGAGAGGATCTCCAGAGAAGAATGGGAGAAACTCCCGAAATACATGTGTGCCAAGCTTGTAGCTTCATACCCAAGAAGACTCGAAGCTGTAATCACTGCCAAAGGTGCTTCAACAAAGTACTGAGTAAAGGGTCTGAATACTTATATAAGTGTGATCTTTAAAAAAAATATATATATATACATTTGCAAAAAAAAAAATTAAAATTGAGTTTTTGCTTTGTCATTATGGGGTATTGTGTGTAGATTGATGCGGGGGGCGCGGGACTTAATACATTTTAGAATAAGAATGTAACATAAGAACATTTTGAAAAAGTCATGGGGTCTGAATACTTTCCGAATGCATTGTAAGACATGAAACCATGAATGGGGGAAGGCCTTGATGGGAATGGGAACTGTACTACTAGGCCCTGCTGTGGTGGCCTGACATAGATGACTGGAGATAGTGAAGGGTGTGAACGATGCATGATTGTGTGTGAGGGGAGGGGAAAGGGGGGCAGTCCCAGAAATAGCCTATTTCAATCTCTCTCTCCTTGGAAGTGACTGAGCCCCAGCTGTAATCAAACTGCTCTCTCACTACGCCAATTTTCCTCTTCCCCTCTCTCTCTCCCTCCTGAGCCTGTTTTTCTCATAGCACTTGTTCTTAATAGTTTGGAAGTTTTATCCAGATTAGATGGCATTGTGCCGTCTCTACAGAGTTTTGTTTGCCTCGTAACGAACAGCCCCAGCCCCCTTTTTGTCATTCAATCACATCCTTACTTAAACCACAACTGACAGAATTAACCATACCCCAGTATTTGAACAACATACTGTTCACTCATACTGTACACACGTGCACGCATTAATGTACATACGCACAAATGTGCACACACACACACACAAATTTCACAGCAGCTGCAAATTAAGCTGAGAGTCCTTGGTAAGGGCGCAAAGAACCAACAATCCAGGCTCCCTGCTTTGTGCAGCTCGCCGTCAGCTCAGTTAGCATATAAAGTTACACACTGTGCTTCACAAACAGATAAAATAGTTATGATGTCATAGGAATGGTGCTGATTTTTTAGATTAGCCGAAAAACAGAAAGACTGACCTCACCCTGAAAAACAACACCATGTCAGTACATTTTGTGTGAGGTAGTTCGATCAAAAAGCATGTTACATAGTTAAGTAACCTCATTGAAATGCTTTGAAGACAGCCTTTTAGTATTCAGAGTGAAACGCAGATAGTTGTTACTGCTTTATAGCCCTCTGCAGTTAAAAAATTGCAGGCTTTTACTGAAGCCACTGGACTCCAAATTCAAGGTCCTACATCATTCTGCCTTTGGAACTGCTGCCCTGTGTGCCAGACCTCCCTCTAAGATTAAACATACTGTTACTCTCATTTTTATTACACACATATCAGAACCTATATGATAACTGCTCCTAATAACGCTGTCAAGTAAACCAAGCTCCCAGAGAACCTCAATCCCACCCAAATTACTTGAAAAGAAACCATTGCGGTTCTTAACCCGTCTCAGTCAATGTATGACAGCACTTTGAGGCACAGGCACAAGTATACGTAAACCCATGATGCAACCTACAGTAGTAGCCCCATAGGGACTATACTCTGTCCATGCCACACAGCATAACTACTGAAAGACAATATGGTTGAATGTCTTTACATTGGACTCTAAGATGGGAACAGTAGCAACCAGCCGGAGTTGGATCGAGTTTGAGTGAGATCCTGTCCCGTCACCAGACTGTGTGGGCTGTGTGTTTTGATAACTTTGACGGACATTTCCTGAATGTTGACAAGTTCTTCTAAGGGCAGATGTGTGTCACCCAATTCTGTAAGGGGAGATGAGCTCACATTAAAAGGAAAGGAACACAAATGGCCCGGACTGGCTAGAGTGGAGCAGTATGAACCCGCAAACGTAACAGGCCAGTCTCAACCAGCCGGTCTTCCTGATAGGAGAAAACTCGGTTAGGTTGACTCTCGCCGCTAACAGAGAACCCCCCCCCCCCCCCAGTTAAAAGGTCTTGTCACTAGTATTGAATACATTTTTCACTTATTGGATTGTTGTATTTGATCAGATTTCTGTTCACCAGCAAGTCATTTCAACAGTCGATTAATTCTTTGTAATTTAATTAATTAATTATTTTGATAGATATAACACAATGTAGTGCTTATTGTAAAGCTGGTGGTGTGAGATTGAATGTATGATGTGGGTGTAGAAGTATTTCAAATCATATTTTATTTGTCACATGCGCCGAATACAACAGAATACAACCTTACCGTGAAATGCTTAGTTACAAGCCCTTAACCAACAGTGCAGTTCAAGAAATAAAGTTAAGGAAATATTTACTAAATAAAGTAAAACAATTATATCTAAAAGTAATACAAGAAAATGACATAAAAATAACGAGGCAATATACAGGGGTACAGTTTAGTCAAGGTAATTTGTAAAGTTACTATGCATAGATAATAAACAGCAAGTAGCAGCAGTGTAAAAACAAAGTAAGTAGTCCGGGTGGCCATTTGATTAATGGTTCAGCATTCTTATGGCTTGGGGGTAGAAGCTGTTAAGGAGCCTTTTGGACCTAGACTTGGCACTCCGGTACAGCTTGCCGTGCGGTAGCAGAGAGAACAGTCTATGACTATGGTGACAGATGTCTTTGACAATTTTTGGGGCCTTCCTCTGACACCACCTAGTATATCTATCAATCAATCAATCAATCAAATGTATTTATAATGCCCTTTTTACATCAGCCGATGTCACAAAGTGCTGTACAGAAACCCAGCCTAAAACCCCAAACAGCAAGCAATGCAGATGTAGAAGCACGGTGGCTAGGAAAAACTCCCTAGAAAGGCAGGAACCTAGGAAGAAACCTTGAGAGGAACCAGACTCTGCGGGGTGGCCAGTCCTCTTCTGGCTGTGCCAGGTGGAGATTATAACAGTACATGGCCAAGATGTTCAAACATTCATAGATGACCAGCAGGGTCAAATAATAATAATCACAATGGTTGTAGAGGGTGCAACAGGTCAGCACCTCAGGAGTAAATGTCAGTTGGCTTTTCATAGCCGATCATTCAGAGTTAGAGATAGCAGGTGCGGTAGAGAGAGAGAGTCGAAAACAGCAGGTCCGGAACAAGGTTGCACGTCCGGTGAACAGTGAACAGGTCAGGGGTCCATAGCCGCATGCAGAACAGTTGAAACTGGAGCAGCAGCACGACCAGGTGGACTGGGGACAGCAAGTAGTCATCAGGCCAGGTAGTCCTGAGGCATGGTCCTAGGGCTCAGGTCCTCCAAGAGAAGAGAGAAAAGAAAGAGAGAGTTAGAGGGAGCATATTTAAATTCACACAGGACACCGGATATGACAGGAGAAATACTCCAGATATAACAGACTGACCCTAGCCCCCCAACACATAAACTATTGCAGCATAAATACTGGAAGCTGAGACAGGAGGGGTCAGGAGACACTGTGGCCCCATCCGATGATACCCCCGGACAGGGCCAAACAGGCAGGATATAACCCCACCCACTTTGCCAAAGCACAGCCCCCACACCACTAGAGGGATATCTTCAAACCACCAACTTACTATCCTGAGACAAGGCCGAGTATAGCCCACGAAGATCTCCCCCACTGCACGAACCCGAGGGGGGCGCCAACCCAGACAGGAAGATCACGTCAGTGTCTCAACTCACTCAAGTGAAGCACCCCTCCTAGGGACGGCATGGAAGAGCACCAGTAAGCCAGTGACTCAGCCCCCGTAATAGGGTTAGAGGCAGAGAATCCCAGTGGAGAGAGGGGAACCGGCCAGGCAGAGACAGCAAGGGCGGTTCGTCATTCCAGTGCCTTTCTGTTCACCTTCAAACCCCTGGGCCAGACTACACTCAATCATAGGACCTACTAGAGATTAGTCTTCAATAAAGACTTAAAGGTCAAGACCGAGTCTGTGTCTCGCACATGGATAGGCAGACCATTCCATAAAAATGGAGCTCTATAGGAGAAAGCCCTGCCTCCAGCTGTTTGCTTAGAAATTCTAGGGACAATATATAGGTCAATCCAAGATGGCAGCATGTCAAGTCGTTTGTCTGTGACTTGTAATTTTTAACCTACTAATAACCTATTCATTTATGGTGGAGCAAATCTACAATTTCCTTGTTGTGTAGTGCAAACTATTTCGTTTTGCTGGTGCAAAGATCGCGGGTCTCCCTCAACTCTGATATATATTTTTTAGCTATTTGCACTTATTTACTTGAAGTTTACCAAAGTAACTCTCTCTCTGGCTGGCCTGGGTTCTATCTTCAGCTTTCCCTCTGCGGAGTGTCTCGTCCAAGCTGCTCCTCTTCGCTCTCCGCCTGGCTATCAGAGGCAGCTCAACAATCCCCAACCCGTTCTCTCAATCAACCCCCACACCCAATCCCAATCCCAACCCACACCCAATCTACCAATCTACTAAGCCGTGGAAGGTTATTAAACAGAGGTGCCTAGTTATTCTAATTTTGTTGATATCAGGTAACGTGCATCCTAAACCTGGCCCTGATATGCAATGTCTCCAAACCCCCTCTGATTTTAAATCTAGATCTGGTTTTGGTATTTTTCATTTAAATGTACTGTTGTCAAAAGTGGATGGGGTAAGGATTTGAGCTAAATCAACTGATGCTGATGTAATTGTGTTTTCTGAAACCTGGCTCAGCAAGTCTGTTCTAGATAAGGATATTTGTATAAATGGTTACAATGTGTATCGCACTGATCAAGTTAAGAAAGGTGGGAGTGTGGCTATATATGTAAAGACTAAATTCCTTGTAAGTGTGGCAAAGTCTTCAACTATTTGTAAACAGTTGTACTTTCTTGTACTTTCTTGCTTTGAATCTTGAGGTTTCAAAGGGTCTCTCTATAACTGTGATGGGCTGTTATAGACCCCCCTCTGCTCTCAGTGATGTATTTTCTTCTCTGATGCACCTTATGTCTAAACTTCTTTACAGTGAAATTATCTTGATTGGTGAGCTCAACTGGTGTTGGTTAAAGTCGGTCTCTGATTATAAAATGTATTGTAATTCTATGAATCTTACCGTACCCAGGTGATTAACTCACCCACATCTCAAATGTCCAGAGAAATCTACCCTGATTGATTTGATATTGACAAATGTTCCACATAAATATTCTGTGGTTGGTGTTAACTGTAATGATTTAAGTGACCATTGTGCTGTTGTTGCTGTTAGAAATACGAAGGTTCCTAAAACAAACCCACGCTTTATTCGTAAGACATTTAAAGAGTTTTAATGAGCAGGCTTTCTTTCATGATTTGTTTTATTTTGTCTGGAGTGGAAACTGCCTGTAAATTATTTCAGATTGTTTTTTATCCAAATAGTAAACAAACATGCCCCATTCCACAGGTTCAGAGTTAAAGGGCGGGATAATCCAGGGTTTTCTTCTGAGATGTCTTGTATTATTAACAAACGTAATCTAGCCTGGGCTAAAGCAAGGAAATCATATTCTGATGCTGATTGGCTTCTTTTCAGGCAGCTACGAAACAAGTGTTCTTTTCTTCTCAGGGAGGCCAAGTCTGAAAATGTTATGTCTGTTACCACTGATAACCTGAATGACCCTAGAAAGTTTTGGAAGGCTATTAAGTCTATGTCTGTAATGTTTACATGAATTACTGTCATGTGTATTGAAGGACTCTGTGGTTGAATATGACAACTGAAATGCTGAATTGTTTCAATAAGCACGTTGTATCATCTGGTAGGCTGTTTGATTCAGTATCCTCGGTCTCTGTACAACCCTGTGTGGATGAACCAGTGAGAGCTGGTCCAACTTCTAGCTTTTTGCCATTCTCAGTGCAGGAAGTACATAAAGCCCTGAAATCCTTAGATCAGAGAAAGCCTGCAGGTCCTGATCTTCTTGATCCCTGCTTTTTAAAACTGGCAGCTGATTTCATAGCTGAACCACTTACAGTACATATCTGTTCAATCTAACCCTGGAATGTAATGAAATTCCAAAGATCTGGAAATCAGCATTTTGTCACGATCGTCTAATGAATTAACGGACCAAGGCGCAGCGTACGTAGAGTTCCACATGTTTAATCAAATGAAACTCACAAAAACAACAAAGAAGCATAACCGATATGTGAAGCTCAAGCAGTGCTCACAGGCAACTACACATAAACAAGATCCCACAAAACACAGTGGTGAAATGGCTGCCTAAATATGATCCCCAATCAGAGACAATGATAAACAGCTGCCTCTGATTGGGAACCATACCAGGCCAACATAGAAATCAACACACTAGATCAACCACCCTAGTCACACCTAACCAAAATAGAGAATAAAATACTCTCTATGGTCAGGGCGTGACACATTTGTCCTACCACTTTTAATAAAAGAGGGAGATCCAACTCTTTTAAATAATTACAGGCCAATCTAAAAGCTGTCACCCCTGGCGAAAATACTTGAAACCTTTTTATATAGTAACTCTACTTTATCAATGTACCAATCGGGCTTCAGGAAGAAACATAACACAATTACAGCAGCCATTAAGGTTTTAAATTATATCACTGAAGTCCTTGACTTCTCTAAGGCTTTTGATACAGTTGATCATGCTATACTGAGTCAGAGATTGTCGAGCTTAGGTCTTTCAGAGCATTCAGTTGCATTGTTTGCTAACTATCTGTCTGATAGAACTCAGTGCACTCAATTTGATGGACTCATGTCTGTTAAATTGTCTGTCTGTAATGGTGTGTCCCAGGGCTTTGTACTTGGTCCCCTCTTATTCACTATTTATATAAATAATTTAGACAAAAATGTGCAAAATGTGCAACTTCACTTTTATGTTGATGATACTGTTATTTATTGTTGTGACTCGTCTCTCACAAAAGCTTTCCAGAACTTGCAAACTGCTTTTTATACTGTTCAACATACCTTGTGTCAATTGAAGCTTATCCTCAATATTGACAAAACTAAACTAATGGTGTTTTCTAAAGCAAGAAATAGACCTCTGAACCTTTCACCTATTACTACCGCAATGAGATTGGGACTGTAACCTCATATAAATATCTTGGCATTTGAAATGATGATGGCCTCTCTTTTAAATTGCATATTCAACAACTAACAAAAAAAGGCATTTTTATATTTTTCAGAAATGTGATGGGTACTCTCTTTGTTCGCATGACTTTATCCTGCTAACTGTTCCAAATGTCCGAACTGAATTTGGTAAAAAGGCTTTTATGTACTCTGCTTGGAACGCCTTACAAAATACTTTTCAACTGGAAGAACCGATTGGTGTTTTTAAATCATTGATGAATGATTTTGAGGCTGATTCCCTGACCTGTCAATGCTTTTAATTTGCTGTTTTATGATTTTGTTATACTCTTGTGAATTCTCAGTTTTTTTACTAGATTACTTGTAGTTTTTCATGTCTGTCTGTAATTGTGTAATGACTTGGTGCTGCCTATCTTGGCCAGAACGCTGTTGAAAAAGAGATTTCAAATCTCAATGAGCCCTTCCTGGTTAAATAAAGGTTAAATCATTTTTTTAAATATATAGGTCCTGGATGGCAGGAAGCTTAAACCCCAGTGATGTACTGGGACATACGCACTACCCTATATAGCGCTTTACGTTCAGATGCTGAGCAGTTGCCATACCAGGCGGTGATGCAACTGGTCAGGATGCTCTCGATAGTGGAGCTGTAGAACTTTTTAAGGATCTGGGGACCCATGCCAAATCTTTTCAGTCTCCTGAGGGAGAGAAGGTGTTGTGCACTCTTCAAACCTGTCTTGTTGTGTTTGGACCATGATAGTTCGTTGGTCTTATGGACACCAAAGAGCTTGAAACTCTCGACCCGCTACATTACTGCCCTGTCGAAGTTAATGGGGACCTGTTCGGCCCTCCTTTTCCTATAGTCCACAGCTCTTTTGTCTTGCTCACATAAAACGCATAAAAGGCATTTAGCTCGTCTGGTAGGAGCACGTCACTGTGCAGCTCGTGGCTGGGTTTCCCTTTGTAGTCCGTAATAGTTTTCAAGCCCTGCCACATCCGACGAGCATCAGAGCCGGTGTAGTAGGATTCAATCTTAGTTCTGTATTGACGCTTTGCCTGTTTGATGGTTCATCTGAGGCCATAGCGGGATTTCTTGTAAGCGTCCGGATCCAGCTCCTTGAAAGCGACAGCGCTAGCCTTAAGCTCGATACGGATGTTGCCTGTAATCCATGGCTTCTGGTTTTGATATGTACGAATCACTGGTACTTCCTGCTTTAGTTTTAGCTTGTAAGCAGGAATCAGGAGGATATAATTATGGTCAGATTTGCCAAATAAAGGCTCTGTGTGTGGAGTAAAGGTGGTCTCAAGTTTTTTTCCCTCTGATTCCACATGTGGCATGCTGGTAGAAATGAGGTAAAACATATTTAAGTTTTTCTTGAATGTGAATCTGTGCGAAGGAAGGAGAGAAATAAAGCAAGGCAAACGAGGGGAGTAAGAGAGGGAGAGAAAGCGAAGGAGTCAAAGGAAGAGAAGCAGGCTGTAGAACGGACATGCTGTTACATCACCTGTTTCCACAGCGCAGCTCCTTAACCATGGCAACGGAATTCCGGTAGGCCCGACAACGGGGGTGTAGAAAGAAACTTGCAAGAGGGAAGGGTGTATGGAGACTATGGACGGGGCAGTGGGGAAAGGAAAGGCCCTGCATTCCAGGGCCCTGGAAGAGTTACATAATTTAGGAGGAATCCTACTCTTTTAGCTGCTCTATTTTTGAGCGCCTACTTGGGAGGTGGGGTATTATGGGATAGGTTAGCAATTAGCACCACTGCATAAAGAAACTGTGATATCAAACCTTGAGCATCCATTTTTTTCTGCAAATAGTCACTGCATAAGTAGCTATTCAGTTATAAATTAGGTTGCTTTGCAACACTAAGTACTAGTTTTAGTAAAACAGGTACTTGATAAAAACATGTTTTATCCAAGAAATCCTGTTCCTTAAATTGAACAAGGAAGTCTCTTGCAAGTGATATACTACAGCCATAGCAGACGCTGACCTCAAGGCACAAGAATCTATGTTCTCACAAGACTGTGATCCCAAAGAAAGTAGTATTGATACACCGAGATGTATATGTTTTCTCTTCTCTCCACACAGGAACCACAGAGCGTGTATGTCTGATACAGGGTACAGTCGAGGCGCTGAATAGCGTCCACAGCTTCATCGCGGAGAAAGTCCGTGAGATGCCTCAGAGCGCCCAGAAAACAGAGCCAGTCAGCATACTGCAACCACAGACCACTGTCAACCCCGACCGCGTCAAACAGGTGAGGCACGGTCCACTCACAGTCAGCCAGCCCTGACCGACCATCATACTTGACAGATCAAAGCATGTTCCTTCCCTGATGATCTGTCTGTTTGTCTACAATATTGACATGTCATAAGCAGGGTTTCCAGGTCTAACTAAAATTTCTAACCCAATGACCACTCAAAACCCGTACAGAAGGCCTGAAAAGTAGCCCATATTTTTTCTGCAACAAGAGAGGATTTGACACATTTATGCAATAAACCCTTTTTCCATAACGTTATCGGGCCAATTAAGAAGAAATATCGACGTAACTTGTAATGACATTAGAAGCTGCATCTGGTTTTCATCAAAATAATAAATGCGAGCTATGACGTGACGTAATAAAGGAATTTGAATATGTTGCAAGAATGCCTGGATACAGCCATTAGCTGTATATTGGCCATATACCACAACCCCCAAAGGTTCCTTATTGCTATTATACAGTAAACTGGTTACCAACGTAATTAGAACAGTAAAACGTTTTTTTTGTCATACCCGTTCCATACTTAAGCAATACGGCACGAGGGTGTGGTATATGGCCAATATACGACGGCTAAGGGCTGTTCTTAAGCAAGACGCAACGCGGAGTTCCTGGATACAGCCCTTAGCCGTGGTATATTGGCCATATACCACAAACCCCCAAGGTGCCTTATTGCGATTATAAACTGGTTACCAATGTAATTAGAGCAGTAAAAATATATTTTTTTGTCATACCAGTGGTATACGGTCTGATATACCACGGCTGTCATTCAATCAGCATTCAAGGCTCGAACCACCCAGGCTATACGTGTAAATAAATCCCGTTTGCGCATGTGCATAAATATAAATATATCAGACAGGAGAGTTTGAGTGATGAAAGCTGGACAGAGGATTTCAAAGTCTCTGCGCAAAAAAACACTTTAAAAAAATGGCAATTGTGCCGTTATTATGTCAGGTGTTAAGACTACAAACCGTTATAAATGGCCCATTTGCGAGATTGTCTTGTTATTTCAATAGGCATAGGCTACAGACTAAAATCTGGGTTTATGATTGCAATTCAACTTTGCCTTGGTTTTCAAATCAAAGTTTATTTGTCACGTGCGCCGAATACAACAGGTGTAGATCTTACAGTGAAATGCTTACTTACAGGCTCCAACCAATAGTGCAAAAAAGGTATTAGGTGAACAATAGGTAAGTAAAGAAATAAAAACAACAGTAAAAAGACAGTGAAAAACAGTAGCGAGGCTATATACAGTAGCGAAGCTACATACAGACACCGATTAGTCAGGCTGATTGAGGTAGTATGTACATGTAGATATGGTTAAAGTGACTATGCATATATGATGAACAGAGAGTAGCAGTAGCGTAAAGAGGGGTTGGCGGGTGGCGGGACACAATGCAGATATCCCGGTTAGCCAATGTGCGGGAGCACTGGTTGGTCGGGCCAATTGAGGTAGTATGTACATATGTACATGAATGTATAGTTAAAGTGACTGTCCATATATGATAAACAGAGAGTAGCAGCAGCGTAAAAGAGGGGTTGGCGGGGGCACACAATGCAAATAGTCCGGGTAGCCATTTGATTACCTGTTAAGGAGTCTTATGGCTTGGGGGTGAAAACTGTTAAGACTTTTTGTCCTAGACTTGACACTCTGGCACCGCTTGCCATGCGGTAGTAGAGAGAACAGTCTATGACTGGGGTGGCAATTTGACCATTTTTAGGGCCTTCCTCTGACACCGCCTGGTGTAGAGATCCTGGATGGCAGGCAGCTTAGCCCCAGTGATGTACTGGGCCGTACGCACTACCCTCTGTAGTGCCTTGCGGTCGGAGGCCGAGCAATTGCCGTACCAGGCAGTGATGCAACCAGTCAGAATGCTCTTGATGTTGCAGCTGTACAACCTTTTGAGGATCTCAGGACCCATGCCAAATCTTTTTGGTTTCCTGAGGGGGAATCGGCTTTCTCGTGCCCTCTTCACGACTGTCTTGGTGTGTTTGGACCATTCTAGTTTGTTGGTGATGTGGACACCAAGGAACTTGAAGCTCTGAACGTGCTCCACTACAGCCCCATCGATGAGAATAGGGGCATACTCGGTCCTCCTTTTCCTGTAGTCCACAATCATCTCCTTAGTCTTGGTTACGTTGAGGGATAGGTTGTTATTCTGGCACCACCCGGCCAGGTCTCTGACCTCCTCCCTATAGGCTGTCTCGTCGCTGTCGGTGATCAGGCCTACCACTGTTGTGTCGTCAGCAAACTTAATGATGGTGTTGGAGTCGTGCCTGGTCATGCAGTCGTGGGTGAACAGGGAGTACAGGAGGGGACTGAGCAATCACCCCAGGGGGGCTCCAAGGTTGATGAAAAGCGTGGCAGATGTGTAGCTACCTACCCTCACCACCTGGGGGCGGCCCATAAGGAAGTCCAGGATCCAGTTGCAGAGGGAGGTGTTTAGTCACAGGATCCTTAGCTTAGTGATGAGTTTTGAGGGTACTATGGTGTTGAACGCTGAGCTGTAGTCAATGAATAGCATTCTCACATAAGTGTTCCTTTTGTCCAGGTGGGAAAGGGCAGTGTAGAGTGCAATAGAGATGGCATCATCTGTGGATCTGTTTGAGCGGTATGCAAATTGGAGTGGGTCTAGGGTTTCTGGGATAATGGTGTTGATGTGAGCCATGACCAGCCTTTCAAAGCACTTCATGGCTACGGACTTGAGTGAGTCATTTAGGCAGGTTACCTTTGTGTTCTTGAGCACAGGGACTATGGTGGTCTGCTTGAAACATGTTGGTATTACAGGCTCAATCAGGGTCATGTTGAAAATGTTAGTGAAGACACCTGCCAGTTGGTCAGCACATGCCCGGAGCACACGTCCTGGTAATCCGTCTGGCACCGCAGCCTTATGTATTTTGACCTGTTTAAAGGTCTTACTCACGTCGGCTACTGAGTGCATGATCACACAGTCGCCCGGAACAGCTGATGCTCTCATGCATGCCTCAGTGTTGCTTGCCTCGAAGCGAGCATAGAAGTGATTTAGCTCATCTGGTAGGCTCATGTCACTGGGCAGCTCGTGGCTGTGCTTCCCTTTGAAGTCTGTAATAGTTTGCAAGCCTTGCCATATAAGACAGGCATCGGAGCCGGTGTAGTATGATTCAATCTTAGCCCTGTATTGACGCTTTATCTGTTTGATGGTTTGTCGCAGGGCATAGCAGCATTTCTTGTACGCTTCCGGGTTAGAGTCCCACATCTTGAAAGTGGCAGCTCTACCCTTTAGCTCAGTGCGAATGTTGCCTGTAATCCATGGCTTCTGGTTGGGGTATGTACGTACAGTCACTGTGGTAATGACGTCCTCGATGCACTTCACTTATTGATAAAGCCAGTGACCGATGTGGTGTACTCAATGCCATCGGAAGAATCCCGGAACATGTTCCAGTCTGTGATAGCAAAACAGTCTTGTAGTTTAGCATCTGCTTCATCTGACCACTTTTTTATAGACCGAGTCACTGGTGCTTCCTGCTTTAATTTTTGCTTGTAAGCACGAATCAGGAGGATCTTAGCTATATGCAGGTAGCCTATAGCCCTGATAGGTCTACATCTAATTTCAGATAGCCTACAGTAGCCTAGCCAAGATGTAGGCAAGATGTAAGCAGAATGATTTAGCGGCTTGCTTCGTTCAAATTGACAGACTAATTTATTCAACATGAATAGCGAGGTGATTTCGAGGTAAGAAGTGCTTGTGTTGCCCAATAGCCTGCTGGAATAGGGTACTGAGGATGGGGTCATAATTTCTATCACTGAACCAAATATTAAGAATATGGATATGAACTGAATATGCTTGTCAACAACAGCCAGTGTTTTTTTTCTTTAGCCTAATCTAACTACTGTTACCGTCAATCTAATGCATTCTACCTACTGATCAGCAATTGTGATAGAGCTTTGATAACTTCCAATTTAATGAATTAATAATTGCATAATAACACAAGGCTACAACAACAATAAACTGAAGTTATAGGCTATTTATTAAATTGGTTTGCCAGCTCCAGGTAGGCTACACAAGTGGCACTAATTGATTTGTAATGACTCCAGTGATATCGCCATTTTAACATATTTATTGTATCAAATGGTAGACTGCAGTAGCCTACAATGGCAGATAAATGAATAGGCTACTTGATGGCCAACAGATATCATTCTCAACATTTCAATGTCAGTTCCATTGAGGACTTCCCCATAACAGAAGCACACGAGGGGGATCCATAACTTCCATTTCAAATTTCCACTCGCGCAGCCTTCGAGACCCAAGAACTGAACATGCATAAAACACTTTGTTTGATATGGTTAATTTTTTATCTAATCGCCCAACGTCGTTTTCCAGTGCTATGACACCGTTATTTCTTGATGCGCATCAGTTCTAGCATGTTAATGTTTTATGGAAAAAAAGGTTGAAAATAAATAGTTGTCTCCATAATGACAATCTAAATAGCCCACAACTGGTAAAATGTTGTCATGACATGCGCGTCTGCTGCTATGTATCCTCTCACTCATGTAAACTCAGCTGCCTGCTGCAGCACTCGCTCAACAAACACTCCTCTGGCCCTCCCCACCACTCACTCACTCAGCAACAGCCTGCCTCACTGCCTGATAGTCATTAGGTCACAATGAAATACATTTTTGTTTCTAAAGAGAAATGCAATGGCGGTCGCAGTGCAACTTAGAAGTAGCCCAAAAACCCGCAGCCCGCCACCAAAACATTTTCACCCACAACATCGTTTTCAAAGTAGCCCAATTTGGATGGAAAACCTTGGACATGGCAAACCTGGTCATAAGGGCACATGGTCAGCACATGGCAAGAACACAGTCACACTTGCCACACACTTTTTCTGACAGGGGCGAGCCTTCTTACCGGGTACTTGCCCCACAACCCGAGTCCTGACAGGGTCAGAAATATGTGAAGGCAAGGGGTTATTTTTAACGGCCGACCGCCCGCTAGGTCCTCCACAGTGCCACAGAGCTGGACGACAGCTGTAGCCTTAACCCCTGGGATTAACACATTGCTGAGTAAAGCAGGGGGGCTGGGATAGTAGAATGACTCTGTGAGAGATATATTTATCTACCTCTCTTTCCTACTTAACAATCACTCACTCTCTCCCTTCCTCTCTCCCCTCCTCCCTCTGGCTCCCAACATTCCTCTGCAGGCTAAATTGATTGTGCCCAACAGCACGGCTGGGCTGATCATCGGTAAGGGCGGGGCCACGGTCAAGGCGGTGATGGAGCAGTCGGGTGCCTGGGTGCAGCTGTCCCAGAAGCCTGAAGGCATCAACCTGCAGGAGCGCGTGGTCACCATCAGTGGGGAGCCCGAGCAGAACTGCAAAGCCGTGGAGATCATCGTGCAGAAGATCCAGGAGGACCCTCAGAGCAGCAGCTGCCTCAACATCAGCTACTCCAACATCTCAGGCCCCGTGGCCAACTCTAACCCCACCGGTTCCCCCTACGCCAACTCATCCGAGGTCCTCCCCAACGCAGCCGCGGCTGCCGCCACTGCCTCCAGCCTTCTGGGCCAGGCCGGCCTGGCAGGAATGGGCGGCTTCCCGGGCACCATGTCCAGCTTCTCTGGCAATGACCTGCTGGCCATCACCTCGGCCCTCAACACACTGGCCAGCTATGGCTACAACACCAACACCCTGGGTCTGGGCCTGAACCCCGCTGCCGCCTCCGGGGTCCTGGCCGCCGTGGCTGCTAGCGCTAACCCAGCCGCTGCTGCCGCCGCTAACCTCCTGGCCTCCTATGCCAGCGATGCCTCCGGCGGCTCCGGCCACCCCGCTGTCGGCCTGGGCGGCTTCTCCCTGGGCTCGCTGGCTGCCGCCACAGGGGCCTCCAACGGCTACCTGAACGCCTCATCCCCACTGATGGCCTCTTCCCTGCTGGCCACAGAGAAGCTGGGAGATGGGGCCAAGGACGTGGTGGAGATTGCCGTGCCCGAGAATCTGGTGGGCGCCATCCTGGGGAAAGGTGGTAAAACGCTGGTGGAGTACCAGGAGCTGACAGGCGCCCGCATCCAGATCTCCAAAAAGGGAGAGTTCATCCCCGGCACGCGAAACCGTAAAGTTACCATAACAGGGTCGCCCGCGGCAACGCAAGCTGCCCAGTATCTGATCAGCCAGCGGATCACGTATGAGCAGGGTGTGCGTGCCACCAACCCACAGAAGGTGGGCTAAATGGGAAAAAATTAGTCAAATAAAGGAAGGATGGAGACAGAGAAAATAAAAGGGAATCGAGGGTCACGGCGAGGGGAAAAAAATGTCCAAATATGCGTTCAATATTTCAGTATTAAAAAGAGAAGATCACAAAGGAGGAAGAGGTGGAGAAAACCAAGATAAGTTTGTGTGATATGTGATTGTGTTTTTAGGACCGAGGTCCTGATGTTTTTAAAAAGCTGTGAGGAGTCCTTTTGATGATGGCGATTAGAGTAAAGCTGAACTGGTCCACTGCCAAGCTGCAGATCCAGGGGTGAGCACACGAGTTCACCCCTATTCAGAAACCTCATAGCTGGGTTTGTTTTGGGTTTCGTTCTCTTCCGTTTCACTCTTCTATCATTGTGTGGGTTTTTCAGCTTCAGTTGCAGACCTCCGCTCCAGGTGAGTTGAGAGTCAGTTGAGGTTCCAGACAAGCTAAAAGAGCAGAGATGGATGTTTGCTCATGCCTTTTTCCTTTGATGTTAACCTTTCTCCATGTGAACAAAGCAAAAAAGGCCTTGTCTACATGAGAGAGGTTAAATGATGCTCACCAGAGGTCGTCCAAGACCATTAGGCATCCATTTTAATCTAAATTCTTAACGGATATCACAATGTTAATGACATGCCACTGTATGATTCATATCAAAATTAAGATTTTAACACTTTGGTTGTTATAATTTTTTTATTTTCATCAATTATTTATTGAAATATGGTCTCATTCAAACACGTATAGATTATTTTAACCTGTGAATTCGGGTTGATATGAATGTAAAGACAGTATTATTGTTATTTTGTTATTAACGAGGATCAAATGTTGAGTTGCAGTGACAGATATGTATAGTTTTAACCCAGAACTGCACAGTAACTATATATGAGTGTAGATCAGGGGTCAAATGTTCAATGTGAGAGGATAGATGAGACACACAGGAATGTACACACACATACACAGGAACACACACAGACAATCATTCATACATGTAGACCGCCACCCACATACACACCACTTTTGGTGCTACGAAAACATAACTACAGATAGGCCTATATCTCCTGTATTACCTAAATTGAAAATCCCTTTGGAGATTGCTCTCCCTATCCATGATTGTGAGATGCCAAGCGTTGTCCACTCATCTATAGTTTACGGGATTTAGTTCTGCCTTTATGTGAGTAAAGTAAGACTGGATCTCATGCTATGATTGCCAGTCTTAATATTTTACCCCAGTAAATCAGTTGTCCTTTAGTTGCCATGGCAAACTGTTTCTTGTACCATCATGGGCAGTTTAGATCCAAATAACGTAGTTACTGGTTTAAAACCAATAATTTTTATCCTATTGTCATAAATTGGCCATGTACTTTGAGTTTGCCAGCCGATATCGCTCCTTGGGACATACTCCTACAGTATGTAGAAATATGATTAAACCCCTATGGGAAGGAGCATCGTATCCGAAAGGGAAGACAGCACTATACACAGCTCGAGGTATGTTACATTACCTTTTCAATTGAAGGAACATCTAACCAGAAGAGTCCCCCAAGGGAATGAAGCACTACAAAGCAGTTTTGTTAAGAAAAGCAGTTTGAACCTTATCTGTGAACAAGAAGACGATTGCTTTAGATTTAGGGTGGCTGGTAGTCAAGAGAGACACGAATGAGAAAGAAATGGAGTCACCATGAAACACATTTGGACTGAAACCATTTAGAGTTTTTTGTGAACCATTCTTCCCAATCAGAGTAAATACCAATATGGAGTCGAACAGCATATGCAGTTGGTCAGTCCAACTTGTTATCTTGCCTAAAGCAGACATCGACACTAGCTTACATTGGCAGTAGTGCATAATGCATTGCTAAAACATTTTGCTGACATTCTGTAAGGATAATTGCAGGGGGGGGGGTAATTGTCTTCTAGAACATTCTCAAACAAACAAAGATTACCCTTGCTTGCTTCTGCGCTGCTATACATTGGTTTTCATCCGAGTACACTGGGTCTATTATGACTGCACTGTGAGACACAACGAAGACACAACGCAAATTTTGCCTGTCCCTTCTTGAGCCAAGTGTTCATATGTTGATGTACATATCCAAGAAATAGGCCTACAGCTGACACACATGCATTGCATGTTCTAGAGCAAAACCAGCCGGGCAGTGAGATAAGGAACATCTCCACAAGAACATCCATAATGTGATGTCTTGGAGATGTTTTGGTTTACCAATAATATTGCACAGCAGAGAGCTGCTATACATTCATATTAATGGAAGTCTCTTCTACTGATGAGTCCAGAGTCATCGGTCAACCATATTGTCTTTTATTAACCCAAATGACTCCTACTACATTTATTTTCCTGCACAGCAGTCCCTGAATCTTATTCGGACCCTCTTTTCCATTTCACACGTTTATCCTTATGTAACCAGAGCTCTGTGATTGGCTTTCAGTAATACAGGACCGGAAGGGATAGCGGCAGAGAATCAAAGAAAAAGCAACACTCCCTTTTTATGAGTGAAATGACCACGCCCCTCCTCCACCATACCTACTCAATAGTTATTCTAAGGAATGTTTGCTCGAGAAAGAAGTTACCTTTACCTCATCTTACTATCAACTATGTGTTTGAGCACTCCGCATGGCATGGCATTAGCCACAAGCCCCATTACCTTGACTCAACTGAATATACGTTTCCCTTTCATTGTATTTCTGAAGGGATGTGCTGTGACTTATAACAGTACTCAATGGTGCACTGGTTATTTGAAATGGCACTCCAGTTAAAATATCTGTAACTTCCACCCGTGGGGTTCAGAAACCTTCATATTTTAGCCCTAACCTCACAAAATGTTTACGCTGATTTAAAATAAAAGCACAAATCAAGGTGAATTTAATAATATAAGCAATGCAACTAGACTTGGTTTAGAGGACTACTCTAGAGCTGTCTGATCTATACATTGTCCTCCTTTTCCGTTCATTACATTACTTACTTCGACATTTCTCCCACCCTTCATATGGTATTTTTAGTATATTTTAGAACACTCCTATATCCAGATTCCCTTCTCTCTCTCCTCCACTCTGCTCCCCCTCTCTCTCCTTCCTTCTGTCTACTCATAGGCGCTGACGTCTGGGGTTGCAGGGAGTGCCGAAGTGATCGATAGCAGTTATGCACTATAGGTCATAAGGGTATGCAAATATTTTCACAGCCCATAGAGTTCACCAGGCAAAAATGCACAGATAACAACTGCCTCCAAACTGTGACACCCCACAAGACCAACAAGCAACATTGGTTCAAACTACAGTATCAAATTCCCTACTAAAAGAAGAACAAGTAGGATTTAGACAGGCTTACATTGTAATCTATGACCTTTTAGGGGAACGGGAGAGGTTATGTATTTTTTTCTACTGGAAAGCAAAATAAGAAAGCAAATCTTTGTTCAATGAGCAAATGTCTGTTGGTTGACCAAACAGAACTTCTATTTCAGCCTTTTAACAGGAGTTTATTTCAAAAAAAGTTAATGATAGAGCGCAAGAGAAAGATGGGAACTCGTTCGTGACCTCATGCTGAAACAGTGACATCCTTTATGCATATCCTCTTATCTGAAAAATGACTAGAAATTAATTTCTGTGGAATATGTCATGTCAACATGATGTATATGTACGTTATTGTAGCTATTCTAGTTTGTAGTCCAAATGCAGTCCAGCGTCTCGTCGATACAATGTGAAACTCTATGTTATCTTTGTGTGGATGATGAAGAGTGCCAACTAAGCCTGAGTAAGATTAGCTTCGCTATTTGTTTGTGCATTACGATGACTCATCATATGGCGTCCATATTTCTGTCATTTAGTTTGACCGTAAGAAAAATGTAAAGAATATTGGAAGCAATATAGTAGCATGTTGTCCTGTTTTGTGTTTTGGTTATGTTTGTCGTATGTACCTTTGAAATTACTAAGATTTTGAATTAATAGGTTTACATGTACTTTTTGTAAATTATGAAAATGCTGCTATTTGATAAGTAAAATATACAAAACATTTTAGTTGAAAAGATGTCTGGTCTGTTGATTAGAAACATGCTCTAAAAGACAGGGGCATACAATTAGGTGTATAGAATACTATACAGTATTGGTAAGATAGTAACAGTAATAATAGACTCTATAGTACAACCTGTGCCAAACTAGACTTCTGCAGCTTTTGAAATTGTAGATGTGCAATCAAATGTTAGATATCAATAACTTGTTTAGAAGTGCTGATCAAGTGCCAATCAAACAATGTTTTTAAGTTAAGAAAAGATAATCAAATACATTACTTAAGAAAACAAAGGATGGATAATTGTTTTGTGCATTGTTTTACCCCATAGCTACATAGAGTAAGAGCTAAAGATTGTGATTTTTATGGATCCATGTTGTTTTACACTCCATGCATCCCTTGTGTGTTCATTTGACCTGTGGCTTAAGCACTGCTGTTTTTCACAAATGTCTCTATAGGCCAGCATGGACTTAGCATAACATGTTATAAGCATTCATAACATAGCCAGCCATTATCAGACAAAATGTGTTTCGTGGAGTTAGGTGTTATCTTTTTGCACGTCTTCTATTGCATGGTATCAAAGTGAAATATGGAGGGGAAAAAATGAATGCAAAAAAAAATGGAGGTGTTCTCGCAACATTCAAAGACATAACGTTGCATGCAATCAGTTGTAGAGCACTTACGTTAAAACCGTCTCATATTTAAAAAATGGTTTATTGTCGTAAGTTGGGAGGGGTTCTATTATTGTCATGTTGGTCCAAATACAACATATTTCAGATCAAATTCTCATACAGTCCATCTCTTTATATTATTACAGATATGATTTTGTTTTTTTTATAAGGTACCATGAGGAGTATTACAAATGCGAAAATGTTAGTCAGTGTTATTCTTGTGTTTTGCTTTCTAGAATACCAGGCATGCATTTTTTTAGGATCAGGTTAAACCTCACAAAACCTGCGTAATATTTTTTACGATTTTTTATACTACAGCTTGAATTCCCAGATCTAATCTATGAATGTACTACCATTTGCTCATTATTTCTGTTGAATGTTTATCAGTCTTTAAATGTGAATTCAAGGCTGGAATGTCAACTACATGTAGCGTTAACATATTATGTCAAGAACCAATTTCAGCTATAGTCAGGTAGGCCGGACATGGCCATAGTCATAATCCAGATATGTTTCAACAACACTTCAGATTCGCTGTAAACATTATCCTGTATGTTTGGTGTTGCATAAATGCACTTTACTTTTTACAAATTACATCTCCTATTATTGGATGTGAAACAAAGCAAACAATGTTAATTTTCTGCCGTTTTTGTCATTCTTTGCTGTTGCTCTGATGTTATTGTTTTAGTAAAAAACAAACAAACACTCAAAAAAATGAAACTTTTTGTGAATGATGAGAGGGGTTTGTGTATCAGACTTCTCTGAAAAGGTGGCACCCGAGTCCTCACAATATCGATTCTCATTTCCTTTTAGCAAAGATTTGTGTTAATCGCAATGAGCAAATCTCTCTTTGAAGATAGAATCCTTTGTTGCTACATAATTTTTTTTAAATTAATGATATATACCCATTGATCCTTGAAGAATATAACTTATACATGCCTCATAAGCTTAATTCAACTGTCGTATCACAGCAGAACCCCAAATATACGCTTGTTTTACTCCAATGTTTGCTAACAATGTAGATGTAAAGAAACACTTTATTGCCTCAAAACATGGTTAAAACTAAAATGTTAATATCATGCATGGTCAGTCCTTGCATCCATGGCTCTGTCTATGAATTTGAGTTGTTACATTTCTCCAGACCCATCCCTCAGCTTTGTAATTTTTTCAATGAAGGATTCTAGATTTAAAAGAGGGAACTTAAGAGTGGAACTGTTCCACCTTGTCATGTTGCATTCTGCTGCCTTGAAGTCTAGCGGTGGGACTATTTTTATGAACAAATTGGCATTGAAAGCATGGTAAACCGCATACAATGTCTCTATGTGCTGTTATCAGAGTCCATGTTTGTTACGTTACAGAATGCTATCCCAAGGTCTCGCTGATATAATATTAGATCAGAGACAAATACAGCACCGGAAAAATGTGATCGCTTCGGTCATACCGCTGTCAGTGTTGGTGTATTTGACGCCAACAACATTTTAGAACCCTGTGTAACCTAAAATGGCCTAACTACTTTACCACATGCATGCTTTGAGTGTCTGTCTCATTCTTCTGTCATGCACTGCTACTAACCTCAATCACTGTTCTAACCTCTCCACTACAGAGTGCCAAACTAAGTCAACACCATTCCAAACATTTCAAAAATATATATTATTTAAAAAATAATCATCTGGATATTCACCTAACCCCCCAGTGATCCTCCTCGGGGGGGGATTCCGTTGAACTATCAGACACAGGACTAAGACGGTTCAGGCTGCTTGCCCCCGCTTCTCCTCAACTCTCTTCATCATCATTTCAGCCTACATGACATTACGATTATGTGTGGTGTTGTGTCTGGCACCTTATCTTTGACCCTTTTATGACCCTCCCATGAACTTAGTTGACCTTATCCACCCTTTGTGTGTTTTTATTATTTTGACCCCAGGTTTATTGCCAAACTTTGCTGAGACTACAACTGTATGAATTTTCATTTTGTTTGTTTGTTTTCTTGTCATCCGGATAATTCTGAAGGGTTGAAAGTTAACTAAAATGTTGATTGAAAAAAGCATGACAATGCCTTGCACACCTCTTTGGCTCCATTGCAAATATTATTTTGGGTTAGGTTTTTAATTTTGTAAAACTCTTTTTGTTTTTCCATTTCAAGAAATGGACTGTCAGCATAAGTTAAATGTTATTCAAAACTAAAAAGAGTTTTGTCAATCTGAATGACTAGTGTCTCTATATTAAGACAGAGAAGATACCATTTGAAAGTTTAGGCCTCACTTGTCCTTTGACTTAAGCATTTGCTTGGATGCCTTTACACAGACACAGTCTCAATCTGAAAGATGCAAGGGCAACACTCTCTTTCCTTGAGCCATTTCAGTGAAGTACGGATGGGAGCTTTTTAATCGAGATATTTGCCAATACGAGTGCCAAATGAAATCTCCATTAAGCCAAAAGCCAGCCAGCCTACACACTGAATCTGTGGTAGCACTGGGATGGTTCACTTCCCAATACCATTTCTCCCAGACAACACTTCATTGTTTGACATTTGACATGACATGCCACTATTTTTATATGCTGCCAGTCTATTTACTGCTTTCCTCAGTGAAACATCTCAGAAGCAGTTCCTTTTATAACGATACACTGTTGATTAATGACAACAGCAACTATGAAAAGGGAATGAAAGGATTTTTAAAGTGTCATTTTTGTGAACTTTTTTTAATTATTATTATAAATTTATCTGAACATCATTCATTAATAGATTTAAGGGTAATGACTATATAATGTAACTGTAGTACTGTGTTTGTAAAAAAAATCTGTGAGTTGTGTTTTATGACTCGTGGACTACCAGTGAAGTCAGCATTTCAGTGTTAATATATTGAATTGTTTTTTAAAGATTATTTTTGCGATGGCAACAGCAACAAAGAGTCATTATAAATGTTCATTTTAGCATCACTTGTCTTCTGTTCCTTTATTCTCCTCCACCTCTACTCTCTGCCTCATTGGAGTGAAAGGTCTTGAGTTGATAAAACTGCATGCAATATGCTCACCGACATGTTTGTTTTCTAAATGGAGTGCTGAATCTTCGCTTATGAAGTAGTTCATGAAACATTTACATATTTCTATTTAACCTTTATTTAACTAGGCAAGTCAGTTAAGAACAAATTCTTATTTACAATGACGGCCTACCCCAGCCAAACCCTAACCCGGACGACATTGGGCCAATTGCGCTCCGCCCTATGGAACCCCCAATCACGGCCGGTTGTGAAACAGCCTGGAATCTAACCAGGGTCTGTAGTGATGACTCTGGCACTGTGATGCAGTGCCTTTAAACGCTGCGCCACTCTATATCTCCAAATCATAACTGCGGTTTTATTGTGCATGTTCTGTATGAGTGCTGTCCTAATCGTTGTTCAAGGTCTTGGTGAAAGCCAAAGTTAGCGTCTAAGCTAATTAGTGTCTACCTGGCACAGACATCTATTCAACGTCTATTCCACGTTGGTTCAATGTAATTTCATTGAAATTATATGGAAACAATGTTGATTTAACCATTGTGTGCCCAGTGGGTAGTTCTAGTACAGTGGTGTGTGGGCAGAATGTTGGAGCGTTACAGATATAGCTGAGATCTTAATTTGATCACCCTGTTGTTGCAGGAAATTCCCTGCACAGCAGGAAATGCAAACTTGTAGTGTATTCAAGGTTTGAAAAGACTTCTAAAGTTAGTAATTTCCACTTCAAAATGTCAGACTTGATTTACCCTAACTAAACATCTCCATTAATTATATTCCACACAATAATTCACATTTTCTATTGATGCAGGATTATTTTCCTGCTGTGAGAAACTGGTAAAATGTATATCCTACACCTGTATCTGTTTTGTGAACCTGTGAAGTTCTTCAAATAGGCCAGAACCTGTTGAAGTTACCTTGATCTACAGTGCCTTTAGAAAGTATTCACACCCCTTTACTTTTTCCACATTTTGTTGTGTTACAGTGTGAATTTTATTTTTATTAAATTTAGATTTTGTGTCACTGGCTTACACACAATATCCCATAATGTCAAAGTGGAATTATATTTTTAGAAATGTTACATAATTAATTAAAAAGGAAAAACTGAAATGTCTTGAGTCAATAAGTATTAAATCCCTTTGTTATGGCAAGCCTAAATAAGTTCAGGAGTAAACATTTGCTTAACAAGTCACAAAAATTGCATGGACTCACTCTGTGTGCAATAATAGTGTTGAACATTATTTTGGAATGACTTCCTCATCTCTGTACCCACACAATTACCTGTAAGGTCCCTCAGTCGAGCAGTGAATTTCAAAAACAGATTCAACCATAAAGACAAGGGAGGTTTTTCAATGCCTTGCAAAGAAGGGCGCCTATTGGTAAATGGGTTAAAAAAAAAGCACACATTGATTATCCCTTTGAGCGTGGTGAAGTTATTATTTTTATGGTGTATCAATGCACCCAGTCACGACAAAGATACAGGTGTCCTTCCTAACTCAGTTGCCAGGGAGGAAAGAAACTGCTCAGGGATTTCACCATGAGGCCAATGGTGACTTTAAAACAGCTACGGAGTTTAATGGCTGTGATAGGTGAAAACTGAGGATGGATCAACAACATTGTAGTTACTCCACAATAGTAACCTAATTGACAGAGTGAAAAGAAGGAAGCCTGGACAGAATAAAAAATATTCCAAAACATGCATCCTCTTTGCAACAAAGCACTAAAGTAATACTGCTAAAAAATGAGCCAAAGCAATTCACTTTTTGTTCTGAATACAAATTTTATTTTGGGGGCAAATCTAATACAACACATTACCGAGTACCACTCTCCATATTTTCAAGCATAGTGGTGGCTGCATTATATTATAGGTATGCTTGTAATCGTTAAGGACTGGGGAGTTTTTCAGGATAAAAAAAGAAACGTAATGGAGCTAAGCACAGACAAAATCCTACAGGAAACCCTGGTTCAGTCTGCTTCCCAACAGACACTGGGAGATAAGTTCACATTTCAGCAGGACAATAATCTAATACACAGGGCCAAATCTACACTGGAGTTGCTTACCAAGAAGACAATAAATGCTGAGTTACAGTTTTGACTTAAATCTACGGCATGGAAGACAATAAATGCTGAGTTACAGTTTTGACTTCAATCTACGGCATGACCTGAAAATGGTTGTCTAGCAATGATCAACAACCAATTTGACACAGTTTGAAGAATTTTGAAAACAATAATGGGCAAATGTTGCACAATCCAGGTGTGGAAAGCTTTTAGAGACTTACCCAGAAAGACTCACCGCTGTAATCGCTGCCAAAGGTGATTGGGGATCATGGCTCAACATTTTCAAGTCTTGCCATAGATTTTCAAGTCAAAACTCTAAATTTGCCACTCAGGAACTTTCACTGTCTTATTGGTAAGCAACTCCAGTGTAGATTTGGCCTTGTGTTGTAGGTTGTTGTCGTCCCGTTCAAGGGTAAATTTCTCTCACAGTTGCTGGTGTGAAGCAGGTTTTCCTCTAGGATTTTTGCCATATGTTTTTATCCTGAAAAGCTCCCTAGTATTTGTCGATGTCAAACTGCCTCCTTATTTTCAAGCATGGTGGTGCATCATATCCGTGTTTACTCAGTTACGTTTTGGATTTGTCACAAACAGAAGTCTTTGCATTTAGGCCAAAAAGTGTATCCCTTTGCAGTATTACTTTAGTGCCTTGTTGCATACAAGATACAAGTTTTGGAATATTTTTATTATGTATATTGTATTCTTCTTCTCACTGTCATTTAGGTCATTATTGTGGAGTCACTACAAGGCTGTTGATCCATCCTCAGTTTTCAACCATCACAGACACTGAACTCTGTCACTGTTTTAAAATCACCAATGACCTCATGGAAGTTTAATTTCTTTCCTGCAGCTCAGTTCACAAGGACGAATGTATCTTTGATGTATCTGGGTGGTTTCATATATGTAATCTACGGCATAATTATTAACTTGACCATGCTTCAAGAGATATTCAATGTCTGATGTGTTACTGTTACCCATCTACCAATCACTACCCTTCTTTATGAGGCTTTTTAAAAGATCCCTGGTCTTTGGAAATAAAATAACATTTTATTGGTCGCCTACACATATTTAGCAGATGTTATTGTGGGTGTAGTGAAATGCTTGTAGGTTTTTTTTTCATCAAATTTGCTTTGTTAAAGTCCCCAGCTCCAATAAATGCGGCCTCAGGATATGTAGTTTCCAGTTTCCACAAAGTCCAGTGTAGTTCCTTGAGGGCCGTCATGGTATCGGAGGACCGTCGTGGTATCGAAAGTTGAATCTGTGCTTGAAATTCAATACTTGACTCAGGGACCTTACAGATCTTGTATGTATTGTGGACAGCATGTCAACCCCTATTATTTCACACAGAGTGAGTCCATATAACTTATTATGTGATTTGTTAAGCCACATTTTTATCCTGAACTTATTTAGGCTTGCCTAAACAAAGGGGCTGAATATTTAGGCAATGATTATATTTGAGTAATTTAAATATATATTTTAAAGAATTTTCCTTCCGCTGACATTACAGAGTATTTTGTGTATATTGTTGACAGAAAATGACAACTAAATCCATTTTCATCCCACTTTGTAACCCAATGAAAGGTGAAGAAATCCACAGGGGCTTGAATACTTTTGCAAGGCACTGTAGGTGCGTTTTGAGGCCAGATTTGATAGAACCTAGAGTCTGAGGTGCCTTGAGGTAGATGGCGGGGAGTACATTCCAGAGGTGAGGATATGGGATGCTGCTCAACCATGTCTCCGCCACTGCGAAATATATGAATCTAAGGTAGTTAATATAATATATGTTTCATATTTCTGTGGAATGTGAGAGGTTAAAACAGTGTAAAGGCTCTCAACACTGCAATACACCCACAGTAGGCCTACCATGTGAAGCTGCTTGGTTTCTCCGACCCTTTGAATGTTCTCCTTTAGAGACCCAATGCGTGTATACAGACAGGTGGCTGAGCAACCTCATGAATGAAAGATATTGGCTGTTCCGGCGACTTTGGATGAGACACAGAAAAGTTACAATCTCTGAAGTTACATGAAAAACAGATATGGGTTTCCCTGAGTAAATTAAGCATTTGTTTAGGGTGTTATTGGAAAGTCATTCAGTAACATGGGATGGTAGTGATAACAGAAAACACTGAAACAGACGCGCCAACAGATGGGTTCACCATGTGTGAAGACTAGCAAATAGCCGGCAAAACCAATACAGCAATATCTGGCTGAGCGTATACATTCAACAATAAATGTAATCTATTCTCATCTGTGCTTTGTGCATAATATCAAGGAGAAGGTCTCACCAACTCCCCACCCTACACCGCACAATGGTAAAGGAAGACAGGTTTTTTTCTTCATAGAAAAGTCTTGGGCAGGCCGTTTAAGTGTTTTTCGGGCCGCCTATGTCCAAACAGTAAAAAATATATATATACAGTACCGGTCAAAACTTCGGACACACCTACTCATTCCAGGGTTTTTCTTTATTTTTACTATTTTCTACATTGTAGAATAATAGTGAAGACATCAAAACTATGAAATAACACATATGGAATCATGTAATAACCAAAAACGTGTTAAACAAATCCAAATATGTTATATTTGAGATTCTTCAAAGTAGCCAACCTTTGCCTTGATGACAGCTTTGCACACTCTTGGAATTCTCTCAACCAGCTTCATGAGGTAGCCATCTGGAATGCATTTCAATGAACAGGTGTGCCTTGTTAAAAGTTAATTTGTGGAATTTCTTTCCTTCTAAATACATTTGAACCGATCAGTTGTGTTGTGACAAAGTAGGGGTGGTATACAGAAGATAGCCCTATTTGGTAAAAGATCAAGTCCATATATTGGCAAGAACATCTCAAATAAGCAAAGAAAAATGACTATCCATCATTACTTTAAGACATGAAGGTCAGCCAATCCGTAAAATTTCAAGGACTTTGAAAGTTTCTTCAAGTGCAGTCGCAAAAACCATCAAGCGCTGTGATGAAACTGGCTCTCATGAAGACCGCCACAGGAAAGGAACATCCAGAGTTACCTCTGCTGCAGAGGATAAGTTCATTAGAGTTAACTGCACCTCAGATTGCAGCCCAAATAAATGCTTCACAGAGTTCAACTAACAGACACATCTCAACATCAACTGTTCAGAGGACACTGTGTGAATCAGGCCTTCACGGTCGAATTTCTGCAAAGAAACCACTACTAAAGGACCAATAAGAAGAAGAGACTTGCTTGGACCAAGAAACACGAGCAATGGACATTAGACCGGTAGAAATCTGTCCTTTGGTCTGATGAGTCCAACTGTGCAATTTTTGGTTCCAACCGCCGTGTCTTTGTGAGATGCAGAGTAGGTGAACGGATGATCTCAGCATGTGTGGTTCCCACCATGAAGCATGGAGGAGGAGGTGTGATGTGTGGGGATGCTTTGCTGGTGACACTGTCAGTGATTTATTTAGAATTCAAGGCACACTTAACCAGCATGGCTTAGGAAGAGTTCAGAAATCAATATTTGGTGGAATTACCCTTATTTTCAATCACAGCTTTCATGCGTCTTGGCATGCTCTCCACCAGTCTTTCACATTGATGTTTGGTGACTTTATGCAACTCCTGGCGTAAAAATTCAAGTAGCTCGGCTTTGTTTGATGGCTTGTGACCATCCATCTGCCTCTTGATCACATTCCAGAGGTTTTCAATGGGGTTCAGGTCTGGAGATTGGGCCAAGCAATCGATGGCCGATCCTCCACCAAATTTCACAGTGAGTGCGAGACCTGGAGAGGCCAACAAGCCACAGTGTCTCGCACCCACTGTGAAATTTGGTGGAGGATCGGTGATGATCTGGGGGTGCTTCAGTAAGGCTGGAATCTGGCAGATTTGTCTTTGTGAAGGACGCACGAATCAAGCCACGAACAAGGTTGTCCTGGAAGAAAACTTGCTTCCTTCTGCTCTGACAATGTTCTCCAACTCTGAGGATTGGTTTTTCCAGCAGGACAATGTTCCATGCCACACAGCCAGGTCAATCAAGGTATGTATGGAGGACCACCAGATCAAGACCCTGTCATGGCCAGCCCAATCTCCAGACCTGAACCAGGTGAATCCAGGTGAAAGCTATGACCCCTTATTGATGTCACTTGTTAAATCCACTTCAATCAGTGTAGATGAAGGGAAGGAGACAGGTTAAAGAAGATTTTTAAGCCTTGAGATAATTGAGACATGGATTGTGTATGTGTGCCATTCATAGGGTAATTGGGCAAGACAAAATATGTAAGTGCCTTTGAACGGGGTGCTAGGCGCACCGTTTTGAGTGTGTCAAGAACTGCAACCCTGCTGAGTTTTTCTCGCTCAACAGTTTCCTGTGTGTCTCAAGAATGGTCCACCACCCAAAGGACATCCAGCCAACTTGACTCAACTGCAGGAAGCATTGAAGTCAACCCTGATGAATTGAGGCTGTTCTGAGGGCAAAAGGTGGTGCAACTCAATATTAGGAAGGTGTTCCTAATGTGTTGTACACTCAGTGTGTGTATATATACATATATACATTTTAAGAACATTTTCGGATTGTAAAAAAAGTTATAAAGATATAAAGTACGTAGATAAGAGAACCAAAAAACACCTAAATTATCCATTCAGGAGTATCATGCCATGGGCCTCTATTGATTTTGTTATAATATTTGAGTCTCAGATAGCATAAGCCATGGCAAAATGTTAAGAATTGCAGGAAATTAGCTTTAAAACAGCTACATTTTGTCACTGTGGCCAACAAGGTTGCCTCTACAATTTGCGGTTAGCGACACACCACTGGGCAAGCCCCCGCCACGCCCACCACCTAAGCCCCATTTTGACCCAGAAAAAAACCCTGGAAGCAAGTGTGGTGGTACCATATATTTCAAGACATTCCCGGCAAACCGCAGTCTTATCCGGCTTTGTGAAAGCATTTGATCCCCTTTGTGGGAAAAGGTAGTGGTGGACTAGAATGATCAAATCATGTTGTCAAGGTAACAGGTTGTACCGAGAACAATATGTCACACTGGGGATGCTCTTGCAAGGATTAAATCTGTAGCCCTGGCAACTCCTGAACAACTCAAGATCTGCAATGCACCCCCATCAGGATGACCAGGTAAGTGCGAGCTGTGCTGATATTTTTTGTTTCAATAAATCACAACGTTTGAAACCCACAGCAAGGTGACTCAGGTCAATGATGTTGCAAAAAATAATTGGTTCCCCTAGAACTGCAGCACAGCCCTATTCCTAAGATGGCACTGTCTTGCAACATAGTGAATGGAAAATAAAGGTGGAGACTACTGCAGAATCAAGAGGCATTGAGGCACCCCTTAACATAGCTCCTAATGTAACCATGGAAACCTATATTTCATGGTTGGAGTGAATCTCGCTGGAGTGGGATTGAATGAGTAGATATCTCTGCAGAGCCTTTGTAATACATTTACATGGTTCTTCATAATATACCAAGTCTTGTAAAAATTATTAAAACATAAACTACTGTACAGATACTGTAAAGTATCATACTATGATCCCTAATTGTCTTTATACATCCAAACTAGTCTTGAATTTATTAAATAATTTGGATTGTTTAATATGAACTAGCTATGTAAGATTCTCAATATATGATGTGTTTGTGTTGCACATTATGTTAGTTTGGTCAGTTTCAGACAAATTATTAATGAGATTTTTTAAAACACTGTAGTCTCGTTCTAGGTAGGTAACAGCCTAAAACAGACTGCAGTATTACACTGAACCACTAGTTTGGGTACCAGCAGAGAGATGCCCAACACGTCTGAAAACATTTCTCCTTCCAACAGGTGGCATTGTTTCACCCACAAGCAAGGAGTTTTTGTATGGAGGTCAATGAGAGAGTGTCGAATTTGTTCAACAAAAAAATGAATGTGAGGTTTCTTTGATAAAATATAATTTTCGTAATGCTTAAGTTGTTTACTGATAACGAGTTTACTGATAAGGACACATGACAGCCCGGAAACTTTGAGAAAAAGACACTTATATTGGAGTTGTCTCGAGATGGCTCTGCATATTCAGGATTTGAGGCTATTAGCATATCATCTCTCTCCATTGAATACAAACGGTTGACGTCAACAACCCTCATCGGATATTCAAAAAAGGATTACAATAATTAAGCAATAAGGCCCGAGGAGGTGTGGTATATGGCCAATATACCATGGCTATGGGCTGTTCTTAAGTACAATGCGGAGTGCCTGGACACAGCCCTTAGCCGTGCTATATTGTCAATATACCACAAACCCCTGTGCTTTATTGCTATTATAAACTGGTTACCAACGTAATTAGAGCAGTAAAAATAAATGTTTTGTTGTACCTGTGGTATACGGTCTGATATACCATGGCTGTCAGCCAACTATAATTCAGGGCTTGAACCACCCAGTTTATAATGAGATTTATACAAAGGGTGGGTCTAATCCTGAATGCTGATTGGTTAAAACCGTGTTCCAGCCAGTGTCCATTCCACAAGTTACCACCGGGTAAATCTATGACATGAAAATGCCTATTTACTCTGTTCCATTTGACTGCGCAATCCACTGTCTCATCAACCCAGGCAGGGAAGTTATACACTTGATCTCCACTATAAAAAACATCTAGACATTTCTCACATTTCTTTTAGAATAACATTTAGTTTTCAACAGCAGAGAATTGTACAAACCTTGCAGTCTGCGAAAAGTGAGCACATTTTCTATGCCAGGCAAAATCGCGCCTCATTAGCTCATTGTTATGGCTGTATCCAAATAAATGTCACTGCAATACAGTTTAAACAAATGCAGCTACTGTTGTTATTCTGTCTGCACTGTTTGACGTGACTGTAAATTAGCCGTAGTTGGCTAGCTAGCAAGCAAGGGATTAGAACGTTGCCAGCCAGTATGACAATGGGACATTTAGAAAGAACAACTAGGTTGCGTCCATTGATACAGAACAAAAAGACTGACAGGGTCGCGTCTCTGGCAACCAAACCGATAGAAGGTGTAGCAACCCTACATTTGTGTCGGGACTATATCTTGTGGAAGTATGAAATAGAATGAATAAAATCAACAAAAATGTGAAAATATGTCAATAATGTGTTGGTAACCTGGGGCCTGTTGCACAAAACTAGGATAAGGGATTAAGCCAGGATATCTTGGTGATCCTGGCTCAATTGATCCGTAATCCGGTTGCACTAAAGATGGATAGGGGGCAGGAGGATATGTTATGGTATAAATTACCATGGAGATTTATTCTGTGGAGCTAGCCTGCTCCAGACCAGGCTAAATTCCAGGATCTATTTAATCTCATCCCTAATGTCAGTCAGCAGTCACCACAAATGGAAACCAATAGTTATTTCACTGCTCACTATACATTGTTATCACATATAACTAGACCCACTGTTATTATTTAAACGTTTGTGATCATTAATTTCAATGATTTTGGATAAAAAATGATTTTTAGATGATGTTGCTATCATTAGATAATTTACAGTTTCCCATAGACTATAAGGCTATATATAAAATGATAGAATATTAGGGCCACAGAGGGGAAAAAAACACAAGTCATAATATTGTAACCAGTTGTTTTAAAGGAGGACAGTTGTTAAAATGACAGATGTGGGGCATTTCGTGAAATTGTACTTCAGTATGGTTTCATAAACAAAGACATGCTGATGTGCCAGAATATTAAGTATCACATTGTCATAAGTATCAAAACTGTAAAAACAATATGTAGCTTTTCTGCAGAAAGAACCAGCCTCATAAATTTATGACTTTATCCTTTTTCTTCAGTGTGGCCCTAGTACTCTGTCATATAAACAAATACACATTCCATATGAATATAAAAACACAATGTGTAACATTATGTTCCTTTATTGAATAAGGACAAAACAAAGCAGGTAAACCATCAGCTCCTTTCGAAACTGAAGTCACAGTGACTCTACAAGATGGAAAGCACAGAATCCAAGCATATTATACAAAATGATACATACACATTCAAAGGTCTGTATATAACACACCCTGCATGTCTGCACACTAAAATAAATGCAGGACAAATCCATACACATCAACTGAACAGACAAATGAATGGATGCAGTAGCCTCCCTGCAGCCTTGTATTACACACAGTATACCGCACAAACATCATAAGAGGCCAAATTCGTCAAAAAACGAACCCAAAAAAACCCAAATTCCTCTGCCACCGCAGGACATATTTAACCAAAATTGAAAGCACACATACTAACTAAAATAATTCAACACATATTGGTCCCTCAGCAGCCGACCACTGTCGTCATCAGGGAAGATTGCCGGATTGTCCCAGTCCATGGCTGGTGGCACTCTGGGGGCCCTCTCCTTCCTCAGGCAGGCCACATTGTGGAGGACAGCACAAGCCACAGTAATATCACATGCCCTAACAGGGCTGACCCTTAATTTGTGAAGGCAGTGAAAGCGTGCCTTCAGGAGGCCAAAGGTCATTTCAACTCTGGCCCTGGTCCTGGCATGGGCATGGTTGTAGGCCTGCTGTGCTTCCTGGGGGTCTGTGAAAGGTGTCAGGAGAAAAGGCTGGCAGCCATACCCCCTGTCTCCCAGCAACACACCAGAGAATTCACCTGTCAACACAAAATCTCATCATTACTACCTCATAAACACAGTGATATTCTTGACACAGCCATGATGGTTATAAATAGGGGTTGTGTGGCTTACCTTGTGATAGGCACTGATAGATTTCAGAGGCCCGAAAGATTCTGGAGTCATGGACTGAGCCAGGCCATTTTGCCACAACATTGCTGATCACACAGTCAGCATTGCAGACCATCTGAAATCATAAGATGAGGAATATTACACCAATCAATGCACATCACTGGCAATGCAGAGTGTTCGTCAATGGACAATATCAAAAAGTTATGTTCACCTGAACATTAATGCTGTGAAAGGATTTCCTATTCACAAAATCGGCCTCATGGGCACCTGAGGGGGCTTTTATCCTTATGTGTGTGCAGTCCACTGCACCAATGACATTGGGGAAACCTGTCACACAAAGTAATGAGTATCCTACTATGTTTTAACAGTTGTCCTGTAATTTGTAGATCCTCTTACCTGCAATCCTATAGAACTCCTCTTTTATGTCACAGAGTCTTCTGTGGCCAGGGAAGGAGATGAAGACATCTGCTAATGCTTTGATAGCCAGACACACACTCCTTATTGTGCGGCAAATTGTGGCCTTGTTCAGCTGTTCTGCATCCCCCACTGAGTACAGGAAGGCTCCACTAGCAAAAAAGCGCAAGGCCACACAAACCATTTGCTCCACACTCAGTGCATGGCTCCGTGCAGTGCGGTGCTTAATCCTGGGACCCAGTAGTCTGCATAGATACCTGATGCCATCTGCAGAAAACCTGTATCTTTCATATAGATGGTCATCAGGGAAGGCCAGTGGGTCCAACCGGTCCCTGAAGACCCTTTCTCGCCTGAAGGCTCTCCTCAGCACAAGTGCTTCTTCATCCACCACATCTCGCACGAATGGGCATGCCATTGTCAGAGCAGAAAGGAACACACAATTTTGGGCCTTCATATAGGCTAGTGGCCACACCTGGTGCTGGGGGGGTGGGCAAAAGAGGGCGATGCCTTATAACGATGACTTGGTTGTACTGATTGCTGGGAAAATAAAAAAAACCTTAGAAAGATGCCACCGTCCTGTGTGCTCACAATAAGAGCTCATATGTCATGGCTCACTTGACTTTACGAGAATATACCTAATTTTTATTTTGAGCTGTGTCATCTTCTTGGAGCTGGGGGAGGAAAGAAAAATAATGATTAATACATTTGTGTTACAGTTAGCATACAGTGTACATTGAAGGCATATCTCACCTCCCTCTCAAGTTTTTTTATTTCAAGGTCCAGTTTCCTAATTGTCCTCTTTTTTATTTCGGACTCCAGTGCAAGATTTTCCATCTTTTTCTTCTTGTACTGAATGTCTATGTCTGCCAGTTCTATTTGGCGCCGGAGGTGGTTGCCATACAACTTTCTGATAGCTTGTGAGCTCTGTGAACACAATACAATTAGCGCAGCTGGAATTTGGCAGGATGTGGTGTCCTTTTATTAATACGCACTATGTTGCCAGGCTGGTTTTCCCACTGTATAGCATCTGGGTCCTGTAAAAGAAATTAGATTTTTTGATTTTGATGAGGACTCCTCACCATTGTAGAGTAAATAGTACTTTCACAGTCTTAACATGATACCTCATGCCTTCTGGAATCCAGAGAGATGGTCTCCTCCTCATCATCGTCTCCATCATGTGCTGTTGCTGCTGCACTGGGGCCTTCACCCTATCACATTTAATCGGATTCATATTGAAGCTAGTAGACAAGACATGCCAGGCCTACAGTATGCCTTTGATGGAGTACTCACTGGATCAGCATCGTCTGGTGCTTGTGCTGGTGGCTCTAACAGGAACACAGTGCTGCCAGACACTGCAAGGCAATAGGTAAACCAAAGTCAGACAGTCCAAATTGATTCAATATGAATGTGGTTGTATCCCATGTAGAGATGGAAGGACATACCTTGAATGAAGCGGGTGGCATCTTGGGAGGAACCTATGCTCGTCTCTTTCCCCCCAGGGATCCCCTCTAAGACGGGCCTGCCTTTATTTAGCTCCAAGGCCATGTCCTCTGCTGGGGTAAGGTCAGCCTTTGGTGACCCACCACCCGTGCCTTGTCTGTGGGTATTCTTTTTCACTGCTAAAACAGTACAGACAATGTGTGAGCAGGCACCTTCTGGGTACAATATATGCTTGTGCTTTGTTAAATATTAGTCAGGGACCATACCATTCTGCAGAATGTTCTTGTATTTGATTTTGACCTGCTGCCATGTCCGTTTTGGCCCGTTCATGTTTAATCTACACACACACACACACACACACACACACACACACACACACACACACATTTAATGGAGTCACACTGCAAAAAATTACTTGGTATTTTTGTCTTGTTTTCAGTAAAAATATCAAAAAATTTATCATAGCTTTATACAGTGTGATGGAGTTACTTTACACAATTTCACTCATATCTGCAGTGCATTTCAATTAAAAATTTAACCGTTTCATAATTACAGTACAACTGCATTTTTGGAGATGTGAATTAAATATTTGAATTGTAATTGTGATGTTTCAGCGGAGCGGTGAGTGTGTAATTGTGCACTACTTACGCATTCAGGCGGTCTGCAATACTTTGCCACGCTTTTTCTCTTTGCTTTATCACTGTGGCGGTGTTGCCTTTCTTCTTAATTATATCTTTTACCTCCTTGTATGCCTCCATGAGGATTTGTGCTTCCGACGGGGAAAAGTACGCGGCTCTAGTTGCCATGGTAAATCAGTTAATCTGTGATCTGTGGCGGGGTCTATTTGAGTGAGCCGTGAGCGCGCACCTATCCAGGATTGGTTTCACCTGGCTTAATGAATCCGTGTCTGCTCATCCTGGCTTGGTCTTTGTGCAACCAATTAAGCCTGGACGCACATGTTTTGGCTTCATTGAGCTCAGCTGAGTCATTTATCCCGGATGTCTTAATTCTACTTTTGTGCAACAGGCCCCTGTTGTATAAAAGTGATAATGCTCTCGAAGCCAGTGTTTGGAGGATATATTGACACGGTTTGCCCGTGCCATAATATATCTTCCAAACACTGGTTTCTCGGGCTTTATCATTTAAGTATCCACCAATACAAAGAAAAGATAGGCGGGAGCTAGACAGAAATGACCGCATCTCTGAGTGAACCAATGATCACATATCTGATTGAACCAAGGACCCTCTGCTTTGCGATATACTCCAGTGCAGTAGGTGGCAGTATTGCACTACATATTGATTCAAGTCAGCTGTTCAAGGTTTAGAAGAAGAATCTAATAAACGTATCAGGAGAAGTGCTTCGAGAACAATTAGCTACTGTAGCTATCGATGAATCTTGTTTGTCATATTACATGACTTTGTTTTGTGTTCATAGTAGCTACGGTTAATACGTTTTATATTCAGGGAAAAGGCTGGTATAGGTGCACGTTTGGTTACTAGCTAGTTACCTGCCAATTTAGCTAACGGTTAGCTCCTTCCAACTACCACAGCTACTTTTAGCAGGCATTCCATGTCAACTTTCACGAGGAGATATGGAACACCCATGCAGTAGTTTTGAGGATTTGGAACGATATGTCGTAAAAGACGTAAGAAAAGCTTTACCACCCCCCTCATGTACTTCTAGTATCATAGTGTTTGTCAGCTAGTTGAGGGTTAGCCCTTGAGCACGACTCCATTACATTAACGTTACACAAGTCATTGGACGAAGGCGTGTTCTTTACGGGGAGTTTTATAAGACCGACGCTCACCGAGAAATAACAATACAATTGTTTTACATTGACACACACCTCGATGTAGTGTTCCCACACGCCATATCTCCATGTTACTGCGCTTGTTTACGGTAGACGAGGCTACCACCTGTGCTAATTAGCTATCTAGCATCCTCTGAACACCTGTGTGTAAGCATAACTCGAAATGTAGTTTCGTCAGATTGAGGCACCCATAGAACTGTATGGATCTGTGCAAAAGTATATATATTTTTATTTTAATGATTCTTTATCGCTGATGAAAGATGGCTTTCGAAACATACATTATATCACAAGCGATTATTGACGTTTCTAAACGTTAAAACACAGGGTAGGGATTGTTGTGGGCAAAGCTAATGGCTGAAAACGGTTGTGTTTTCGAGAGCAAGTTGAGGTTGAGCTTCTCTGAATTAAAACATACTGAACAAAAATATAAACACAATTTCAAATATTTTGAGTTACTGTTCATATGGCTGGCGTGGTCTGCGGTTGTGAGGCCAGGTGGACATACTGCCAAATTCTATAAAATGACGTTGGAGGCAGTTTATGGTAGCGAAATTAACATCCAGTTCTCTGGCAACAGCTCTGGTAGACATTCCTGCAATCACCATGCAAATTGCACGCTCCCTCAACTTGACAGCTGTGTCATGTGACGAAACTGCACAGTTTAAAGTGACCTCTCATTGTCCCCAGGACAAGGTGCACCTGTGTAATGATCGTGCTGTTTAATCATCTTGATATGCCACACCTGTCAGGTGGATGGATTATCTTGGCATTGGAAAAATGATAACTAATAGGGATGTAAACAAATGTATGCACAAACTGAGAGAAATATGCTTTTGTGGGTATTGAAAATTTCAGGGATTTTTATTTCAGCTGATGAAACATTTAACATGTGTTTTATAAATTGGTCAGTATAAAAAACGCTATCTAGCTGGATAGGATGCTAATAGATTTAGCTACTTGGCCAATATTTTACTAGCTTGCATCTTACGCAAGCACAGATGAAAGGGAAAACATGATCATAATCTTTGCTACTAACTAGTCTAGCTCTAGGTAGGCATACATTATATGAAAAGGTTAAATGTGCAATGGATATTAATCTGAGTATGGATATTTACATTTTTAGGCTCCACCAACGGTTTACTACATTCCAGATTTCATAACAGAGGATGAGGAGTCTCAACTATTACAACAGGTAATGGAATACAAGGGAAGGGGGTGACAGATGCACTACACATGTTTAGGTATAACGCCAACTAGACATGACATCATGAAATGCCTTTATTCTAATGCTGTTCCAGGTGTATAAGGCACCAAAAACTAAATGGACGCAGTTATCCAACAGAAGGCTCCAGAACTGGGGTATGTCAGTGATTTAAAACTGAATGTGAGGTGCATTTGTGAACTGGGAATGATATGACTGCTGGGTGAAATGCTATTCTTACGCCTATGTACTTAATACAGGTGGGCTGCCTCGTCCGAAAGGGATGCTTGGAGAGAAGCTTCCTGATTGGCTCCTGAAGTACTGCGAGAGAATATCTGCTCTTGGTGCATTTGCTGGGAAGACTGCCAATCATGTACTGGTGAATGAATATAAGCCAGGGGAGGGAATAATGGTACGGTCCTCACATCAGCTTCAGTCATTAGCACTGTGTGATAACACCGATATTCTTGTGCACTTTTGTGTGTGTGTGAAAATAAGTGTTCAATACATTCCATCGGGTGTGGTACTTCACTGCTTTTGTGTCATTGTTCATTTTGTACAGTACCAGTCAAAAGTTTGGATACCTACTTTATTTTTTACTATTTTATACATTGTAGAATAATAGTGAAGACTTCAAAACTATGAAATAACATATATGGAATCATGTAGTAACCAAGAAAGTGTTAAAACAAATCAAAGTATATCTTAGATTCTTCAAAGTAGCCACCTTTTGCCTTGATGACAGCTTTGCACACACTTGACATTCTCTCAACTACCTTCCCCAGGAATGCTTTTCCAAAAGTCTTAAAGGAGTTCTCACATATGCTGAACACTTGTTGGCTGCTTTTCCTTCACTCTGCGGTCCTACTCATCCCAAACGATAACCATCTCAATTGGGTTGACGTCGGGTGATTGTGGAGGCCAGGTCATTACATTTAACATTTAAGTCATTTACCAGACGCTCTTATCCAGAGCGACTTACAAGTTGGTGCATTCACCTTATGATATCCAGTGGAACAACCACTTTACAATAGGTCATATGATGCAGCACTACATCACTCTCCTTCTTGGTGAAATAGCCCTTACACAGTCTGGAGGTGTGTTTTGGGTCATTGTCCTGTTGAAAAACAAATGCTAGTCCCACTAAGCACAAACCAGATGGGATGGCGTATCACTGCAGAATGCTGTGGTAGCCGTGCTGGTTAACTGTGCCTTGAATTCTAAATAAATCAGTGTCACCAGCAAAGCACCATCACACCACCTCCCCTATGCGTCACGGTGGGAACCACACATGTGGAGAGCATCCATTCACCTACTCTGTGTCTCACAAAGACACAGCGGTTGGAACCAAAAATCTCAAATTTGGACTCAACAGACAAAAGGACAGATTTCCACCTTCTAATGTCCATTGCTCATGTTTCTTGGCCCAAGCAAGTCTCTTCTTCTTGTTGGTGTCCTTTAGTAGTGGTTTCTTTGCAGCAATTCAACCATCAAGGCCTGATTCACGCAGTCTCCTCTGAACAGTTGATGTTGATGTGTCGATCATCAGAATCCATATATATTTTTTACCTCAATTTCAACATACTCTCCTCACCCAATACCAATGTGGTATGGATCTGCAATTTTCTATGCTTTAGAACCGGAACCCCCAACAGAAGCTAGCCAGCTTAGTCAGTTAGCCACTGCTAGCGGTTATCAGCTAACCTCAGCCTGGTCAACTCCTGCCAATCTGCACAGCGCCATTCAACCCAGAGCATATCGGACTGCTTTTTCTCTACCACATCTCCGAATTCCTACCGCAAGCTCTGAACCTTTTCACCTGGATCATCGCAGCTAGCAAGCTGCTATCCGAGAGGCTACTCCTGGCTAACGTCTCTGTCTCGAAGCAAGCACCAGTTACCCTGGAGCTAGCCTCGTGCTAGGCCCATCTCCCAGCTAGCTGAAGAGGACAATCAGCCACTTCTTGGGCTACAATACCTATTTTGCCAATTGGCCTGGACCCCTTTTACTGCCGACAAGGAGCCCCGCCGATCCATCACGATCCTACTGACGTAATCCGCCCGAGGGGGTTTCAACAGGCTCCTCGGTCGCGACGTCCCCTGAAGGCCCGCCTGCTATCCCCGGCCCGCTAGCTGTCTGAATTGCCGTGTCTCCAGCTCGCCTAGCTATTCACTGGACCCTATGATCACTGTTTTGGTTAGTGATTGTCTTATTTCACTGTAGAGCCTCCAGCCCTGCTCAATATGCCTTAGCTAGCCCTTTTGTTCCAACTCCCACACATGCGGTGACCTGATTTGGTTTAAATGGTGTCTCTAGAGACAAAACCTCTCTCGTCACTCAATGCCTAGGTTTACCTCCACTGTATTCACATCCTACCATACCATTGTCTTAACATTATGCCTTGAATCTATTCTTCCGCGCCCAGAAACCTGCTCCTTTTACTCTCTGTTCCGAATGCCCTAGACGACCAGTTCTTATAGCCTTTAGCAGGTACCCTTATCCTACCCCTCCTCTGTTCCTCTGGTGATGTAGAGGTTAATCCAGGCCCTGCAGCGCCTAGCTCCACTCCCATTCCCCAGGCGCGCTCATTTGTTGACTTCTGTAACCGTTTCATGCATGTTAACATGAGAAGCCTCCTCCCTAAGTTTTTTTATTCCCTGCTTTAGCACACTGCCAACCCGGATGTCCTAGCCGTGTCTGAATCCTGGCTTAGGAAGGCCACCAAAAATTCGGAAATTTCCATCCCCAACTACAACATTTCCCGACAAGATAGAACTGCCAAAGGGGGCAGAGTCGAAATCTACTGCAGAGTTAGCCTGCAGAGTTTTGTCATACTGTCCATGTCTGTGCCCAAACAATTCGAGCTTCTACTTTTAAAAATCCACCTTTCCAGAAACAATTCTCTCACCATTGTCGCTTGTTATAGACCACCTTCAGCCCGGAGCTGTGCCCTGGACACCATATGTGAATTGATTGCCCCGCAACTATCTTCAGAACTCGTACTCTTAGGTGACCTTAACTGGGACATGCTTAACACCCTGGCCGTCCTACAATCTAAGCTAGATGCCCTCAATCTCACACAAATTATCAAGGAACCTACCAGGTACAACCCCAAATCCGTAAACACGAGCACCCTCATAGATATCACCCTGACCAACCTGCCCTCTAAATACACCTCTGCTGTCTTCAACCAGGATCTCAGTGATCACTGCCTCATTGCCTGCGTACGTAATGGGTCTGCGGTCAAACGATGACCCCTCAGCACTGTCAAACACTCCCTAAAACACTTCAGCGAGCAGGCCTTTCCTGGAAGGATATTGACCTCATTCCGTCAGTAGAGGATGCCTGGTTATTCTTTAAGTGCCTTCCTCACCATCTTAAATAAGCATGCCCCATTCAAAAAATGTAGAACCAGGAACAGATATAGCCCTTGGTTCACTCCAGACCTGACTGCCCTTGACCAGCACAAAAACATCCTGTGGCGTACTGCATTAGCATCGAATAGCACCCGCGATATGCAAATTTTCAGGGAAGTTAGGAACTAATATATACAGGCAGTTAGGCAAGCAAAGGCTAGCTTTTTCAAACAGAGATTTGCATCCTGTAGCACAAACTCCAAAAAGTTCTAGGACACTAAGTCCATGGAGAATAATTCAGAATTTCAATAAGCATTTTTCTACGGCTGGCTATGCTTTCCACCTGGCTACGCCTACCCCTGTCAACAGCTCTGCACACCCCACAGCAACTTGCCTAAGTCTCCCCCGTTTCTCTTTCACCCAAATCCAGATAACTGATGTTCTGAAAGAGCTGCAAAATCTGGACCCCTACAAATCAGCTGGGCTAGACAATCTGGACCCTCTCTTTCTAAAATGATCCACCACAATTGTTGCAACCCCTATTACAACCTCTCTTTCAAAACGTCTGAGATCCCCAAAAATTGGAAAGCTGCTGCGGTCGTCCCCCTCTTCAAAGGGGGAGACACTCTAGACCCAAACTGTTACAGACCTATATCTATCCTACCTTGCCTTTTCTAAGGTCTTCGAAAGCCAAGTTAACAAACAGATCACCAACCGATTCGAATCCCACCGTACCTTCTCCACTATGCAATCGGGTTTCCGAGCTGGTCATGGGTGCACCTCAGCCACCTCAGCCACGTCTTGGTCAGCCTTGGTTTCTCAAATGACTGCCTGGCCTGGTTCACCAACTACTTCTCAGATGGAGTTCAGTGTGTCAAATTGAAGGGCCTGTTGTCCGGACTTCTGGCAGTCTCTATGGGGGTGCCACAGGGTTCAATTCTCGTGCCAACTCTTTTCTCTGTATACATAAATGATGTCGCTCTTGCTGCTGGTGATTCTCTGATCCACCTCTATGCAGACGACACCATTCTGTACACTTCTGGCCCTTCTTTGGACACTGTTAACTAATCTCCAGACGAGCTTCAATGCCATGCAACTCTCCTTCCGTGGCCTCCAACTGCTCTTAAATGCAAGTAAAACTAAATGCATGCTCTTCAACCAATCGCTACCCGCACCTGCCCACCCGTCTAGCATCACTACTCTGGACAGTTCTGACTTAGAATATGTGGACAACTACAAATACCTAGGTGTCTGGTTAGACTGTAAACTCTCCTTCCAGACTCACATTAAGCATCTCCAATCCAAAGTTAAATCTAGAATCGGCTTCCTATTTCGCAACAAAGCCTCCTTTACTCATGCTGCCAAACATACCCTTATAAAACTGACTATCCTACCAATCCTTGACTTTGGCGATGTCATTTACAAAATAGCCTCCAACACTTTACTCAGCAAATTGGATGTAGTCTATCACAGTGCCATTTGTTTTGTCACCAAAGCCCCATATACTACCCACCACTGCGACCTGTATGCTCTTGTTGGCTGACCCTCGCTTCATATTCGTCACCAAACCCACTGGCTCCAGGTCATCTATAAGTCTTTGCTAGGTAAAGCCCCACCTTATCTCAGCTCACTGGTCACCATAGCAGCACTCGCCCGCAGCACGCGCTCCAGCAAGTATATTTCACTGGTCATCCCCAAAGCCAACACCTCCTTTGGCCGCTTTTCCTTCCAGCTCTCTGCTGCCAATGACTGGAACGAACTGCAAACATCACTGAAGCTGGAGACTTATCTCCCTCACTAACTTTAAGCACCAGCTGTCAGAGCAGCTCACATATCATTGCACCTGTACATAGCCCATCTGTAAATAGCCCATCCAACTACCTCATCCCCATATTGTTATATATATTTTTTTTCTCTTTTGCACCCCAGTATCTCTACTTGCACATTCATCTTCTGCACATCGATCACTCCAGTGTTTAATTGCTAAATTGTAATTACTTCACCACTACGGCCTATTTATTGCCTTACCTCATTTGCACACACTGTATATATTTCTCTTGTGTTATTGACTGTACGTTTGTTTATTCCATGTGGAACTCTGTTTTGTTGTTTGTGTCACACTGCTTTGCTTTATCTTGGCCAGGTCGCAGTTCTCAACTGGCCTACCTGGTTAAATATAGGTGAAATTAAAAAAAAAATAACTTGAACTCTGAAGCATTTATTTGGGCTGCAATTTCTGAGGCTGGTAACTCTAAAGTAATGATGGACTGTCGTTTCTTTGCTTATTTGAGCTGTTCTTGCCATAATATGGATTTGGTCTTTTACCAAATAGGGCTATCTTCTGTATACCACCCCTACCTTGTTAACAACTGATTGGCTCAAACGCAGTAAGAAGGAAAGAAATTCCACAAATTAACTTTTAACAAGGCACACCTGTTAATTGAAATGCATTCCAGGTGACTACCTCATGAAGCTGTTTGAGAGAATGCCAAGAGTGTGCAAAGCTGTCAAGGCAAAGGGTGACTACTTTGAAGAATCTCAACTATAAAATACATTTTGTTTTGTTGAACACTTTTTTTGGTTACTACATGATTCCATGTATTAGTTCATAGTTTTGATGTCTTCATTATTATTTTACAATGTAGAAAATAGTGAAAATAAATCAAACCCTTTGAGTGAGTAGGTGTTTCCAAACTTTTCACTGGTACTGTATATGACCAGCCCCTGGTAGGTGGTGATTTGGCTACTGCTTACTGCAGGGGGGTTGTGTGTGTGTGTGTGTGTGTGTGTGTGTGTGTGTGTGTGTGTGTGTGTGTGTGTGTGTGTGTGTGTGTGTGTGTGTGTGTGTGTGTGTGTGTGTGTGTGTGTGTGTGTGTGTGTGTGTGTGTGTGTGTGTGTTGTCACAGCCCCATGAGGACGGGCCTCTGTACCATCCCACAGTGACGACCATTAGCCTGGGCTCCCACACATTGCTGGACTTCTACAGGCCCATCAGCGCCGAGGAGGTAAGCTTCCCAACACAGCACTGTGTCTGCTCTCATTTATAAATATGTGAATAGATGCTAACATGTAGTAATAATTCATCTATGGAGCACATTTCACACGCGCAATATACAGATGCAATGCATTCGGAGAGTATATGGACCCCTTGACTTTTTCCACATTTTGTTACGTTACAGCCTTCTAAAATAGATTAATTTTATTTTCAACTCTTAATGATCGGCTATGAAAAGCCAACTGAAAATTATTCATGATTATTATTTGACCATGCTTGTCACTTATGAATATTTTGAACATCTTGGCATAGTTCTGTTATAATCTCCACCCGGCACAGCCAGAAGAGGACTGGCCACCCCTCATAGCCTGGTTCCTCTCTAGGTTTCTTCCTAGGTTTTGGCCTTTCTAGGGAGTTTTTCCTAGCCACCGTGCTTCTACACCTGCATTGCTTGCTGTTTGGGGTTTTAGGCTGGGTTTCTGTACAGCACTTCGAGATATTAGCTGATGTACGAAGGGCTATATAAAATAAACTTGATTTGATTAAATTAAAATAATCAGCTCAGGTGCATCCTGTTTCCATTGGTCATTCTTGAGATGTTTTTTTAAGAATAAATTGTCAACCCTGTTACTCAATAGACACTTACTATAGTTTATTTAACCTCTTAAAATGGGAACTTGTTTTTATGAAGTTGAACATGTGCTCTTTTTTGACAATGCTATGAGGTGATTTATTATTATAATTATTTACCAAGTTACACTTTTCAAAAGACACCGAATTGGTGGAACTAGCTTACTAACGTCTTGTCACTCACTTCATCCCCAGCTGGATGAGGTGCCACAGACTGAGGAGAGCCGCTACCTCCTGTCTCTGCTGGTGCGGCCGCGGAGCCTCCTCATCCTCCAGGACGACATGTACCAGCGCCTCCTCCACGGCATCCAGGGGACACACCACGACTCCCTCACTGAAAGGGTGGCCAACCTGCTCGCTGCTGGTGTCCTGCCAGGTGCCACATTAACCCGAGGCACCAGGGTGTCCCTCACCGTGCGTCACGTGCCCATAGTCATGAGGGCCAATCTGCTCCTGGGCAGGAAATGACAAGAGGAAGTGACATTTGAGGGCTTGGGAAAAAATTGACACCATGATACAGACTGACTTGATTATGTCATTCACTGTCTCGATCCTCTATAAAATGTATTAATTATAATGCCAAGGAAAAGTTTAAATGGGATCCTTGGGATGTTCCAACTCTTGACGTCATCCTGTTGAAGTTGAAATTTCAAACGGGTACGGTTGTTGCAGTGGACATATTACCGCCACACCGGCAGTCATTTGTCATGGCTGCAGTAAAGTTCCACATGACAACGGTCACGGTAATCTTCTCTGTGATCTGGACATCCGTTGGTAGAAGGGCCTAAAATGTGTAATTCACTAGCCACGTTGGCAGGTGGTAATACTCAGGGCTCTACAGTGCGAGCATTTCATAAAAATAGTCAAGTATGGGCACAAGTGCCAGTTGTGATTTATAGTAAAATAAATGCCATTTTGTTTAATATCTGGTAATGCACAAAGAAATCTGAATCGTAACGTTATAGCTATCCCAGCATCGCACAGCAATGCTGCCTGTCTAGGGGGCTATGAGCACCATGTGTGAAGTGCTAAAAGGTTTGTTTTTAGAAGCAATGCGCACAGGAATAAAAGTTGGTCTAATTTACTCAATTCGACTAAAGTGAGACTGTCCCCGTTTTTCTTGGCTATTGACATTGTTTTGTTCACAAACTAGGTTTATTTTTAATGTTGGAGTTTGCTTCCTCTGCTAGCAAAAACAGACATTGTCGGACTCTACTAGTGAGATTCTCACAGGCACACATGACTTGAGTGTCCCTGTTACCAAGGTAACAGGCAGCAGAATTTTTTTTTCTGTTATTTTGGTTCAAAGGTCACAGAATATTAACTCAGTCAATATACAACATTCTTACTAGTAATACATTTGTTTTAGAAACATTACTAAGCATGCTCATGTTTTTTTTGTGTAATTATGCAAAGCTATATTTTGCCTGGTAAAAAATCTGAGTGGCTAGTAGATTTAAAAATAATAATAATTATACCTGCCACAGTGGCTGGTATACAGAAAAGTTAGTTTTAGGCCCTGGTTGGTAGTACCCAAATTGCTAACGACCTTCAGGTCACCAATGGCCTGGTACTCAGGGCTCTATTGGCCTTCTAACCACTCTGACATCAATGCAAATGCTATCGAAAATCATAAACACTTATCTTCAAAACAGTATTGTGCTTTTAAAACACCTCACTGTGATGATCAATTTGAAGAAAGAAGTTCAACAATAGGTTGGAACTGAGTGGAAAACATAGGCTCTGAAACAACGACCAAAACAATGAAATGGACAGTACTTTCTAAGGTGATGATTAATTCAAAACATCCATGCACATATTAGAGCTTACGCATATGCAAGGCTAAAACAGTTTTTAAAACAAATTTAAATGATTGTGCCGTTATACAATATATAGCCTACCGCATATTATGCACGGCAGAAAAACATAAAACAAAACTGATTTCAGATGTAATTGGTCTAGCCTACACTCCAAAATTAAACAAATTCTAGTAATTGCCTTTTGAGTGTGGACTGTATTATTATGCATACTGGATGGACTGGTTGCCTTGTGCTACGCTCCAAACGTTGTCTACGAGTCTGGAAGAGAACGTATAGGCCTAGGCGATGCTGTTGGTTCATTGATTGTGCAGGGCGGCTTACGGAGTTAGCCTACAATTATAGTGATGTATTTGCTTTTTGAAAAAAAAATATTTTATATTTTCATAATTTATTAGGCTTACACATTACCTTTTAGCTATACAGAATCTCACCAGCTCCTCTCTCCTTCATTCCTTTCTCGATCGTGCAGAGAGAGGGGCTGTCAACGGTTGAATTAAATGTTTTGTTGTGAAAACATGTTAGTATCGATGTTCCCCAACAGATTTTACTTGGTTTCCCAAATTAAGAAATGGGTTGCTGCAGGAACAGGGTTGGAGAGCCCATGGCATACAGAGTTTGGGCGGAATATCACCTGTCACACTGCGAGTGCATGCTCTTCAAGCAGTGATTGATGCGTGGAGTGAAGTAAGTGTTCCTATAAGACCAGACATTTCTATATGCAACCCCGTGTGAAAGCAACTTTTTGTGGTTGCCACTAAAAAGAGGATCCCTGCTGCTACTATATTTATTTCTTAGCTGCTCATATTAAGCACATGCTCTGCTATAAAACTGAAGTAGCCTACCCAGCATCATTGGGGAGAAAAAATTAACCGGCGGGAAAGTGGCCGCCATTCACTATTGGAGTACAAACGGATGACGTCTTCTATCCCCTGCCCCTGTTCTTGCCCATTTCATAACGGGCCCTTCTTAAATCAAAACTAGTTTTGCACATTAAAGATTAAATTGAGAAAAGTATGATTGGTGAAAATATGATCACTTAGTGAGAGAACAGCTGTGCAGCCAAAGGCAAGGAACAGCGCAAGCTTTTTTTGCGACTTTCTCATCAGTAGCCTGTAGTTGCATCATGCAGCTCGTATATTTTTGATTTCTTGGACATTTTTAAGGGTAGTATTGTTGATAATTGGATATGGAGAAGGGCGAGCCGGTCAAGGATCGATTCGGACAAGGTGGTAAATTGTATGACAAGCGACAGCTTTATTTAAGAGTAAAGATATCTGGTACAAGCGTATACGGTCTCGTTCCTTCGGCTCATAGAGAACCTCCAGAAAAAGCCCAGATAACAGAGTGCATAGACATTTTATACAAAGATAGAAAGTAGGTTGAGTCTGGAAGTTCTTGTCCTCTGGTTGGTTCTGGACAGGTTGTTGTCTTCTCAGATTGGTCCTGATGAGCTGGGCGTCATCCTTCTGAGTCTTATAGCAAAAGTTCTTTGTTATCAAATGTTCAGCTAAGCAGGAGATTTTGTGTGTGCGTAGTCAGCCCTCTGTCCTTGGTTATGTGTGTGTGTCTCATTATTTCGTGAAATGCGGACCCAAGCACTCTTTTGATCAAAGCCTTTCCTTATCAGTGTTTATGAAAGGTTTACGTCAGCCCTCTGTCCTTGGGTGTGTGTGTGTGGGTCTCTGTATCTGTTTATAAGTGTGTGAGAAACCCTGCTTAGAAAGAAATTAGTTATAACAATGTAATAGCAATATGCTTGTGTTATTTTAAATGGTATTTATTACAGTATCATTCACAATTGTTGCCAAATTACTCAATCTAGTGAATATGAACTGTTTCATATGATCACTTTTACGCTCAACATAGCCACTTCATAATCGCACTCGCTTCGGAATGGGAAAAATATCCTTTCTATTTTATTCAACTTATTCCACATTTGTTGTTTAACCTTTGAGTCAATACTTTGAAGCACCTTTGGCAGCGATTACAGCTGTGAGTCTTTCTGGTTAAGTATCTAATAGCTTTCCACACCTGGATTGTGCAACATTTGTCCATTATTCTTTTAGCTCTGTCAAATTGGTTGTTGATCATTGCTAGACCACCATTTTCAGGCCATGCCATAGATTTTCAAGTAGATTTAAGTCAGAACTATAACTCGGCCACTCAGGAACATTTATTGTCTTCTTGGTAAGCAACTCCAGTGTAGATTTGGCCTTGTGTATTAGATTATTGTCCTGCTGAAATGTGAATTAATCTCCCAGTGTCTGTTGGGAAGCAGACTGAACCAGGTTTTCCTGTAGGATTTTGTTTGTGCTTAGCTCCATTACGTTTCCTTTTTTATCCTGAAAAACTCCCCCGCTCTTAACGATTATAAGCATACCCATAACATAATGCAGCCACCACTATGCTTGAAAATATGGAGAGTGGTACTCGTAATGTGTTGTATTGGATTTACACCAAATATAACACTTTTATATTCAGGACAAAAAGTGAATTGCTTTGGCAATTTTTTTTTGCAGTATTACTTTAGTGCCTTTTTGCAAACAGGATTCATGTTTTGGAATGTTTTTATTCTGTACAGGCTTCCTTTTCACTCTGTTAATGAGGTTAGTATTGTGGAGTAACTACAATGTTGTTGATCCATCCTCAGTTTTCTCCTATCACAGCCATTAAACTCTAGCTGTTTTAAAGTCACCATTGGCCTCATGGTGAAATCCCTGAGCAGTTTCCTTTCTCTCCGGCACCTGAGTTAGGAAGGACGCCTGTATCTTTGTAGTGACTGGGTGTATTGATACACCATCCAAAGTGTAATTCACTGCTCGACCGAGGGACCTTACATATAATTGTGTGTGTGGGGTACAGAGATGAGGTCATTCAAAAATCATGTTAATCACTATTATTGCACACAGAGTGAGTCCATGAAACTTACAGTATGTGACTTGTTAAGCAAATTTCTACTCCTGAATTTATTTAGGTTTGCAAGACATCATTTTTTATTAATTTGTAAACATTTGGAAAATATTATGGAGTATTGTGTGTGTGTGTGTGTAGAGCAGTGACATTTTTTCTTCAATTTAATCCATTCTCAATTCAGGCAGTAACACAACAAAATGTGGAAAAAGTCTCTTCTGTGTCCTTTAGTAGTGGTTTCTTTGCAGAAATTTGACCATGAAGGCCTGATTCACGCAGTCTCATTTGAACAGTTGATGTTGAGATGTGTCTGTTACTTGAACTCTGTGAAGCATTTATTTGGGCTGCAATTTCTGAGGCTGTTACCTCTGCTGTAGAGGATAAGTTCATTAGAGTTAACTCTGGGTCTTCCTTTCCTGTGGCGGTCTTCATGGGAGCCAGTTTCATCATAGCACTTGACAGTTTTTGCGACTGCACTTGAAGAAACTTTCAAAGTTCTTGAAAATGTCCGAATTGACTGACCTTCATGTCTTAAAGTAATGATGGACTGCCGTTTCTCTTTGCTTATTCGAGCTGTTCTTGCCATAATATGGACTTGGTTTTGTATACCACCCCTACCTTGTCAGAACACAACTTATTGGCTCAAACGCATTAAGAAGGAAATTAATTTAAATGCATTCCAGATGACTACCTCATGAAGCTGGTTGAGAGAATGCCAAGAGTGTGCAAAGCTGTCATCAAGGCAAAGGTTGGCTACTTTGAAGAATCTTAAATATAAAAACATTTGTAAGACTTTTTTGGTTACTACATGATTCCATATATGTTATTTCATAGTTTTGATGTCTTCACTATTATTCTGCAATGCTCTCACAAAATAATTTTAAAGTATGCATTAAGGTGTCTGTCGTGTATGTATGTATGTATGTATGTATGTATGTATGTATGTATGTATGTATGTATGTATGTATGTATGTATGTATGTATGTATGTATGTATGTATATATATATATATATATATATATGTATATGTATGTGTGTATATGTATATGTATGTGTACACTAAGTATACCAAACATTACGAACACCTTCCTAATGTTGAGTTGCACCCCTCCTGGATGTCCTTTGGGTGGTGGACCATTATTAATACACATGGGAAACTGTTGAGAGTGAACCAAAAAAAACTGCAGAGTGGCAGTTCTTGACACAAACTGGTGAACCTGGCAACTACCATACCCCGTTCAAAGGCACTTAAATCTTTTGTCTTGCCCATTCACCCTCTGAATGGCACATATACGCAATCCATGTCTCAATTGTCTTAAAATCTTCTTTTAACCTGTCTCCCCCCCTTCATCTACGCTGAATAAAGTGGATTTAACAAGTGACATCAATAAGGGATCATAGCTTTCACCTGGATTCACCTTGCAGTCTATGTCATGGAAAGAGCAGATGTTCTTAGTATTTTGTATACTCAGTGTATATACTGTAAATCAGGGTTCCCCAACTACCGGCCCGCGGGTAGTCATTTGGCCCCTCAAGTTTCTGTTGAATTTTCATTGTTGGACATAAACTGTAAAAACACCAGTAAATTGGCTCCAAGTGATTTTAATTTGGGAAATCTGTCTACTAAAATGTAAATGTAAAATGCATTTCCACACAAAATAGAGAGACACGTGATCACATACAAATGTAAGCAAGGTTTGAAATTATTATGTTTTAGTCAAATATTATATCTTTTTGGGCTTTTTGCAGTCTCCAAATTATTTGTAATTATGTTCCGGCCCCCCGACCATCCGCTCAAGAAGAAATCAGCCAGTGGATGAATCTAGTTGATGATCCCTGCTGTAAATCATTGGTTTGTACCTGTGTTTGGTCCGGGTCTGGAAGTCGTGCTGGTACCAGGACTGGAAACCTGGGGTGGGTGCTGGTTCTAGTGCTGGGACTGGGTCTGTAAACAGGAGGAAGGGCAACCTGAGGAGCAAGCAGAGACACACAAGGAAGCCCTAGACCCAGTGGTCAACGGTGGCACTCCCCTGTGGTCTGCTTGCTTCAGGTGAAGATTAGAATTCTGGTCCATCCTCTGCACCTCGTCTGGTGTCTGGGACTGGTTCCAGTACTGGGTATGGTGCTGGAACTGGGACAACCTGAGGAGCGAGCAGATGTAACCAATGTGAAATGGCAAGCTAATGAGGGCCTCCCGGGTGGCGCAGTGGTCTAGGGCACTGCATCGCAGTGCTAGCTGCGCCACCAGAGTCTCTGGGTTCGCGACCGGGAGGTCCGTGGGGCGACGCACAATTGGCATAGCGTCGTCCGGGTTAGGGAGGGTTTGGCCGGTAGGGATATCCTTGTCTCATCGCGCTCCAGCGACTCCTGTGGCGGGCCGGGCGCAGTGCGCGCTAACCAAGGGGGCCAGGTACACGGTGTTTCCTCCGACACATTGGTGCGGCTGGCTTCCGGGTTGGAGGCACGCTGTGTTAAGAAGCAGTGCGGCTTGGTTGGGTTGTGCTTCGGAGGACGCATGGCTTTCGACCTTCGTCTCTCCCGAGCCCGTAGTATGGGAGTTGTAGCGATGAGACAAGATTGTAATTACTAGCGATTGGATACCACGAAAATTGGGGAGAAAAGGGGGTAAAAATTTTAATAAAAATAAATAAAAAATAAATGGCTAGCTAATTAGCGGTGGTGCGCGCTAGTAGCGTTTCAACCGGTGACGTCACTCGCTCTGAGACCTTGAAGTAGTTGTAACGATGCTTCGTGAGTGTCAATTGTTGATGTGTGCAGAGGGTCCCTGGTTCGAGCCCAGGTAGGAGCGAGGAGAGGGACGGAAGCTATACTGTTACGCAGACACAGAAGCCCAAGACCCGGAGGTCAGTGATGGTACTCCCCTGTGGCCTGCTCGCTCCGGGCGTAGGTTGGTATCTTTAGGGGATTCCTTACTCTGTGCCCTGGTTGAGGTGGTGTTTTCTGCGTCCGGCCTGGTTTCTCCTGTTAGGAAACTGCTACGGGTGGTTGTCTGGTTGTGGCTGGGGGAGTCCGGGATTGTCTGTGGAGTCAGGTCAGACTGCTGTCAAGACACTTACAGCAGCTTCCCTTCTTCCCCAGTCTTTCAGGTGTCTGAGTGGTCCGTGAACTAGGGGAACAGCCATAGCCGTGGTCAAGTCACTGTTACTAGCGCTGTTCCCTTGTCCGCCAAAATAAAATAGAAGATGGAGAAGGTATGGAGGGACACAACCCCAGAAAATCTCCACTGCACAGGTTTGTGCGTAATGAGGAGAAACCAGAGTCTATAGATTTTCAGATTTTTGTATAACAGTACAGAAAACTACACACAGATGTTAGATGATAATATTTAATGTATGGTTTTATCAGGATTGTGGCAAATATTTTCTACTTGTGGTCAAGTTATGTTTGGCGGTAAAGACTTCCTTTCTCTTTGCATGATCATCCATTCTGCTTCAGGGGACGCAGCTAGTGAGTTTGATTGACAGTGTCAGTGGTTTTGTTTATGCCATGATCAACTCACACGGAATCACAGACATTTTCAATTTGCTTACGCGTAGAAAGATGATACCAGAGTTCCCACTTGGGAACTACAGTATGTATCAGAATCAACCAATAGCAAGCTCTATGCGACTTAGGTTAAGATTAGAAAAAGGGTTAGGGTTATGTAGATGGTGGTTGGAAGAGTGCGCTTGTTTGAAATGGAAAAGAGTTGAGGTAGCTTTTGATAAAAAAGAACATCAAGATGAAGCAGCTGCTTTATAAGTGGGATGCACTGTTGAGCGCTACATTGTACGGAGATTGTGACAGCCGGTTAAATGGTGTCCCTTCAAGGTGTAACAGTATAACTTTAGTCCGTCCCCTCGCCCCGGGCGCGAACCAGGGACCCTCTGCACACATCAACAACAGTCACCCACGAAGCATCGTTACCCATCGCTCCACAAAGGCCGCGGCCCTTGCAGAGCAAGGGGAACCACTACTTCAAGGTCTCAGAGCAAGTGACATCACCGATTGAAAGGCTATTAGCGCGCACCACCGCTAACTAGCTAGCCATTTCACATCCGTTACACTCACCCCCCTTTCGACCTCCTCCTTTTCCGCAGCAACCAGTGATCCGGGTCAACAGCATCAATGTAACAGTATAACTTTACGTCCGTCCCTCGCCCCGGGCGCCTCTGCACACATCAACAACAGTCACCCACGAAGCATCGTTACCCATCGCTCCACAAAAGCCGCGGCCCTTGCAGAGCAAGGGGAACCACTACTTCAAGGTCTCACAGCGAGTGACGTCACCGATTGAAAGGCTATTAGCGCGCACCACCGCTAACTAGCTAGCCATTTCACATCCGTTACAAAGGCAAGAACAAGATGTATATCAGGAGAAGTGCAGTATTATCATAAGGAGACATATACTTGAAATGGAGGGAAAAAGAGAGGCAGAGAGAGAGAGCGAGGAAGAGGATAAGCTTGAGTCGGTTAAAAATGGCGGGAAAAAGGGAGATGGTTTGTTAAAGAAGAATGGTAGAAATTGTAAGCAGAGTGAGCTGAAGACAGGAGGAGAATTGGAAGTGAATGAGGTTGAAATATCGGAGGTGGTAGGTGTGGTGAATTTCTCGGAGCCCGAGGCTTGCACCGAGGGTCAGGATAAAGATGAGTCTGACAGTAGGACTGAAGTTTTTGGAAGATGTGGACCCTTGCCCTTTGGCTGATCCATTTGTTGTTTTAGGGTCAGTGAAAACAGAATTGGGTGCTGTGGAATCAGTGAGGGTAACCAGAAGTGGTCTTGTGATAATTGTTTGTGTTTCTGCTGGTCATAGGTACGAAGGTGCTCTGCGTTAAACCAATGGGGGCAAGAAATTTTTATTGTTTTGCTCTCAATAAAATAGCGCCATTGAAAGGAGTGATTTACTGGGGTAACAGTAAATGTAAAAGTTGACCAACTGAAGAGGAAGATTCCCGGTGTTTGTGATGCTCGTCGTTTGGTGCGACGCAGACAGGGTGGTGTGAGTGGTGAAATAGACGAGTCATTGTTTGTTGTTTTGATGTTGAGTCTGCTTGACAAAGTGATGTTGGGATATATAAGTTATCCTGTATGAGCTTTTGTGCCGAACTCTTTACGTTGTTACAGGTGTCAAGCTTATGGGCATGTAGCAGCAGTGTGTAGGAGGGAGGTTCCTAGATGTGAGAAGTGTGCAGAAGGGCATGAGACAAAGGAATGTGTAGCATTGGGGAAAGTAGTGGTATGTGTTAATTGTAGGTGTAGTCATGGGGCTGAGGATCAGAAAAGGCCCGTGCGAGAGAGGCAGTTTGATGTTTTCATGGTTAGAGTAGTGCAAAAGTTGTCATATGCTGAGACAGTGAAGAAAGTAGAGGAAGATGGGTCAAGGGGGAGGGATCCTGAGAGGAGGGGTGTGAGGTAGATATGTACCAGTACAGAGGGATAGGCCAAAAAGTGATATGTTAGAGTAAGATTGGATTTTTAGCATTTATAGCAATGGTTATCAACTGTACTGGAGGGATAGAACGGAAGTCACAGAAAATTGAGGTTGTGGTGGCAGCTGCAGAGAGGTAGTTGGGTGTGCGAGACATGACATCAGAATTTACAGGGTGTGTTAAGTGGTGTCCCATCCTTTCAGGTTATTGGCCTGAGGTAGGACTAAATATATTTAAATAGTGGAGTAGTGTGGTGTTATTTTTTTGTGAGTGTAGTGTTAGAGGGTAGTTTTATTTATTTTTTATAAAATAAATAAAAATTCAAGCAAAGTATAAGGGAGTTAGTTGTACTCCAGTGTAGTATGTGGCTGTAATGCAACATTTATTGGATGCTAACCGCCGTTAAACCTCATCGAAGAAGCAGCAAGCTCTACGCAAAAAACTTACGTTCACTTTAACTAAGAGGTCCCCAGTTTCAGACATGACATGGGCACGGCATCACTCCTCATTGGTTTACCAAAATAACGTGCGTGACAGCCTCCTTGCTTTCTTTTTACAATATCACTGGCAACTCCAAGTCTGGTAAGTAGCTACTACTAACATGTTGAATACTTTTGTCGATGTGACTATAGTGTTATTGTAGCCTCGTTTGCCTACTACGTCAGCATTCTCAGCTAGCTAACGTTAACTAGTTAGTAACACACTGCTAGCCATCCTTTTCCTGTCCGGGCAAGCTAGCTAGTAGCTAGCTAGTAGGTAACCTGTCTAGTAGTTGGTTTGTAGGCTTGCGAAAAAGGCCATACAGTTTTGGGTTGTAATCGTAACATTATTTAAACGAACTGACTGTTCAGCCTTCCTATTTAAATATGTTCGTAGCATTGATTAAGTTAACTTCGCTCGTTAACGTCGATGTGGTCGGCAAATTACCCCCCTAACTAGCTGTCGTGAGTTAAACATCAATTTATCATTCGCAGGGTTAATATTGATTAATTTTGTCCTTTTTAGCAGACCACTCTGAAAGGTTTTTTTTTTTTGCCAAAGTCGTCGTAGGGCGAAACATTTGCAGCGGGTATGGCATGTATCAACTTGAGAAATTAGCCTATCCCCATAGTCATTGGCCTATCCTAGCTGACTTAGTAGGCTTCCATTATTCTTGTAATGGCCGTATGATTTCCATGATGTATTTGACTCAGGTGTGTTTTTTAAATATAAACTACGTTTAAAAACGACTAACGTTTTTTCATGTTTTTCCTTTCTCCCAGGTTCACACATTTCAATTGATTAAACATGTTTCTTGCCAAAAGACTCATCGGTGGCATTCTTGATGTCGTAAGGTAGGGATCTGGCTGTAGTAGTAAGGACGTCTTCTAAATCATTCTCTCTTATGTATAAACAATGTTCACCACAGGAATTTAGTCTCTACATGTTTCTGGCAACAAAACAAAAAAATGTTTCCTGGACTTTGCCCAATGGGAAGGTGGTTGAGGAGGCTGTATAGGTTGCGGGGGAGGAAGGGCAATGAAAGTAGTCTAATTTTAGGACACTGACACTCCTAAAACTGATTGTACCATTGCAACAGCCAAGCTGTGTTGGATAGGAGCATGATTCTTCAGATAGTAACCTCAGGCCGTAAATCAATCCCTCATCATGCACTATATTATCAAAAGTATGTGGACACATGCTTGTTGAACATCTCATTCCAAAATCATGGGCATTAATATTAGAGGTCGACCGATTATGATTTTTCAATGCCGATACCGATTATTGGAGGACAAAAAAAGCCGATACCGATTAATCGGCCGATTTATAAAAATAATAATATATATATCATACACACACATTTTTGTAATAATGACAATTGCAACAATACTGAATGAACGATGAACACTTTTGTTTTAACTTAATATAACACACACACACACACACACACACACACAGCTCTGAAGTGACAATGATACTGAAGAGTCTGCTTAGGAGACAAATACTCTCAACTGTTTGAATAAAAATAGAGTTTAAGTTACCTGTGATGAATGTTGAAAACAAAAACTGTCATTTCTATATGCAGGAAATCCTATTTTAATAATGGGCATGGTAAGAATTGACGACCAAAGTGCGAGTCATAATTCCCATGACACCTAGCAAAATCTGAAAAGCGGTTCCTTCATTTATTCCATAGGATATTTTTAGATTCACTTAAAATAAGTTTTGTGTTTCGTGTAGGCTTACACCACCGTGCCAATTTTATAACTGTGTAGATATCCATAGGACAAGGTAACTGATCAATATTGGCTAAATATAAGCGAAGATAATTCTTTTTGTATAGTGGATTTATGAAAATATGTTGACAAACGTTACCATATCCTAGTGAGATTTACACGGGTATCAAAACGTCGAGGCGGTGTAAGCCTGCACGAAACACAGACCTTATTTGAAGTAGATCAAGACATTCTCTATGGAAGACATGAACGGTAAAATAACGAAGGAACCCCTGTCAAGTTCAGCCGCAAGTTATTACAGGAATTATAACGCGTCGACTATTTCTCTCTAAACCATATACCTTTGACTAATCCGGAAACTATCACCTCGAAAACAAAACGTTTATTCCGTTCCGTATTTTATCTAACGGGTGGCATCCATGAGTCAAAATATTCCTGTTATATTGCACAACCTTCAATGTTGTCATAATTATGTAAAATTCTGGCAAATTATTTCGCAAAGAGCCAGGCGGCCCAAACTGTTGCATATACCCTGACTCTGCGTGCAATGAACGCAAGAGAAATGACACAATTTCACCTGGTTAATATTGCCTGCTAACCTGGATTTCTTTTAGCTAAATATGCAGGTTTAAAAATATATACTTGTGTATTGATTTTAAGAAAGGCATTGATGTTTATGGTTAGGTACACATTGGAGCAACGATACGCACCGCATCGATTATATGCAACACAGGACACGCTAGATAAACGAGTAATATCATCAACCATGTGTAGTTAACTAGTGATTATGATTGATTGATTGTTTTTTATGAGATAAGTTTAATGCTAGCTAGCAACTTACCTTGGCTTACTGCATTCGCGTAACAGGCAGGCTCCTCGTGGAGTGCAATGTAATCAGGTGGTTAGAGCGTTGGACCAGTTAACTGTAAGGTTGCAAGATTGGATCCCCCGAGCTGACAAGGTAAAAATCTGTCGTTCTGCCCCTGAACGAGGCAGTTAACCCACCGTTCCTAGGCCGTCATTAAAAATAAGAATGTGTTCTTAACTGACTTGCCTAGTTAAATAAAGATTAAATAAAGGTGTAAAAATCGGCCAAATCGGTGTCCAAAAATACCAATTTCCGATTGTTATGAAAACTTGAAATCGGCCCTAATTAATCGGCCATTCCGATTAATCGGTCGGTCTCTAGTAGGGTTAGCCAGGTGTAAAGCATGGCCAGCCGTAGAAAAATGCTTATTGAAACTCTCGATTATTGTAGATTTATCGGTGGTGACAGTTTTTCCTAGCCTCAGTGCAGTGGGCAGCTGGGAGGAGGTGGTCTTATTCTCTATGGACTTTAGTGTCCCAAACCCTTTTGGAATTAGTGCTACAGGATGCAAATTTCTGTTTGAAAAAGCTAGTCTTAGCTTTCCTAACTGACTGTGTATATTGGTTCCTGACTTCCCTGAAAGTTGCATATCGTGTGCCTGTTCGATGCTAATGCAGTACACCACAGGATGTTTTTGTGCTGATTAAGGGCAGTCAAGTCTTTAGTGAACCAAGGGCTATATCTGTTCTTAGTTCTACATTTTTTTGAATGGGGGATGCTTATTTAAGATGGTGAGGAAAGCACTTTTAAAGAACAACCAAGCATCCTCTACTGATGGGATAAGGTCAATATGCTTCCAGGATACCTGGGCCAGGTCGATTAGAAAGGCCTGCTCACTGAAGTGTTTTAGGGAGCGTTTGACAGTGATGAGGGGTGGTCTTTTGACCGCAGACCCATAGCGGATGCAGGCAATGAGGCAGTGATCGCTGAGATCCTGGTTGAAGACAGCAGAGGTGTATTTAGAGGGCAGGTTAGTCGGGATGATATCTATGAGGGTGCCCGGGTTTACGTATTTGGGGTTGTACCTGGAGGTTCCTTGATAATTTGTGTGAGATTGAGGGCATCTATCTTAGATTGTAGGACGGGTGGGGTGTTAAGCATATCCCAGTTTAGGTCACCTAAGAGTACGAGCTCTGAAGATAGATGGGGGGCAATCAATTCACATGTGGTGTCCAGGGCACAGCTGGGGGCTGAGGGGGGTCTATAACAAGCGGCAACAGTGAGAGACTTATTTCTGGAAAGGTGGATTTTTAAAAGTAGAAGCTCGAACTGATTGGGCACAGACCTGGATAGTATGACAGAACTCTGCAGGCTATCTCTGCAGTAGATTGCAACTCCGCCACCTTCGGAAGTTCTATCTTGACAGAAAATGTTGTAGTTGGGGATGGAAACTTCAGAATTTTTGGTGGACTTCCTAAGCCAGGATTCAGACACGGCTAGGACATCGGGGTTAGCGGAGTGTGCTAAAGCAGCGAATAGAACAAACTTAGGGAGGAGGCTTCTGATGTTAACATGCATGAAACCAAGGCTTTACAATAACAGCACTTAGTTTAGCAGGGCAGACATTTTCTGAACTGACTTGTTGGAGAGGTGGCATCCAATGACAGTGCCACGTTCAAAGCTCTTCAGTAAGGTCATTCTACTGCCAATGTTTGTCTATGGCGATTCCATGGCTGCAGGAACGGGTGTGGCTGAAATAGCCGAATACACTAATTTTAAGGGGTGTCCACAAGTGTGTGTGTGTGTCGTATCTATCTCTTAGGAATGCTACCAAGTGACTAACCTGTTAATTTCCTGTGTCCTTTGCAGCAATATTGATCCAGCTGTGTTTGTGCCCTCTGACCCAGTGAGTGGCATCGCTATTTTATCATTCAAGTTATCACCAGAGCATACTATATTGCTGAAAATGTGCATTTGTTATGGATAATAGTAACCTGAAGTACAAATGTTATCGTGCAGCCCGCACCACGAAGGCCACTTGCGTACGCAGAGCAGAATGAGAGTGACGAGGAAAGACAGTTTCGCAAAGTCTTCCAGCAGTTGGCTGGAGATGTGAGTACGATACGTCCCTGTCACTTCTCACACATTCCTATTCTAGTTTACCTTCATAATACCCCTTTAAAAGTAAACCCCTTGTGGCAATGCTACACATTGCCGTTAGAAATGCACGGTGACAGCTGAAATTGATGCAGCATAGCAGTTTGATCTTCATGTAATTATTTCTGTTTTAAGAATGGCTCAAATTCACTATTGAATATTGTTAAGACACTTTATACGTGGTATTCTTCGATGTTGGAGTAATTAAACGGAATAACTTTTCCCGAAGGACATGGAGGTGAGCCCAACTGAATTGATGAACATCTTGAACAGAATTATTTCCAAACGTAAGCTATGTTTCTGTCTCTGTTCATGTGGCTTTGCCTGTGCTTGTGTGCATTAAGTGTATACCTGTTATTCAATCACTCTATCTCAGAAAGCCATGTTTGAGATGTAATATTTGTGATGAATTTCTCAGTGAGATTGATTTTTGTTTGTCTTTGTGAGTCATTAAGGGCATGTTAATCCAGTGAGTGACCTGGCTGCTTTTGAATTTTAGATGGTGACCTGAAGACAGACGGGTTTAGCATTGAGTCCTGCAGGAGCATGGTTGCAGTCATGGATGTATCCTTCCTGTTATTATCTGTTTGTGGTAATGCATCTGATGTTGATGCAAAAGTATCATTTCCAGAATTTAGTGCCATAAGGATGGAGAGATTATTCAGACATAGCCATATAAAAGGTCTCAGTGGGGGAAGGTTTATTGACAACCCATGTTTCTCAAGAGTTTAGGTCAATTAAAATAATCCATCATATAACACATCTGATGGATTATTTAAATTGACCTAAACTCTTGGAAAGCATGGGTTGTTCATAACCTCCCCCTTGTTCTTAGACCTTTTCTATGGCTATGTCGAAATACCTTCCTAAGTGGGTATTTGTTCACTTCCCTTCACTGATTTTGAAAGGAAATTACTGGTTTAAAAAAATATGGTGGAAACTCTCACTCCACCAATCCAATGCTTTTAGAGTTGTGGGAAGTAGTTGTGCACATGTTCACTTCCCTTCACTGAATTGAAAGGAAATGGGGGAATTCTCAATTGGTAAAGTTTGTCCTACCCTTGACTACGCCATCCTCTTTTCTGTGACCCGGAAACCGATAAGTGGTCACCATATGTAGGGATGTCAATTTGGTAATAGGCGAACGGAGTTTGCACCTCTCTGATAGCCTCCTCCAGCCAAGGACATTCTGGTGTTTCCTATCACGGAAGTGTTTTGAAATCTGCCCACACCCCCTTTGAATCATCTGTTGTTTTCTCGAATGAGAAGACCATGCACATGTTTAAAATCAATACACTACTTATCTTTTATATATGAAATGTCTGGCACAACCAGCTACATTTCTTTTTACCACTTAATACATGTATTTTGGGATTCCTCTAAACGTAATTTGCCTGATGTGCGTGGTGGAGTCTCATTTCATACTGCGCATTTGTTTCCTTTCTTCCGCTCCTCGATTTACCTTTGGCCTTTTTCATAGGAGACGAGTAGTGGAAGCAACGAGTCGAGCAAAACAAATTGAGAATCTCCCAATGACTGGTATAAGAAATAAAGTGGAAACTCCACCTAGCCCATGCCTCCACCAATACAATGCTTTTAGATTTGTTGTGTTCACTTCCCTTTACTGATTTGAAAGGAAATGACTGGTATAAGAAATATGGTGGAAACTCCCATTAGCCCATGCCTCCACCAAGCCAATGAGGTAACTTACGCTGAGTGTACAAAACATTAGGAACACCTTCCTAATATTGAGTTGCACCCCCTTTTTGCCCTCAGAGCAGCCTTAATTAATCGGGGCATGGACTCTACAAGGTGTCAAAAGCATTCCACTGGGATGCTGGCCCATGTTGACTCCAATGCTTCCCACAGTTCTCAAGTTGGCTTGATGTCCTTTGGGTGGTGGACCGTTCTTGATACACACAGGAAACTGTTGAGGTTGAAAAACCCAGCAGCGTTGCAGTTCTTGACACACTCAAACCGGTGTGCTTGGCACCTACTACCATACCCTGTTCAAAGGCACTTCAATCTTTTTTGTCTTGCCCAATTACCCTATGAATGGCACATATACACAATCCATGTCCCTATTGTCTGAAAAATCCTGTAACCCGTCTCCTCCCCTTCATTGATTTTGAAGTGGATTTAACAAGTGACATCAATAAAGGATCATGGCTTTCATCTGGATTCACCTTGTCTGTCAGGGAAGGAACGGGTGTTCTTAATGTTTAGTGTACACAGCATTGTTATAGGTGTCAGGTTTTTGTTAACCTTAACGCTGTTGCAGTGTGACAGTACTGGGAAGCTCGGATTCCATGAGTTCAAACACCTCTGGAACAATATCAAGAAATGGCAGGTGAGAGTAACAAAGTAGTTTGAGAGTATTGGCACTAATATACATTTTTATTTTTTTATTAGAAAGTATAATACAAATTTGTAACCATGGAGATTTAATCATAGATGTATCATACAACATACACATATATCTCACTGTGTTTTTTCAGTGTGTGTATAAGACTTATGACACTGATGGCTCTGGGGTTATTGGTGCAGATGAGCTTCCCAATGCTTTCAGGGCGGCAGGTAAGAGCTATCATGTAGCACAAACATTTTGGCTGTTTGCCAGACACTTTTTACAGCATACATCTTGAAACATTACACTTTGTGATATGAATACATTTTGATTCTCTTAAGTTATTAAGTAAAGTGGTGTTTGACCCAGCAATTCTGTTATTCTTTACAACTTTATAGATATCAGCTTTTCAGTGTGGACTAAGGATGTACATAAAACCTAAACATGTATGTCTATGGTTTGGACACAGGCTTTCCCCTCAATGATCAGCTGTTCCAGATGATCATTCGCAGATACAGCGATGAGAACGGGAACATGGACTTTGACAACTGCATTGGCTGCCTTGTGAGACTGGACGCTATGTGCCGTAAGTCCAATTCCCTGCTCTTTCCTATCTCATCACCATGGCAATGGTTATTTTTGATCTGTATAGGTGTTCAATGTAAAAAATATATATATATATAATTACATACGCATTAACCTTTGTTACATTTGTGTGTCAGCACAACTAATGGTACTTTGAAAAGAATGGGGTACATAATCATTGTGAAAATTGGCAAAGTTGTTTTGTCACTAAAAGTAGTATCTTCCTGGTTCAGGTGCCTTCAAAACCTTAGACAAGGATAACAATGGAACTATCAAGGTCAACGTTCAAGAGGTAAGCATGTCACACTTACAAGCTGTAACAATTAGACGGTTTTATGAATGTAATTAGCCTAGCAGAACTACTTTAGGAACAATATTGTAGAGTAATGCCGACGATATCACACGAGGTCAAAACCCACCATTGTACAGGGTTGATGTCAATCAATTGTTTTTCTGTCTCTCTGCAGTGGCTCCAGTTGACAATGTACTCCTAAGCACATTAAATGCCTACACGTGTTTACAAAACAATTCTTTCTACATGGCGCTGCGCTTTAGACCACTCCAGGGACGCCCTATGTCAGTCAACCAGCCCCCCAGTGTATGCAGGTTTCCCTACATGCTTTGCAACCTACACTATGTGAATATAGCATTTTCTCATATAACAAAGGGGAGTTGTAGACCAATTTGTAGACTATTGTGGTAGCAAAAACCTGCACACGGTGTTCTTTGGGCTGCTCAATACCAATGCTAGTCTTGCACTCGCCCACGACTATCTGCTTGTTTTCCTTTTGAATTCAAGAAAACCTCTACACAGGCTATGGCTGTCCTAACCTTTCAAAGAGCTCTCTCAAATAGTAGTCATTTAACAATTATTTAAGCCAGTTATGAAATAGTCTGTCACATATGTAGCTACACAACAGCAATACAATGCTAGTTTTTGTCATGTCTCACAACAAAAAATTGTCTTGTGCCATTGCTTCATGAAGCCAACAGATGCCATTTAATGATTGGGTAAATGTTGCCATAAGTCACTGAGCTGTTATTACTTTGAAATTTATGGAATTAAAGAAATCTTAACAATGTATTTATTGCATATGTTATTTCAACACTTCAAGCCTACTTATCGACCATTCAATCATTAAGGGTTGCTGCATTTACCTAATGGCTGGAATGATAAATGGATTATAAAAAATTATAGTTCAGATGTGCATCCAACACAGTGCTCTAGCTCGTATTGTGGTCAGTCCGGGTACTTCTCCTTTCTCAGAAAAGTAAACCACGTAGGTAGCTACTGAGCTTGCGTACAAACTACCGTGAGAAATCTGACTGGTTAGCTAGCTAGCCAACTACAATGTTTTCCTACTAATCAGAAATGACACAACCTTTATTTTCCTCAAAGGTAACACTATCATGCATAGTAATATTACAAATATCAAGTTTATTTGTCGGTCTTGTAAAAATAATGAAGAGGCGACAATCACTGGGAAACGTTGGGTAGCTAGCTACAATTTTGTAAATACGTGACTAGTTAACATTAGCTAACTAACATTAGTTTAGCTAGCTAGCGTTATTTGTGGATAAACATGGGCAAATTTGTAAAATGACATTTGATTGAGGCATTGTGCTTTTTATAGAGCTAATATGTTACCATTTGCCATACCAACAGGGTTTACCGCTGTGTACATAAACGTTACACCTAACGTTAGCTAGCAAGTCATGCATTTTTTTTCGAAAGGGTAGCTTTACCTAATGTAGCTACTTAAATAGCAGTCTACTCAGTAACGTCAAGATTAACTAAGTCAAGACTTGGCGCACTGGCTGCTCTATGGCTCAATTTTATGACGATGGTACTCGGTTGCGTCTGTTAAACTTATTGCGCGAGACTGTCACAGCAGTGCAATTATAGGTTGCAGGGCTTGTATTATTTTTCTTTCATGCAATGTAACGGGAACCAAATAGAATATAAACGCGCATTCGTGGGCACACTTCACTTTACCTGATTTTTGATGCGCCTCTAGCGCGCCCACCTGCTGATTTTTCTCCAGCTTACACTATTATCAATCATAAATAAATGTTATTTTGTAATCAGAATTCTATAGTTTATCAAATGCATCTTATTTTAGTTGTATGCTGTCTATTTGATATAGGTCCAGTGATGTACTGAGAATTGTTTTGGGAAGGGAAGGTCGAGACCAGAGAGAGCAGACAACGGGCATTGTGGAATATGTCTCCCTCACTTCAATGAATACACATGTTTACACATTTATTGAAAATGGATATCACAAGTATTCAGACCCTTTACTTTGTTGAAGTCTTGTTAGGTATGACGCTACAAGCTTGGCACACCTGTATTTGGTGCAGATCCTCTCAAGCTCTGTCAGGTTGGATGGGGAGCGTCACTGCACATATTTTCAGGTCTCTCCAGAGATGTTGGAGTGGGTTCAAGTCTGGGCTCTGGCTGGGCCACTCAAAGACATTCAGAGACTTGTCCCCGGGCCACTCCTGCGTTGTCTTGGCTGTTTGCTTCTTGTTGGAAGGTGAACTTTTAACCCAGTCTGAGGTTCTGAGCAGGTATTCATCAAGGATCTCTACTTTGCTCCATTCATCTTTTCCTCGGTCCTGACTAGTCTCCCAGTTCCTGCCGCTGAAAAACATTCCCACAGCATGATGCTACCAACACCATGCTTCACCGTAGGGATGGTGCAAGGTTTCCTCCAGACGTGACGCTTGGCATTCAGGCCAAAGAGTTCGATCTTGGTTTCATCAGACCAGAGAATCTAGTTTCTCATGGTCTGAGAGTAATTCCAAGCGGACTGTTGTGCTTTTTTGAGGAATGGCTTCTGTCTGGCTACTCTACCATAAAGGCCTGATTTGGTGGAGTGCTGCAGAGATGGTTGTCCTTCTGGAAGGTTCTCCCATCTTCAGAGGAACTCTTGAGCTGTATCAGTGACCATCGGGTTTTTGTTCATTTCTCACCCTATTGTAAAGTTTGGCCAGCGACCAGCTCTAGGAAAAGTCTTGGTAGTTCCAAACTTATTCCATTTAAGAATAATGGTGTTCTTGGGGACCTTAAATGCTGCAGAAATGTTTTGGTACCCTTCCCCAGAGCTGTGCCTCAGCACAATCCTGTCTTGGAGCTCTACGGACAGTTCCTTCGACCTCATGGCTTAGTTTTTTCTCTGACATGCAATGTCAACTGTCGGACCTTATAGAGACAGGTGTGTGCCTTTCCAAATCATGTAGAAACAGGATGCACCTGAGCTCAATCAAGTCTCATAGCAAAGGGTCTGAATACTTATGTAGAGGTATTTTTGTTTTCTATAAATATGCAACATCTCTAAACTGTTTTCACTCTGTCCATTATGGGGTATTGTGTGTAGATTGCTGAGGATTTATTTAATCCATTTTAGTATAAGGCTGTAACGTAACATGTTGAGCAAGTGAAGGGGTCTGAATACTTTCCAAAGGCACTGTATATACACTACCAGTCAAACATTTGGACACTTACTCATTTAAGGGTTTCTTTATTACTTTTTCTACACTGTAGAATAATAGTAAAGGCATCAAAACTATGGAATCATGTAGTAAGTGTTGAACCTAAAATAAAATGTTTTTACACATACACAAAAAACATACATGCATATTTATATACAAACACACTCATTTACACAGGTACATGTGTGTATAATATATATATTTACACAACCAAATACACACATATATACAGTTGTGGCCAAAAGTTGAATGACAAATATTAATTTTCACGAAGTCTGCTGCCTCGGTATGATGGCAATTTGCATATACTCCAGAATGTTATGAAGAGTGATAAGATTATTTGCAAATTCCCTTTTTGCCATGCAAATGAACCCCCCCAAAAAACATTTCCACTGCATTTCAGCCCTGCCACAAAAGGACCAGGTGACAAGTCAGTGATTCTCACGTTAACAAGGCTGGAGATCACTCTGTCATGCTGATTGAGTTTGAATAACAGACTGGAAGCTTCAAAAGGAGGGTGGTGCTTGGAATCATATTTCTTCCTGTCAATCATGGTTACCTGCAAGGAAACACATGCCGTCATCATTGCTTTGCACAAAAAGGGCTTCACAGGCAAGGATATTGCTGCCAGTAAGATTGCACATAAATCAACCATTTATCGGATCATCAAGAACTTCAAGGAGAGCAGTTCAATTGTTGTGAAGGCTTCAGGGCGCCCAAGAAAGTCCAGCAAGTGCCAGGACCGTCTCCTAAAGTTGATTCAGCTGTGAGATCAGGGTACCACCACCATCAGAGCTTGCTCAGGAATGGCAGCAGGCAGGTGTGAGTGCAACTGCACGCAGTGAGGCAAAGACTTGGAGGATGGCCTGGTGTCAAGGGCAGCAAAGAAGCCACTTCTCTCCAGGAAAAACATCAGGGACAGACTGATATTCTGCAAAAGGTACAGGGATTGGACTGCTGCGGACTGGGGTAAAGTCATTTTCTCTGATGAATCCCTTCCCGATTGTTTAGGGCATCCGGAAAAAAGCTTGTCCGGAGAAGACAAGGTGAGCGCTACCATCAGTCGTGTCATGCCAACAGTAAAGCATCCTGAGACCATTCATGTGTGGGGTTGTTTCTCAGCCAAGGGAGTGGGCTCACAATTTCACAGCCATGAATAAAGAATGGTACCAACACATCCTCCGAGATCAACTTCTCCCAACCATCCAGGAACAGTTGTGATGAACAATGCCTTTTCCAGCATGATGGAGCACCTTGCCATAAGGCAAAAGTGATAACTAAGTGGCTCGGGGAACAAAACATCGATATTTTTGGTCCATGGCCAGGAAACTACCCAGACCTTAATCCCATTGAGAACGTGGTCAATCCTCAAGAGGCAGGTGGTCAAAAAAAACACATTCTGACAAAAAGCCAAGCATTGATTATGCAAGAATTGGCAATCAGTCAGGATGTGGCCCAGAAGTTAATTGACAGCATGCCAGGGCAGATTGCAGAGGTCTTGAAAAAGAAGGGTCAACATTGCAAATATTGACTCTGCATCAACGTTATGCAATTGTCAATAAAAGCCTTTGACACTTATGAAATGCTTGTAATTATACTTCAGTATTCCATAGTAACACCTGACAAATATCTGAAGACACTGAAGCAGCAAACTTTGACTTTTGGCCACGACTGTACACAGATATATATACACACACACAAATAAGTGTGTATACATACACACATAAAAACACGCTGTTAAGTACACCTCTAGGAAGAAGGAACGCAACACCCTGCTACAACTCAACTCCCCGTGCAGTGAAAGAAGAGATATGGGATTGTAGGTGCAAGTAAGGATGACAAAGGCAGAGAATTTACCGTTTACTGAGAATTTATTCCGTCACACGGTAATTTGGGGAAGAGGGGCTGGACGGAACCAAAGCAAATTAAGTAAAAGTGAAAGCCCCCTCTCCTACCTTACCTGCCTAAGCACCACCTGGTGCGCCAACCAAATTACAGGGGGTGGTCCGCCCATGTCTTACCTACTGTGCATACTGTAAATACTACGGGTTATGTATGCCCCCAGGCCTCTTGCCTAAGCACTCCCTAGGTGCCTTCCCCTTCCGCCCTGGGAACAAATGAAACAGAACAAACGTAAGTAAACCATTTCAAGAATCAAAAACACAGTTCTATTGGAACACACATACCTCAAATCAGCAGCTACAAAAATACTTAACGAAAACCTCTCTGAGCAACAACCAAAACATCAGCATCAGCTCTCTCTCAGCAACAACCAACACAGGACATAATAATCAGCTCTCTTCCGCACAACAGAACACTGGCTTATATAGCTGGAGAAGGAAAGGAGTCTGTAA